>NC_060144.1:416446219-416756695 GCF_021461385.2 Schistocerca piceifrons | reverse complement strand
TTTGTTCAGGCTCCCTCGACCACTTTGTAGCCATGTTGACACTGCCGGCTCCTCCGTACTATCGCAGTATTCCACCGTCTGACTAGTCTGCTGCAGTTTGACAAGCTTCTGACAACAGCTCTGCCACCACTTTGTCGCATTTTGTGAAACGGACACAAATGCTGGTGATACTTTGTATTTGTTGTGACCTCCTTTTTCGGAATGGCCTCCCTCTTTTTTGTTGTTCTGTTGGTTGGCGTCCTTTTTCCGGTTGAGCCTCCTTGTTCTCTTCTTTGACCTCATTTTCCGGGTCGGTCTCCCTGTTCTGTTCAATGACTTCATTTTTCAGGATCTGCCTCCTCTTCTTAGTTTGTTGGCCTCCTTTTCAGGACTTGGCCTCGCCTCTTCATTGTTGTGTCAATTAGCCTCCTCCTTAGGCCCAGCTTCATTGCACTTTTCACTCATGTGTAGCTCACTGTGTTCCTCTGGTTGCTCATACACCCTATCTAGCTGTTTTTTTCAAATTTTTTCTTGTGCCACAGTCCGCTGCATCAGTCTCTGTCTCATTAGTTCGGGATGCCATCTACTGTCTAACGCACATCGATGTTCATCAGTGCTATCTTTCTTGTTGGGATTTGTCACTGAGCACTGTTTTCTGCTCCCTCTAATTGTAGTGGGGGGGGGGGGGGGGCAGTGTTGTCGTTTGTGGATCACGTCGGCGCATTGCTACAAGCCTACCGAGGGAAGAGGAACCCACTGTGGTTACAACCAAGAAACCTGCCACAGTGGGCAACTCTGACAGCAGCAACAACAAGGGCACCGTGCACCACTTCTGTCTTGCCCCTCTTGCTTCATACAACATGGGAGAGCTGCATGTGGACGCCTGAGCCTGTTTCGCTCCTCAGCTCACTACCATATGCAAGGCTGGGCTCCCTATCATTGGCTTCCATCAAGTGCCATCTGGTAAGCTACAAACAGCTTCTTCTAGTCTCAGTTGCAACCTGCCACAACCTACATTAGTCACTGCACACTGTTTTTTCTCCCTTCATTGGCACCCTTGTTACCTTGGGACAGAATCCTTATTGCCTTTGCTGAACCTTTTTTAGACACTTTTGACTATCGGTCATTAGAGGCCCACCACGTTTCCTTACATTGTATGTTGTGTATACACTGCAGTAGATATGACTGTTGCAGCACTGTCCATGCACCCGCCGGTAGTCTGTGTCTGTCAGCTGCCTGTACTTGTCTCTAGCCTGTACCTGTCAGGCTGTACGTGTCAACATGTCTGTATTAGTCATCTGATTGCACATGTCTCTAATCTATAGCTGTTTTGTGTGATATCATCCTGTGACCTATAACTGTTGTGCTGTCACCCCATGACCAAATAAACTGTGGATTTCTTTTAACTGTGCTTTTCATTGTGTTCGAAGCCACAACAGCTGTGTGTGTGCATGGGTACACTGTTGCTAGAAAAAGAGTTTCTGCTCAAAAGCTAGAGTGAATGCTGTTTTGTGTTATATATTTCTGTACTCCACATAGCAATCCACTGTGGTTTAGTGGTTACCTTTTCCTGATTTCATTCCATAGACCAGATTTTCGGAAAAGTGTGGATTTTTGGAAAAGTGTGTATCTCCTGTGAATTCCGTCTATCCTTAATTTTCATTGTATTTAACTTTGTATATTCTCTTCAAAGGCATTTCAGGTTGCTCACTTTCTGTAGCAATACAGTTGTGTTTTTGCTGCTAATAATTATTGCAGGGATGATTCTTTTGCTTTATTTAAATAGTTTTTGTGTGATGAATTGGCATGGCTTCCTTCTGGCCTCCTTAGGTGCTTCAGAGAGAAAATTTTCAGGATGGGCTTAGTATTTAGCCCTGGTAGCATATTAGATACACTCGTCATACATTGATAAGGCGTCCCAGTGTAGATTCTTATATATTAAGTTGATAGCCAACAAGTTCGTTTCTGTTATTTGCAGAGTTTTTCGCAGTTGAGAGAACTTTGAATTCTTGCATGTTGCAGTCTTTTGCCTGTTGGCATCTTTGTCTCACTGTGATGTGTGATTGTCACAGACTTCATGCATCATTGATTGTCATCCCTCCTCAAATGAAACTTTGCACTGTTGACCAAGCATCCGTTCATTTGGTGCAGCTTGTCATCAGATTGAGTTGTCATAATTTGGTGTACTGATTTTGCACCTATGATCATCTTCCACTCCTTCCACCGATAACAGTGGCAGATCAGTTGTTCCATTCCAGATTTACACCCTAGTACTGCATGTACCTCTTTATTGATCTGTCCAATTCCTCAGTATTTTTCTGGGTCCACCTTGTTCTTCAGTCTACTCATTTTGATCACTGAATTCTGCTTCTAACCATCAGTGTTCCTTAGGCAAGCAGAAGACAGGGTCCTGTGTGTTTGAGGTGTGTTTTTGAGTCATGGCTAATAAGGCTATCTGCATTTCCAATTTAATTTATATTTTTATATCTGTCTTCCAGAAATTACACGTCTTTCTCATCATCTTGCATCATCCATTGTTCGTCAAAATTCCAAACAAAGCTCCAACTGCTACATTGCCAGGTTGTCATAAACATATATCTAGCTGGTGTTCAGATTGCTGTTTGTCTCCTGTATGACCAACTGATGTGTGGCAGACTGCTTGGCAAGTTATCTAATACACTTCTGGCTCATACTTTTTTGTCATTATTATTATTTATGAGTGTGTGGATGATTATGTTTTACATTAGACGGTTCTCCATAATGTGGCTTATAATGCCAGACAAAGCTCCTCTGCTGCTGTTTCTTATTGACTCAGTGATATAGATTGAATGTACGGTAAATATGCAGTGTCAGATAGGAGTGAGGTGACACCTAAACTTTTAAAGTTAATGCGATCAGGACTCTCAGTGTAACGACTTGCCTGACAGTCACAACTTAGCCTGCTGTTGAAATATTGTTCCTGTGTGCCTCAATAAACTGATCTTTCATCAAACAATACGATGTAATTTGTAAAGCTTCTTTATTGTGTAGACCTTGTAGATTTCTCTGTAACCAGGTATATTTGGAGATGTATCTTATAATACTGAAATGTTGTAGGATTTTTACCTGCTGTTTATGTGGCAGTATTAGTTAATATTGGTTTACAGTTTCACTGGGACATTTGAGTAGTAAGAATAGTTTACATACATTCTTTGTTTTACACACACACACACACACACACACACAGTGAGAGGAGATCCTCATCAGTGCAAAATACTTGACAAAGCTCTTTGATATTAAAATTATATTGTGGCAGGTAGTATAAGCATTGGCCTATTTTGACATGATGTGGGTACTGCATATAACTGTGTGTTAGATATTACTCTAGTGAGGTGAATTTTTTGTTTATGTTGGTAATAGGTGGAATGCAGTACTCGATGCATCCTATATTACAACCAAACTCTTGTCTGTAAAAACTTTATACTGCACAGTTCTTGTTTCCATTGGTGTTAAAAGTTGCTTGTGTAAAACCCTTGAAATATCTTAAGATAACTATAGAATCTTAGAGGAAAATCTATGACCTTTTATGCTTACACAAATGTACTTGGATGTAATCTTAAGTACAAGTTACTGAAGTTGTACTATTCAACACAATATCTCATGCAATACATGTAAGTGTGTTGACATGATTGAGTTTGTACATAATTTCATGTGACTGTAGTAAGTTGGAAAATAGCATTATTAAGCTGTTAAGTTATATTATTGACTTGGCAAAGAAACTTGGTGTAAAGACAAGCACTGTGCTATTATACTTTTCTGTTGTTTGTAAATAGGTTGATGAATTTGTCGTGAAGACCGTTGTTGGGGTGCTGACAGCAGAGGAAGCTGCACTTGGCCTGCAGCAACCAAATGGAATCGGGCAAAGGCCAAGGCCAGTCAGCAACGATTTCTGTCTCTCAGGTACTGCTAGGATGACAGTTTCTGGCTGTTTCTTTATACCCTAAATTATAGTCAGATACTAAATTTCCTGAGAAATTACCAAAAGCGTGCATAAAAATTACCAAAATCAGATTCTGTGGAACCAGGATGGAAATTTTGTTACCAACAACTAGGCTTCTTTGAGGATGTTTGCACAAGAACTGGAATCAGTGGTAATAATTTTCTTTCAGCAACAGTGGTCACTGTGGTGCAAAGTGCTACAAGAATAAATAGAAAAATCTACAGTAAAGTGGGTAAAGAAAAGGTTACTTCATTTTTCAGACAAATGCTAGATTCATTTAATTAGGGTTGTGTTTTGTAGATCAAGTTGAAGCTACTAGTTGCTCAGGTTAGAGAAAAAATTTTACCTACAGAAAAATTAAACAGTTGAAACCACTTTGTTAAACAACCAATATCGGAAGCCTTTTAAGAAACAAAATTAGCATAATACAATGAAACCCCACTTTTACACTTTTCAAGGGACTTCAAAAAAATGGTGTAAAATGCGGGAAAATGTAAAATGTGGTAAATAACGTTATAAGCTGTAAAGGTTATGTGTACAGTATCCACTTGCATTTTTGCTTTTTATGTATAATATATATATACAAAATAGGCATCAAAATAATTGTCAGGGACTTGTCTGTTATCGAATAAAGGTTTATTATCTGATAAAAATTGCTGATGTAACTGGAACTGATAACTGTCTGGGAAGCAGAAACGTTTGACTGTATTTGATACGTCATAACCAATGTTTTTGGAAAGACTGCAGCTGCCATTCATTATTTAAATAATGAAATACTGCAATAATGAAATACTGCACCTGTTATGTATTTTTTTCATGCTTAGCATGATGCGTTTCGAGAATATTTCTCTCTTTGTCAAGTGCAAATATCTACATAAGCATGCATATGCATTCTTCTGTGTTGCTTGCACTGTAGTCATCTTTTTGAGGTTATCAGGTGCTGTGCTTCCTCATTTATCTAGAAAACCACACACATACAAACTATAACTCACATTCTTTGTTTGTGTAACATCACAAAAAAAATACAGTGCTCTTGAAAACAAGCATGAAAAAGTACATAATTGTCACTGTGTTTAAGCCAAAAATATTTGAGCAACGCGAAGTGAGTGATGATGTCAACTAGTGTTACAAGTGGCTAAATGATTAATCATGCTAAATATGGTTCGACATAGATGTCATGATGATTCACAACAATCATGAAACTGCATATTGCGCAGTAGAGACAATTTGGAAATGATTGTGACTAGTCATTATTTCTTTACATAACGAACCTAGCTTCTCCCATGAGCCACCACTTCTAGTATAGCTTAGCAGCAGCAGCAGACATGGCACGAATTATTCCAACTTTTACACGTTTACTGGTTCAAATCTGCTAAGTAAAGTGCCCTGAGATGTTAAGAAATTTAACCACGTAATGCTTTTAAACAGTATTTGGCAGCCAACATCATGCCAGCGTCATTTGCCGTTAGGTTTTTCTCCACAAACAATTTTTCGTAATGTGTAAATCGGGGGGAAATTATAGATATGTAGGCATAAAATTGGGTGAGAAAACATTGTGTACGTAGGAAATTTGACAGGAGTGATAGAAAATGTCGTTAACGGGGGTTAGCAGAGGGAAAATGTTAATTCTGGGAACGTAAAAGTGGGGTTATACAGTATGTACAAAGCAAAGAATAAAGCTGCAGATATTAACTGAAACAAACTTGGCTACTAGGGAGCCAGTAAAATGTTATCACAAGTTTTTGTTTAAAACTCTTAGAAATTTTGGCCATATATTAAGGCTGTTATGCCTGTAGCACAAAAATTTGACAAATAAGGCGCCAAAGTAGATATTAGCTGGACAGGAGCTTAAATGTTTAATTCTTTCTTCAAATGTTCCTTTACAAAAGAAGATCACAGAATGGAGCTACTTTTCACTTGTCTTACTGCAAATATGAATAAAAGAGTAACCATTGTAATGGTGTTGAAAATCATCTGAAAATGCTAAAACTTATAAAGGCCCCAGAACATGGTGAGAACCCTTTAATAATAATATGAAGAATTTACACACAAATTACCTTCACTCTTGACAATAATCTACTGCAGCTTCTTTGCCCAAGAACCTGCAGCCGACAATTTTAACCGGCATGAAGAGACAATCATTCTTGGTTGCAGTGTTAAGATGCTTTTTTATTATTTCCCAATGACATGTTTCAACTTTATTGGCAATATTTGTTAGCAATGGGTGCATAGTATACCATGCATAAAATATCCCAGCTAGTAAACGTACATTATCAAAGCTTTAAAACCAGTGTGCAGTGTCCTTATTATAGCAAGCTGTGAAGTCCAATGCAAACCAAATGGGATCATGCCTACAATAATTCTTTACATCATAAACATGCCGGAGATGTAGTGCATATTCTGGTTGCAGACATTACACTGTTTGGTTTGCATTGGACTGCGTCACACGCCATAACAAGGACACCATGCAGTGTTTTTAAAGCGTTGACAAGGTGCATTTACGTGCTAGTCTATTTTATGCGCAGTATCCCATGTACCTTTTGTTACCAAATATCAGCCAGACCAAAGATGCCTAAATAAAGGTGAAACACGTCATTGGGAAATAATATGAAAGAATATTAACACTGCAACCAAGGCTTGTCTCTTCATGTCATACATACTGGTTGCTATACCAACTCTGGAATGAACTGGAAAAAATTTTACAATTGTAACCGAATACCAGTGACACCTGTCTTGTAAACAGACAATAGTGATCCTTTGTCACCCGCCTCTGTTGGAAGCAGAATAAGGGTTAAGTATGTGGCTCAACTCTGTGACTAAGCTTACAGAGAGCACACCTCTCGTCGCCACGGGGGAAGACTGCAGGCTCATCACCCTGTCTGCCTTTAACCTCCAGGTTGGATCCATGGTACTCATATGATAGCAGGTTTCGAGGACTTGGGGCCATCCCGGAAGGACAGGAACAAGTAGTAGTCCTCACCCCTGTCTGGGATTGAACCCTAGACTTGAGGGCTGGAGTCCAGGCTCTACCTGCCAGAACATCATGGCCAGTAACTGGGGGAGAGTACCAAATCATTATCCAAATTAAAACATAATCATGTACTTAAAACAATGACCTGCTCCATGGCAGTCAGTATTGAGTGTGATAATGGATTATCATGCTCTCATGCTCAACTGTTTCTGCTACTCCATTGCTTATGGAAAATAAATTGCAGAACTCTAGGACCTGAAGGCGGGGTAAGAAGATGAAAGAGGAAATTATATCAGATGGGATATACCAGGGTAACTAGAAGTTCAGTTGAAAAATGAATACCAAATAGAATTAGAATCAGGAAATACATGTTACTAAAGGGAGGAGTAGGGAGGATATTCTGGGATATACTGTGGCTCAATGGTAAAGTACCAGACTACAATTCCAAAGGTAGAATAAGGAAGTACATGTTTCTAAAGGGAGTATGGAGGATATTCTGGGATATACTGTGGCTCATTGGTAAATTACCAGATTACAAATCCAAAGATCTCGTGTTCTATCCCATGTCAGTCCTAGGATTTTTATCTTTCGTTTATCACTATTTCGCATCCAATATTTGTTGATGTGAATAATGCCGAGCTGTACCATGGTTTGGAATCCACATTAAATTGTAGGTCCACCTATAACTGGCTGGGTTCATCAGATCAAAGGTTGGAGAAGCCAGTGGAATACTACCTCCAACAGGACCATGCTTAGTAAATCATTGTGGCATTCAAAACAATCTTCAGGTTGATGACTACTTTACTTATTGTACACAGTAGTAATAAAATAAATAAATAAGTAAAAGCAGGTACTAAAGGAAGCTCAAGTAGAATAACAAGACTCAAATCTATAGTTGAACTGCTGAAAGAACATCCCTGACAGCTGGTAGCTACGTTGCCAGTGCTGCTGTGTGGCTGTTTCTTCTTACACTTGTTGGCTGCACCTCTGCGAATATCACACCCAAAAAGTTTAGAGCTGTTGCAGTGCCATGCTACTGAAGCGTGAAAAAACACCAATAACATCAGGGAATCAAAACACGCTCTCTTCATAATTAAAAAATAAAAGTTTTGGAAGTATGTGTTGAGAAAAATTAAATATTATGATGCTTCAGTATTTTGATACATATTTTATGCATAGAAGCATTTCTTGCCTGCACTTTAGGTAAGAAGGTTGACTCCTCAGTCTTCATATGTTACTGTCACTATCTTCGCCATTGCTGCTGCTGATACATCGCCTTATCTCATTAACTTTTCCATATTTGTTTGACAGTATTGTTCCATTTTGAGGGAGTAACACTTCCCAGTGTGTCACACACTAAAAATTAAGCACCTTTTAATTTAATTCTTTAATTTCTGTCTGCAATGTATAATTTCTCTTGAGCCCACATGATTTCTGTTGCATTAAAATTGAGAATGGCGTGATATGGTGGAAGGTGCAACAATCTATGACCATGTTCTTCTGTAATTTGGTCAATCTCATAAATGATATTACACAATTGGTGCTTTTTCATGATTTGCAGCAGTTCTGCCATTTTCATTTCCCTATCGGATGAACCTGTGCCATTGTTCTCTAGCCAGTCCACTATATCACTCTTCCTGCTGTTTGATGTAGTGTTTTTATTTAACTGAATGGAGTGGTACTGTGCATCATCCAATATTATAGTGAAGTCCTTTTCAATTTACGGAAGCAAAGAGTCTATGAACCTTTGATGTAAACAGCAACAAAGCATTTGGTACAAGCCTGCCGATTGTTCCAGCATGTAAATGAATGAGCAAACTGCCTTTTCCACCAGCAGCTTTTATTGTTCGTCATGCTGCTGCATCATCAGTCCACACAGTCAGCATTTACCCACATTATGTTCAACCAAACAATTTGTTTTCCATCAAAACTCTGTCTTCTTCAGTACAACTGGAAGACTGGCTTTTCCTCCTAAATACAACTCGATCTCACAGTGAGTGAAGCAGCTTCTTCCAGATTGGATATTCTTTCCACATGTAATAGTCATACACAGGGTGAAGAAAAATTCACACTCTCAGACTTCATAACGCAATTCCTCCCATTTTCTGGCTGTAAATGGATATCAAAGATTGGCAATCTGGCAACACTGTAATCACATGTACAGCTACTGTCTCTGTCGTATATAGGAGTAGTGCCGTGCAGTTGGTGCAGTGGATAGCATTTTGGGTTAGCATGCAGAAGATCTATGATTTGATTCTGGATCAAGGCAAATTTGTTTTTATTTGCTAAATATAGTCTGCATGGTACAGTATCTGGCGTGTTAATTGTCATACAGCAATTACAGCAGATCTACTACAAAACGTTTGCTCCTAAATACTACAAACACGGAAATGGAAGTAAATCATTTTCATTGGTCAGCTTTTAAAGAAGACTTTTGCATGTCGTGGACGCAAATTGCTTTCCACACTGCGTCTACTAGATTCCAAACCTGTTTTCTGTGTACCCTCCCTCAGTGCTCCCATCGATTAGTACCAACTACTATTCTTGCCATGTTCAGATCCACTATATTTCATTAGGAAAGCACTATGTAATTGTCAGATACATGTGGCTTAAGCAAAGCTCTGTACTACAGTGTTGTTTGGCAGAATGAAATTGGCAAATAAAATCAAATATGCTTCGACCCAGAATCGAACCCTCGACCTGCATCCTAACCCAAAACGCTATCCACTGCACCACCCTCTCAGCGCTAGTACTGTCTACTGACAGTGGTAGTTACCATACATGTGATTACAGTGTTGGCAAATTGCTAATCTTTAACATCCATTTACTACCAGAAATATGTGCAGAATGAAATTTTGTGACAAGACATTTTTGTATTGCTAGTATGTGAGGAATTGCAGTGCAAAGTCCGAGTGGGCGAATTTTTCTTCACCCTGTACATGTTGCTATATTGTGTCGTCTTGAAAATTATTCAGTTCCATCATTTCAGCACCACATACTGTTTTTTCCAGGAATCAAAAGAGCAGCAGTTGGCTCCTGTAGATCTCCAGCAACACTTCTCCCATATTACTTTTTTACAGAGGTGTTTCCAATTTTCAGACCCCCAGCTACTTTCTCGGTGACAACAGTATAAGAGATCTGCCATTATCCCTTTCTTCCTCAAAATTGTGTCGTACATTATATACGATCTCATGAGATTGGCTATTTAAGGTAGTGCTCCTGCCTACTTTCCTACAGCTAGAAGAAGTGGTCATATCACATACATCTGAAATTAATGATACTTTATGCCACACCATTGACATGACTGGAATGGGTGATATGATCCGCAACAAACAATGAACGGGCAACAGATGTTTTGCAGTCACTGAGAAAGCGTAGCACCACTTGCAACCTTGAGTGGTAGAGGTGTCAACTTGGCACCATCGCCATTGCAATGTTTACAAATTCCAGAGCTCGGATTGGAATTAGCGTTTCCCTTCACATAATGATGCTGTCCACGTACGTGAAGATCAGGGGTGCTCTTTTAGTAGGGTGACTATAAGCATCAACATGCTAATGTTCTGACTAGTAAGTGCAAGCCACTATTATCAGTTACAGAAAATGATAAATGTCTTCAGATCACACTACAGAATGATTTTGGGAAATTTTGATTCATAATGCACTATAGACAGTATGTGTACGTTAGGGGTCGTCAATGTGGTTGTTTTGCTAACTCATACCTCATGTTATAACAGTAGTGATGTAGCATCTGTAGCTTTGTGTTGATTCTGATGGATGAGCTGGTATTAAGACCAATAGAATGGGACCCCACAGAGAAGGTGGATAAGAAGGCAAGGGCCCTTCCAAAGGAAACTGGCCTTCCAGAAAAGATTGTTAATCTGTTAAGGACAAAAGCACCAGTACCGCCCAGAATTTATGACCTGCCTAAGGTGCACAAGAAAGGGATTCTCCTACATCCAGTAGTCAGCAACCTTGGTGCAGCCATCTGCCTTACTGCTCAACATGTTAAGAGGATGCTTTCGTCATATGTGGGGAAATGTGCCCATAACATTCACAATTTAGAAAATTTTCTGCAACATCCAAGGCAGCTACACATCACAGAATCATGACATCATGGTCAGTTTCGACAGGGTCGACCTGTTCACCCACTGAATGACTCACCTGAGCTCTATCAGATTCTGATAATTTGGCAACAGAGATAGAACACCTACAGTCTGTGATCTACAAACATGGATACTCTTCTTGAGATGTTCAAAAGGCACTGTACTCTGTTTCACCACCAGAGGTTCCTGAAGAGTTGCAAGAATAAACAAAACAGGTTGCATATTTGCCAAATGTCTGTCCAATATCTGCCAAAATCAGCAGAATTCTCCCCAAACATAACATCAAGAGTGTGTGTGTTCCTTACATGCACCAGGGTTAAGGCTCTGTTATAGAATGTAAAGATGACCTGGGTCTATATAAACTGTAAACTGAGTGTTTACCACATACCATTTGAATGTGGTATGACATACATCAGCCATACAACTAGGCTCATTGACATCAGATGCAAAGAACTCCAGAGGCACACCACACTGAGACAGGAAACCAATTCAGCAGTTGCTGAGCATTGTTTAGAACTCAAGTCATTCTACGAACTATACTGATGTCAAAATTCTAACACAAATGTCAAGCTACTTGGACAGTGTCATCAAAGAATCTATTGAGATTAAGGTCACAGAGAATCTCATTAACTGTGACACAAGTTTTCAGCTGAGCTCTGCCTGGAACCAGGCACTCAATCTTCTGTAGACACAATGGAGGCACCATCAAGACCTCAGGGGATACAGGTATGAAGATGGAGTTTGAGAAAATAGCCCACTACATGTAACAATGGACGCATGTGAAATGGTACCTCAGACAATAGACCCAATACCTGAGGATGTTCTACCAAGTCTCAAGCAGCAGTTTGCACACCAGTGGCCTGAAAATAATACTGCAGCTGCTCCTGGTGCGCATGGACCTCAGACATAGTGACTGACATGGCACGCCATGGTAACAGAACGTCTTAGCTCACAGGATGGCTTAAATGGAGACAGTCGGAAGATAAAATAATTTGCATGACTTGGATATCATTCAGAACTTCATGCAACAATTTGGAACAGACCTGGCTAGAAGAAAACACTACAGTTGCTGCCACTGGTCAGCGCATACCACGGATCAAGTGCTTGACAAGCCGTGGGCTACAGACGGAGCATCTAGCACAACATAGGCTTAAATACTGGACTCGTTCCGCATTGGAATCAGTATCAGAGAGCACCTGAAGAAAACTGAGAGTCACACAGTTGAAATATTGTGCAAGAAAGATGTGAATAACTGGCAGAAACCTGATTGTTGAGTATGACAGTGCCTCTCCGGGAAAGACTGAAGAATTACAACTTACCATACCGTGTCCACGACTTTGTTGTCATGTAACTTTTCACAAAGAACATCTGCTGCTCCACTGTGAGTGCCATTGTCCCCTTTGCATTGCTGCATTCACACTGACACAGCCCACACCACGCTCTGAACCGGTGTGGATCACGTGCCAGGCATACATGTGGTGTGCATGTCACAGGCTGTTGTTGTATGCGTACATTCATGTCCGATCATATTGACTCATCTGAACCACTTTCATTTGCCCCACTCTTTATTTACTTGAGGTATATTAATCGAATATTTATGCTTTTGATGTGTTTTTCATGTTTCACACCTAATTCAGTTTTGTCACTTGGCCACCTATGTATATTTGTGCTTGATTGATTGCAAAATTTTGAAAGGCTGTAGACTAAAGTCTGCTTTTCCTGTTTTTTAGAATGCACCATTTGATTAAAGTTGTACCTGACACTATAATATTTTTGTTTGTTATTTGTATAGGATAAATAAGTATTCTTAAGTAAAGTGTCTAGCATTTGTGGACTTTGATGCGTAATGTTGTTTTAGGAGAGCGCTTGGACTCATTGAGTGCTAAACATGTGGGAAGTGGCAGTGCTTCGCCGACTCCTTCACACGGTAGTGGAGGAGCAGGGAACAGTGTTGGTGCATGCAACAGTGGAAGCACGGAGCCAACATTGCTTATACCTTTAACGAAAACACATATTTCGTCTGCTTCACATGATGAACCTACAGGTGACACACGATATTTCATCATTAAAGCTGGCAGTCTGAAGACTGTTGATGCTTCCATCAGCCGCGGTGCATGGGCTTTTACGCCAGCCACTGAGCGGAAAGTTACACGCATACTAAAGGTAAACAGACACATTAGTATTTCCAGCTCTAGACCTTAATTAAATGTTGTATTTCACCTGAGTTGTCAGAGGTTTACAGAATATGAGATGCTTCCAATACAAAGACAGTTGTTGGGTGAATTTAAACAGAAAATGCTAAAAATGCTGCACTAAAAATGGCTAATAATTGTAAGTGCTAACTTAACTGATTCTTTTTCTAGAAACATATTTTTGAGTCACGGTGGATGCTATGAATGGATATTTGTCTTTGTGCTACATTATAATAGGTGTCCGCCTGATACAATGCTGTAACTCATATTTTTGTTGCTAAGTTATACATTGTGATTATGGTTTTATGTATGTTTCAGAACTCTCTCTCTCTCTCTCTCTCTCTCTCTCTCTCTCTCTCTCTCTCTCCCCCTCTCCCCTCCCCCCCCCCCCCTCTCTTTTCATTGGCTTTATGCAATGTATTAATAGTATGCCCCAGAGTAAATCACTGGTTACATTAGGGCGTTCTGCTTTAACTTCAAAGTTCCATAGTAAATATTTTTGAAGTAATTAGTGTATTGCTAGTGCAAAGTCAAATCTTATGTGGTTCCTAACATACTAGGGATATTCTGTAGTTCTGCATCAAGGTGGTAGGAAAGAAAGTTGTGTTAGTCGTGTGGAAAAATTTGCACTCGTTTTGTGCACAATACCACTCATTAGCCTTTACCTGCCATCACTCATATAAATAATAAACTAAGAATTCATGTCAGTCCCTTTTCACATGACATTGACATGCCAAGAGTGATGAAAATACAATTGCAGACAAATTATGAAAATAATATGAGTTTCTGACTGATATAATACTGTTTGCTTAGGTGTGCGTAGTCGTTACTGCCTGTTGGAGGTCTAACATTTGCAGTACGCAAATTTCAGTCATCTTTGTAAAATATTATTCTGCTTCTTTAACTTTCTACCTCCCCTCCTCCCATCTCTCTCCCTCCCTTTTTCTCTCAGAAATAACAGCTGGCAGGCTGGCATAGGACTGTGAATGAAAGCTACCAAATTTATTCATATGATTACACGAATAATGGCTATTTATTATACACTCCTGGAAATGGAAAAAAGAACACATTGACACTGGTGTGTCAGACCCACCATACTTGCTCCGGACACTGCGAGAGGGCTGTACAAGCAATGATCACACGCACTGCACAGCGGACACACCAGGAACCGCGGTGTTGGCCGTCGAATGGCGCTAGCTGCGCAGCATTTGTGCACCGCCGCCGTCAGTGTCAGCCAGTTTGCCGTGGCATACGGAGCTCCATCACAGTCTTTAACACTGGTAGCATGCCGCGACAGCGTGGACGTGAACCGTATGTGCAGTTGACGGACTTTGAGCGAGGGCGTATAGTGGGCATGCGGGAGGCCGGGTGGATGTACCGCCGAATTGCTCAACACGTGGGGCGTGAGGTCTCCACAGTACATCGATGTTGACGCCAGTGGTCGGCGGAAGGTGCACGTGCCCGTCGACCTTGGACCGGACCACAGCAACGCATGGATGCACGCAAAGACCGTAGGATCCTACGCAGTGCCGTAGGGGACCGCACCGCCACTTCCCAGCAAATTAGGGACACTGTTGCTCCTGGGGTATCGGCGAGGACCATTCGCAACCGTCTCCATGAAGCTGGGCTACGGTCCCGCACACCGTTAGGCCGTCTTCCACTCACGCCCCAACATCGTGCAGCCCGCCTCCAGTGGTGTCGCGACAGGCGTGAATGGAGGGATGAATGGAGACGTGTCGTCTTCAGCAATGAGAGTCACTTCTGCCTTGGTGCCAATGATGGTCGTATGCGTGTTTGGCGCCGTGCAGGTGAGCGCCACAATCAGGACTGCATACGACCGAGGCACACAGGGCCAACACCCGGCATCATGGTGTGGGGAGTGATCTCCTACACTGGCCGTACACCACTGGTGATCGTCGAGGGGACACTGAATAGTGCACGGTACATCCAAACCATCATCGAACCCATCGTTCTACCATTCCTAGACCAGCAAGGGAACTTGCTGTTCCAACAGGACAATGCACGTCCGCATGTATCCCATGCCACCCAACGTGCTCTAGAAGGTGTAAGTCAACTACCCTGGCCAGCAAGATCTCCGGATCTGTCCCCCATTGAGCATGTTTGGGACTGGATGAAGCGTCGTCTCACGCGGTCTGCACGTCCAGCACGAACGCTGGTCCAACTGAGGCGCCAGGTGGAAATGGCATGGCAAGCCGTTCCACAGGACTACATCCAGCATCTCTATGATCGTCTCCATGGGAGAATAGCAGCCTGCATTGCTGCGAAAGGTGGATATACACTGTACTAGTGCCGACATTGTGCATGCTCTGTTGCCTGTGTCTATGTGCCTGTGGTTCTGTCAGTGTGATCATGTGATGTATCTGATCCCAGGAATGTGTCAATAAAGTTTCCCCTTCCTGAGACAATGAATTCACGGTGTTCTTATTTCAATTTCCAGGAGTGTATATATAGATAGCATTGATCTTGTGCCATTGCACATGTCTTTTACTACAGTTCCCTTCCCCCCCACCCCCATGATTTCTGAAACAGCAGACCATCTCTTATTTAAAATACACCTCTGTGTAGATTTTAATTCATATAATGTGGCAAGAGGTTCAGCTATCACCTGCTCCACAAATTGAACTGTAAAGAGCCCCTCATTATCAGATCTATATCTTCCATAGACTGGGTGGCATATACACTGGAATGCTGTTAGAGAATTGTTGTGCTTTACCAATCTCTAATTTTTTCCCCTGCTCTAAGAATCACTGCTCTGCAAAGGGTCTGAATGACTTGCACTCCAGTGACCGAAGTCCCCTCTTCTCCAACTGCAAAAAGAGACACAAAGATGCGTACCTAGCCAGGCAAACTGGAAGTTGTGCGACCAACAGTGGCTGCATCCTAGAACAGTTGGCTCATTCTACAATCTTCAATCAAATGACAGGTGCCATTCTGTGTTTAGAAGCAGACAAATACACCTGCAGAGTTTCAGATGCTAGCCAACTTCAGAGAATCTCACAATCTGCCAAGTAGCCAGAGCCAAATGTCAACAAATTAGAAAGAGTAATGATTGACTCATTATGTGAGTTCCTGAACACCACAAACCACTCCACCAAGAGTATAGTTCTATTGAGTTCATAAGGTGAATTTCAGGGAGTTCAGTAATTGTCAGTAAACAGCTGTAATTCAGGTAGTGGATAACCAAACAACTCAGGAGAGGTTGCACCAAAAGAGATTTAGATGATATTGTCTAAGCTACTGTCACAACCAGTCAAGATCCAGCTTTCAGCGATCTATGAACATTGGCTGAGAGGTGCGATATCATCAAAACAACTGCAATCACTATGCTTAATTAATCCTTTCACTGCTCCAGACGTAAATATATGCTAATCGTTTCAGTGCTCCAGACGTATATATACTATTTGCTATAAAAAATACTTACAGCTGTTCCCTGCTACATTCGTATAGTTACATATAACGCTGACAATCGGGCCAGCGAGTTGGAGGTAATTGTTGCCCAAGTATGCAGTTTAATTGTTGGAATACTAGGAAATACCTGAATGACTATTGAATGCTGAATTCTCTGTCTGCTGTATTCATTCATATTGCTATATTACCTAGTTTGTGTGCGGCCGTTTCCGCGTTACCGAATGAAATGACGCGACGTTACCGTCCCTGTACAGACGATGAGTTGCTGAGTATTCCAAACCAAAGTGACGACAAGGACATCATCATGTCCAATCCAGCTGATTATGGGTGGACAGATAATTACGACGACAAGCTGGCAGATAAATCTGTCACCACAAATATAAAAAATATTTGTGAACCAACAAATGTTGAACCAGTAAATGCAGGTCCAGATTTTGATGTTATCGTCGATTCTTTCTCTGATTACGAAGAAGAGCCTGAGCGTATGCCTGAAAAATCTCCTAAGAGACACAAAACAGTTGATTTTAGATGGAAATACTCTGATTTGGACCCTAAAGTGTATAATTTCTATAACAGTGGTTCCGGTTGCAAAATCGTCAATTTAGATGATTTATGTACTGTATATGACTGCTTCCAAGTTTTTTTAGCCAAGAAATTGTGAGCTACACAGCTGAGAAATGTAACTTATATTATGAACACCTTTGCAACGATGTCAGTGAAAAATCAGACTGCGATGCTGGAAAAACACAAACAGTGACGAAGTTTACTGTTTCCTTGCTGTAAATTTTCTGATGGCTCAAGTGAGAAAAAATGAAATAAACAGTTATTGGACCAATGTTCAGTTACTGTCTACTCCAATGTTTGCGCAAATCATTCCGAGAGATAGATATCTTCTGTTACTTAGAATGTTACATTTTGCTGATAACAGTAAGGACCCTGGAGATGACAAAATCTGGAAATTATGTCGAATTGTGGATCACTTAAGAAAAGTATTTCCAGATGCTTTCCATCCTTTTAAAAATTTGTGCATTGACAAAAGTTTAGTTCTCTTCAAAGGTCGTGTCTTCTTCAAACAGTACATTCCTTCCAAACGCCACAGATTTGATGTAAAATTTTTTGTTATGTAATTGTGAAACTGGTTATATTCTTGACTTTATTATTTATGTGGTTGCAGCAACAGACGTAAAAAAAAAAGAAACTGACTTTGGTGTAAATGTTGGAATACCTGGAAGCATTGTTCTCACTTTACTTGAACGTTACCTTGGTAAAGGTCACACATTATATGTTGACTATTGGTACACTAGCCCAATGTTATTTTCTTATTTGCATGACAGAGTTACTAATGCCTGTGGACCTGTGAGAACAAACCGCAAAGGCATGCCTGCTTTATCAAAAAAACTTAGAAAAGGCGAGATCGAGTTTATGTCAACGGATAAACTTCTTGCTCTGAAGTGGCAGGACAAGCGGGAAGTGAGGATGCTTTCAACTCTTCATACAAGTGAAATTACAGCAACTGACAAAATTGACAGAACCACGAATGAACAAAAAACAAAACCAGCTTGCATTGTAAGCTACACTGAAAATATGGGGGCCTTCGACAGGAGCGACATGATGCTAAGTTCAGTAGAATGTGTACGACAAACTGTAAAATGGTATAAAAAAATATTTTTTCACTTGGTGGATCTGTCTCTGCTCACTGCGCATGCATTATATAAAACTCAAATGGGATGAAATATTTCAGTATCTGATTTTCAACAGAAACTTATCAAGGAGATCCTAGAGATTCACCACCAACCGCAAAAAAATGGACATCATGGAAGGAGATTGGTTGATGGTGACAATCCCTTACGCCTACCTGAGCGCCACTTTATCTCGCTAATCCCAGGAACTTCAAAGAAGAAGGCCGCCCAGAGAAGGTGTATTGTATGTGCAAAACATGATAAATGAAGTGACACAAGATACATTTGTGTAAAATGTAATGTGCCTTTATGTTTGAATTTTTGTTTCGAGAGATATCACACTTTGAAGTATTACTAGTGTAATATGTTTTGTATTTTTTTCTGTTAGTAAAGTACCTTTTTTGAACAAAATAAGACTTTCTGAACAAAGATTTTAAAAAAGGAAATGATTTACACCGCCAATACTGGATTTTGCGTCTCATTTTTATCTCAATAATACCGTAGACTGCTACAGTCGTATATATATGCACCAGGTGAAAATAACGTGCACAGGGCAGGAGCTGCTGAGAGTAAATGCACAGTGAAAGGATTAATTAGTTTAAATATAATTTCTTTCATTTCTCATCCTTTGCCACAACATTTTAATCGTTGCGTAACTTTTATATTTGCTCTTACATTTTACTTCCTTTTATTTATTTTTTTTATTTGAAATCTCTATCCTTGTGATCTAAAATACTTTGTTCTTGGTACGAGAAGAATTAATGTTTTAAATGTACCTAACCTCACGGGGCAGAAAATTAGTCACCCCTAAAGAAGTCATTATACACATTATTTAATACATTTAATTCCACCCCTGTACTTAATATATGCCTGGATTTGCAAGTCCACAAGGTTGTGCAGCTACATTGCATCCAGGTTAAGTCACTCTCTCAGGATTTGATCGTGCAGTTATACCAAATTATGGAGATGCTGATGTCAGTGTTTTCTCCGCTATTCCAAGATGTCCCACAGAATTTCGATGGGGTCCAAGTCAAGCGAGTTTGCAGGCCAATCAAGATGTAATAGTGTGAGGGAGTGTTCAGAAAACCAGTCACATACTCTTCCAACCTGACGAATTTTGCTGCTGTCATCTTGAAACATAAGGTGTCTCAGTAGCGTACTCATCATACAGATGTTGACTGAAAGTCAAGTAAACATGATAAAGTAAATTTTCTGGTTCATGTTACTGGTTAACATAGAGAGCTTGTTCAGCAAAACGCCTCCAAAAAGCATCACAGACCCAACTCCGGCTTGAACCTGACCTTGCACATATTCAGGATGAAATGCTTCATTCAGCCTTCAGTGCACTCAATGATGTGCATCATTTGAATACAATAGAACCTTGATTAAATGGCGCTTCTGGGACCAGGTGGGGGTTGATGTGCCAAAAAGGTTCGGTAGTCAGAGGAGAATGAAATAAGTCATTTACGGAACTCAAAATGACCTAATAAATAAAAATCAAGTAAAGTTTCTAATAAAGAGAAATGAAAACAAAATTACAGACTGAAAATTTATTTAAAAAAGAATAAAATGTTATCTTTGTTTCACTTTCTTAAACCTTGTCGTTGCAGATGCTTCATATCACTTCTTTGCCCACAATATGTCTATGGTTGTAGCAGTTGGCTGTTGTTCCAAAAATATGAGCACAATCTCGAATGCATCCTTTGCTGCAGAGTGGCTGATGTTTTCATCCTCTTTCTTTCCTTCAACATCTGACACCTCTTGCTCAACATATAAGGTTGCAAAACAAGATTGGTGATCTGATAATCTTCATGCTCTTCATTGGTAACAGCAACAGTGCCACCTCATGCTAACCATTCCTCTACATCAGCAGGCTGGATATCATTCTGAAGAGTTTGCAGATCAGTGACTAAATCTGCAGTGTCTGACCATTAGTTCCTGGTAGTTCTTACTCTTGGTTTAGGCTAGGACAAATCTTCTTCCATTATTTTTGTAGAATAGTTTTCTTAAGTTCTGCCCACGCTTGAGCAATTGCTTCCAAAAGATCACAACCCTCTTCTATTTTCTGTAACAAACCACTGACATTTTTCCTCCTTTTATGTCATTTTATCCACTCAGTAACTCCCTGGTCCATTGGTTGGATTACTGAAATCACATAAGGGGCAAAAAGACATCCAAAACAAAGGCATAAAAATAATTCTTTAAAAAAATTACCATTTGTTGAAACACTTTTTTGAACATTGTAATAAACAGCAAGTGCTGACATGTTTATGTTTTTGAAGAATCTTGGTTTCTTAGATTTGCCAATTACAGTCAATGCCAATTTACAATTACCACTTGCATTGCTGCATGTTGCACTGGTCAGCTTGTCCTCTCCTAATGTGGTACCTGTATCTGTTTCATTCTTTGAGCCAAAGGATTTTTGAGGGAGCATTTTATAGTTTAGCCCCATCTTATCAGTATTGTATAATTGGTCAACTAACAGTTTATTTTCTGTGACCATTTTTTCAAAGTTTTCGACAAACCCTCTACCTGAATCTTCAACAGCAGAAAGTTTTTCACATGAAATAACAACTTGCTTAATGCCATGACAATTTTTCCATTGGTGAAACCAAACTTCACTTGCTTGTAACTCGGTAATTTGTCTCCCCTCCCCATTTTTTATGCAACTGAAAAGCTTTTTCTTTTATGATACGGCCGGAAAGTGGGATCCCCTTTCATTTTTCCTGACAAAACCAGACCCACAGAGCGTCATCCAAGAGCTCACATTTAGGCTTTTTCAGTGCTTTTCTAGTTTTTACAACATTTTTGCCATCTACAGTTAACGAATTGCTTCAAGATCATTTCAATTCTTTATCCAGTATTTATCGGTTGTCACAACAGTACCCATTTCAGAGGCTAAGTTAGTAAATGACTCACCTGGATCAAATCTTTGCAGAACACCTAGTATCTGTTTGATTGTGCACAGAACACATTTCCTTTTTTGATTTGTAGCAACTTTTTGTCTTTCAGAATCCCTTACATTTCTCAATCACAGCTTAATGAACTGTATAAAGTTACACTGCAACTTTAATATTAAAAGAAATATGGTAATAAATCCCCCCCATGAACCATGGACCTTGCCGTTGGTGGGGAGGCTTTCATGACTTAACGATACAGATAGCCGTACCATAGGTGCAACCACAACGGAGGGGTATCTGCTGAGAAGCCAGACAGCCGTGTGGTTCCTGAAGAGGGGCAGCAGTCTTTTCAGTAGTTGCAGGGCAACAGTCTGGACGATTGACTGATCTGGCCTTGTAACACTAACCAAAACAGCCTTTCTGTGCAGGTACTGTGAACAGCTGAAAGTAAGGGGAAACTACAGCCGTAATTTTTCCCGAGGGTATGCAGCTTTACTGTATGGTTAAATGGTGATGGCGTCCTCTTGGGTAAAATATTCCGGGAGTAAAATAGTCCCCCATTCGGATCTCCGGGTGGGGTCTACTCAGGAGGACATCGTTATCAATAGAAAGAAAACTGGCGTTCTACAGATCGGACCGTGGAATGTTAAGATCCCTTAATTGGGCAGGTAGTTTAGAAAATTTAAAAAAGGAAATGGATAGGTTAAAGTTAGATAATAGTGGAAATTAGTGAAGTTTGGTGGTAGGAGGAACAACACTTCTGGTCAGGTGAATACAGGGTTATAAATACAAAATCAAATAGGGGTAATGCAAGCGTAAGTTTAAAAATGAATAAAAAAATAGGAATGCTGGTAAGCTACTACAAACAGCATAGTGAACACATTATTGTGGCCAAGATAGACATGAAGCCCATGCCTACCACAATAGTACAAGTTTATATGCCAACTAGCTCCGCAGATGACAAAGAAATTGATGAAATGTATGATGGGATAAAAGAAATTATTCAGATAGTGAAGGGGGACGAAAATTTAATGGTCAAGGGTGACTGGAACTCGATAGTAGGAAAAGGAAGAGAAGGAAAAGTAGTAGGTGAATATGGAATGGGGGTAATAAACGAAAGAGGAAGCCGCCTGGTAGAATTTTGCACAGAGCATAACTTAATCATAGCTAACACTTGGTTCAAGAATCATAAAAGGAGGTTGTATACATGGAAGAAGCTTGGAGATACTCGAAGGTTTCAGAGAGATTATATAATGGTAAGACAGAGATTTAGGAACCTGGTTCTAAATTGTAAGACATTTCCAGGGGCAGATGTGGACTGTGACCGCAATCTATTGGTTATGAACTATAGATTAAAACTGAAGGAACTGCCTAAAGGTGGGAATTTAAGGAGATGGGATCTTGATAAACTGACGGAACCAGAGGTTGTAGAGAGTTTCAGGGAGAACATCAGGGAACGATTGACAGGAATGGGAGAAAGAAATACAGTAGAAGAAGAATGGGTAGCTTTGAGAGATGAAATAGTGAAGGCAGCAGAGGATCAAGTAGGTAAAAAGACGAGGGCTAGTAGAAATCCTTGGGTAACAGAAGAAATATTGAATTTAATTGATGAAAGGAGATAATATAAAAATGCAGTAAATGAAGCAGGCAAAAAAGGATACAAACGTCTCAAAAATGAGATCGACAGGAAGTGCAAAATGGCTGAGCAGGGATGGCTAGAGGACAAATGTAAGGATGTAGAGGCTTATCTCAGTAGGGGTAAGATAGATATTGCCTACAGGAAAACTAAAAAGACCTTTCGAGAAAAGAAAACCACTTCTATGAATATCAAGAGCTCAGATGGAAACCCAGTTCTAAGCAAAGAAGGGAAAGCAGAAAGGTGGAAGGAGTGGATAGAGTGTCTGTACAAGGGCAATGTACTTGAGGACAAAATTATGGAAATGGAAGAGGATGTAGATGAAGATGAAATAGGAGGTATGATAGTGTGTGAAGACTTTGACAGAGCACTGAAAGACCTAAGTTGAAACAAGGCCCCGGGAATAGACTACTGACAGCCAGTCCTGACTAAACTCTACCATCTGGTGAGCAAAATTTATGAGACAGGCGAAATACCCTCAGACTTCAAGAAGAATATAATAATTCCAATCCCAAAGAAAGCAGGTGTCGATAGATGTGAAAATTTCCGAACTATCAGTTTAATAAGCCATGGCTGCAAAATACTAACACGAATTCTTTACAGGCGAATGGAAAAACTGGTGGAAGCCGACATCGGGGAAGATCAGTTTGGATTCCGTAGAAATGTTGGAACACTGGAGGCAATACTGACCCTAGGACTTATCTTAGAAAATAGATAAAGGAAAGGCAAACCTATGTTTCTAGCATTTGTAGACTTAGAGAAAGCTTTTGACAATGTTGGCTGGAATACTCTCTTTTAAATTCTGCAGGTGGCAGGGTAAAATTTAGGGAGGGAAAGGCTATTTACAATTTGTACAGAAACCAGATGGCAGTTATAAATAGTCGAGGGGCACGAAAGGGAAACAGTGGTTGGGAAGGGAGTGAGACAGGGTTTGGCTTATCCCCAATGTTATTCAATCTGTATATTGAGCAAGCAGTAAAGGAAACAAAAGAAAAATTCGCTGTAGGAATTAAAATCCATGGAGAAGAAATAAATACTTTGAGGTTCGCTGATGTCATTGTAATTCTGTCAGAGACAGCAAATGACATGGAAGAGCAATTGAACGGAATGGACAGTGTCTTGAAAGGAGGATATAAGATGAACATTAACAAAAGCAAAACGAGGATAATGGAATGTAGTCAAGTTAACTCGGGTGATGCTGAGGGAATTAGATTAGGAAGTGACATGCTTAAAGTAGTAAATGAGTTTTGCTATTTGAGGAGCAAAATAACTGATGATGGTCGAAGTAGAGAGGATATAAAATGTAGACTGGCAATGGCAAGGAAAGCGTTTCTGAAGAAGAGATATTTGTTAACATCGAGTATAGATTTAAGTGTCAGGAAGTCGTTTCTGAATGGATTTCTATGGAGTGTAGCCATGTATGGAAGTGAAACGTGGACGATAAATAGTTTGGACAAGAAGAGAATAGAAGCTTTCGAAATGTGGTGCTACAGAAGAATGCTGAAGATTAGATGGGTAGATCACATAATTAATGAGGAAGTATTGAATAGAATTGGAGAGAAGAGGAGCTTGTGGCACAACTTGACTAGAAGAAGGGATCGGTGGGTAGGACATGTTCTGAGACATCGAGGGATCACCATTTTAGGATTGGAGGGCAGCGTGGAGGGTAAAAATCGTAGAGGGAGACCAAGAGATGAATACACTAAGCAGATTCAGAAGAATGTAGGCTGCAGTAGGTACTGGGAGATGAAGAAGCTTGCACAGGATAGAGTAGCATGGAGAGCTGCATCAAACCAGTCTCTGGCCTGAAGAACACAACAACAACAACAACAACAACAACAACAACATGATAATAAATTTAAAAAGCCCGCAGATAAAACAGCAGATTAAAGAGTACAGTAAAGTGAACATTCTGGCAGTGCAGTAGTCTTGTCACCTGAGCATTCATGAGGAGCATGACTCAGATGGATAGTTTTGGTGACAGGAGTAAATCCCCCTATCAATGCTGGCACACTGTTAGGCGTGGAATGCAGACAGATGGTCAGATAATCTGAGGGGATGGTTAACCGAAGGTTGGACAAGTAATGTTCTACTGTATAGGCAAGAACATGATTTGTCAGAGCACATTACGTTCTGCCAGTCAGCTACTGTCCATGTCCAATTGTTTCTATCCCATTGAAGATGCGCAGCTTTTTGTGCCTGTGTGAACAATGGCCTCTTGCGAGGTAACAGACGCCAAATGTTCATGGCATGCAGTTTCTGTTGAAATGTTCTTTCTAACAGATTGGGATGGGCGTTATTCGTTTCCTGCATCCATTTATGTTGGGTTGGGAAGTGATTTCAATTCACAAGCTGTGAAATGTATCACTAGTCCCTCTCAGTCAGGATCTATTGCAACCACAGTTCTGGCATCATGGTTGGTGGCCCTGTGTGCTACACCATTGCTTTCAGACAGGTTGAACAGTTTTCTGTGAAACACCAACAAATCCAGCAACTTCACGCAGCATATGGCCATGTGTATAGCAAAACAGGATCGCCCCTTTTTGCCAATCTGTCACATGCTTGTATTTGCCCATGTTAACTATAACATCTGCTTGAAACATAAATGTCTCACTGATTGCTACTCCATTATGCTCAAGTGTAAAACTCAGTCGCGCCACCATGTGTAAAGGCTTATTGATTCATCTGTGCATGCACACTCGGGTGATTAATTTTTTGTCCAGTGAGCTTATGATGAGCACCATAAAAAAATGCAAACTTCAGCATATGAGATAAATGGTTTAATTGGTACACTACAGTGCTGTTTTGAAATTAGTGCTACTTTTAATGCTCTAGTCAATCTTGTGATTTTTTTAAAATCCATTTACTTGTACAAACAAAGGCCCACCAAGGGTGAATGGCTGCAGAAAGTGCTGCCTGCAAGTCTAACCTACACAAGTGTATAAGTTGTTTCAACAAGTTGATCCCACCTCTGAGACTACTACTTGTGAATGAGTTGTGGATCTTTAGAAGGGAAGAATGGACAAAGTCTTTGATAGAAGACCCAAACTGCTTGAAGTCACTAATACAAAGTATGTTTGTTAATTTTTGCACATTAGGGCAAGGAGCCCATATTATATACATCTGCTTCTACAGTGATTCATCCATAAGGGTTCGAAATTCCCTGAGTTGTTTACTATTACAAGGTACACATGTGTAATGTGGCAAGAGAATCACTGTGATCTCAGAAAAGAAATTTGCAGATGGTGGTTGTTGAATTGGTGAATCAGCAGTAACAAAAACTTCATGTTCTTAATTAATTTGTCACTCTGCTTGTGAAAATTAAACTTGAGCAGTAGAGAATACTTTGTTTAATTTAAGGTGTGTGTGTCTCAGTATCTCCTTGCACATCTGGAAGGAACACGACCAGCAGGCTGCATCTGAGAACCAGAATATGATTTTTCACATGTAAAATTGTCACAATTGAAATTACACATGCAGCCAAGACCTGCAGACTGGTTATCCAGATAAGATATGGCTGCTTCAGCTGTTCAGGTTGTTGAAGGAACTACAAACATGTCGACACCACAAGATCTTGTTCTTTATATTAATAACTGAAACAGCCCACAAATCTCATCATGTGGCAGAGGGGTAGGATTGGTCTAGACAGCGATTTTTTACCAAGCTGAAAGTGTCTGCAACTATACAGAACTGGAAGAAAGGTAGTCAATTGTCTGGAAGTATTAACATGAAAATATTAAAGTACCGTGTGAGGTGGTGAATGTAAGAGCCCAGTTGTTTATTTGAGTCACTGAGTGAAGCAAATTGTAGTGAAATGGATGTCCCACTGACTGCTGCTGCTCTAATGGCAATCCAACAGTTGATGAAGGCCCTCTAGTTGTTATTTTTAATGTTTCCTATTGCTCTTGTTGAGGCAGCATTAGGAGCTACTGCCAGTGTTGCTGCTGAAATACCACATTTACCCGAATATGAGATGACCCTGAATATAAGGTAACCCCCCTTTTTTTTTTTTTTTTTCTTCAAGAATCTCCTTGAGAAAAATTTATTTTTAACATATTCTGACTAATCAAAAATACAAGGGATCTGTCTAAAAAGTCGACATTACATTACAACCATTCTATCAAACAATGGAAAATCCAGGATGGAATATACAATATTAGAGGTGGAAACTTGCTACTCACCATATAGTGGAGATGCTGAGTCACGATAGGCACAACAAAAAGATTCACATGATTATAGCTTTTGGCCATTAAGGCCTTTGTCAACAGGACACGCACGCACGCACACACACACACACACACACACACACACACACACACACACACACACACACGCACACACACACACACACACACACACAAATGCAGCTCGCACACACATCTACAGTCTCAGGCAGTGTGGTTTCAGTTGCCTGAGACTGCAGACATGTGTGCGAGTTGCATTTGCGTGAGTGTGTATGTGCGTGTGTGTGTGTTATGCCTATTGTTGATAAAGGTCTTAATGACCGAAACCTATAATTGTGTGAATCTTTTTGTTGTGCCTATCATGACTCGGCATCTCCGCTATATGGTGAGTTACACCCATTCTACATTTATGCTATTTATTGATTGTCTACATTTTGATAATACAGGGAGAAATAAAATTAACAAAAAGGAATTGCTTACACCAATTTTTGTGTTCACTCCCTTTTTTTGTTTACTTAGTCTGTCGTCTGTTGTACCACTATTTTTTATCATCATCATCCTTACAGCACATCCGTGAAACTTATATCTCTGTTGTCACCAATATTTGGCTATCCTTCTGAATATGTTGCAATTTCTGAGGTTGTGGCTACTATGGGATATGAGAACAGCAGCCTATTTTTCTTAACACACAGCAGATTTTGCCTCCATTCTGACATGAGAATGTTACAATGTCTCTTGCTTCCTAACATATCATCTGCCTGCTGCTCTCTCATTGGTTTTGTGAAACCAGCAACTTATACATCCCCAATCGTTCCCATCACACCTCATGGTCAGTGTCGACAACATTGCTGCATGAAACACATAAATACGCCACTGGCCCCCATCAAGACTTTTAGTGTCTCCTGCAGAAATGTAAGCTATTGTTGAATACCTGTCCAATTTTAAAGTCAGTTCGATTCTGAGTGCATATGGATTCAAGCAAAATCTAGTTTAAACGTGGTAAATGTTATTACAAGCTATAGTATACATTCCCATGGTAGGCTGCATAACAAAGTTTCTTCCTGCTCAAACTCCCCTCCTCACACTGATCGTAGCTATAAACCAAGCTGGATCACTGTTCCCCTTCCAACTTTCCGTAGTGCTGTCCTGGAGCAACAGTGAAATATGCACAGCAACATCTTCTAGGGTGCAGGTCATATGTAATAGTAGCAACTAATATGTAAACAAACGATCGCAGTTCTTAAACTTTCGCTCATCCCGTGATCTAGTGATACCTGTTCGTACTGTGTCTTTATGTTGTAATTTATTCTCGAGACAGCAATTACAGTCAGTTTAATACAATTTATTTCATTTGTTAGTCCTTTCATTCTGGATTATTTTCCTTCTTGTTTTATCTGAATGTCATCATCTTGTTTGAAAGCTGTTTAAAAGCTGGTAGCGAGTCTCTCCAGTATTCTGATACATGTACAGTGACTAAATTTCTCATTTGTAACCCACTTGGTAAATCACTAGTTTCTCGTGATGAAATAAAATATTGACTTGGTTCAGAATCAAGAGGTGGTTTCTGAAGGACAAGATTTTCACCTTTGAACCTTTACTTAAAAACCATCACAAATGTATTTAGTGTACAGTATCCACACATGTATGTGAACTTTTATTGCATACCTGTTCAGATACAACAAAAGTTTGTGAGTTTATAGAATTTAGTGTTATGTCCTCATGTGTTCCACAAAATTGTGAATTTTTAAGCAGTGCATTAGATTGTTGCAATGGCTAGTTCATAGTTTCTCGCTTATCTCTTGCACTGTCACTCTGAGTCAAATGTCCCATGATTGTTCGAACAAGGTCAATACTGTATTGAGTGCTTCAGCATTTCGGGAAATATCGAACCTATTCAAATGCAAGTATTGTTTGATTTGCCCTACACTTCAGGGCTGTTCAAAATGATGTACAAAACCTCAGTAACCGAGCGAGGTGGCGCAGTGGTTAGCACACTGGACTCGCATTCGGAAGGACGACGGTTCAATCCCGTCTCCCGCCATCCTGATTTAGGTTTTCCGTGATTTCCCTAAATCGTTTCAGGCAAATGCCGGGATGGTTCCTTTGAAAGGGCACGGCCGATTTCCTTCCCAATCCTTCCCTAACCCGAGCTTGCGCTCCGTCTCTAATGACCTCGTTGTCGACGGGACGTTAAACACTAACCACAACCACCACCACCACAAAACCTCAGTAGCCAAAGCTTCATCTGGAATTGTAAGATGAATCCAATAGTAATCCGTTAATCAATATAAAAACTTTGGCCTCAGCAGCAGCAGTTTAATCTGCAAATATAAGACATAATATTTTTCGAATGGTGAGTTTTGTAAAAAACCTCGTCTTACAATCAGGTAAATACAGAAGCTGTAAAATTCTTAATTTCATTATTGATTGCAAAAAACTCTGTGGAATACGTAAAAACAGTGTCACTTCTCTATATCTTTATTTAGATTGCGAAACAAACTTTATTCTAGAATGATCACTGTAGGAAAACTCTGCACAATTTTGAGTATGTTCTCTATGCATTTGTAATTTTTGCTGTCATCACTGGGAAAAAATTGTATCTCTGAATCATCCAGGTGTATCGGGACATATGTCTGTGTCCCATTTCTCCTATAAGACAGTTTTTATAATTGTATTTTTTCATCATCTCCTCCCACTTTTTCTTCCACCCCCCCCCCCCCCCCCCTTTTCCAGTTTTTCTTTCTATTTTGTGACTATATTAATCTTTCACTTCTAGTTTTTTTTAAACCCATCTTACTTTTCACTCGGGCATTTATACCTTCATGTTTGCTTTCCTTCCTTCTCACAATTGCTACCTGTGAATTTAGGGTCTGCGAATCCTGAAAAGCCTCATCCTATTAAATTCTTCCTCACTTTTGTGGCACGATATTGATGTGAAGTTTTGAATGAGAGGAAAAGCTTCCTCCTTCATCCATCAGGAATGTATATCCATATAAATTCCAAGCCAATTGAATAGATGTATCTTTCACAGATTAGTGTCACCATGTAACAAATGCTTCCTAGAAAATATTTATATACTGTATTTGAAGGAAAGATTATTAGGTGCTGTCACTGAGTGGCTACCTTTTCACAACTGAACTGGACTTCTGCAGTGTGTGTGGTGAAACTGTGGGTATTTTCTTTCTATTTCACTGTGTAATCATGGACATAGTGGCTGTGTCTACGAGGAACTGTGAGGGACAAGACACTTATGTTACCTGCATCTTTTAGTTCTGTATGATGCAGTGCAACCTTGTATTTTACAGGAGGGCAAGCGTGTCATTCTGGTGTTCAGCGTCCAGGGGAGTGGTCATTTTCAAGGGTATGCACGATTGTTGGGTACAAGACCTGTTGATCCACCTCGAACAGGAGCCCCTGCAGATCCCTCTGGTGACTGTCAGCCACTACCAGAGATTCATGAACTTGGTGGCCCCAATATGGGGCAGCCATTGCCTGTTGAATGGCTGAAGAGAGCTAATGTGCCATTCCAGGCAACCAGGCACCTGCTCAACCCTTTCAATGAAAACCGGCGGGTGCAGACTAGTCGTGACGGCCAGGTAGAACTACATTCATAATTTATGTGCATGTGTCACTAACATGGAACATCTTGGATGTTGAAAGGGAAATTTTCAAATGCAATATAACTCGTCTTACTCCTTGGTGTTGCTTGTTATTTCAACCAAGTTCCCCCTGATTCATACCCCTTTCTCTTTATCTTCGCTTGTCCATCCTTCTGTACTCTCCATTCCCAAACTGTGTGATTCCTTTGGTTTCTTTGTCTCTATGCTAAATATAGGGGAAAAGATTATTATCTAATGTTGTGTTTTCTCTTCTCCTAACGGTGGCTATAGAGATGTTCTTTTGAAATTAGATTCATGCACTTCACTGTTAATATTGTTATACAGCTGTGCTAGTATTTTTATTGCAGTAAGTATGAAGAAACTATTACCTTCATAGTTTCATAATGGCTATTTCATTCACTTGAAAAATGTTGCATTGAATGTATATTCCATGTCATATTATCATAACAGATAGTCAAAAGCTTCAGTGCCATATTTTCTCCAATGAAGAACTCTGTCCTATATGTTTTATGCTGATTGATTTAACTTGCTTGCATTTGTATTGAAAGATTCCCCACAGTAGTAGATTGCCTTTTTTGTTAATCTATTGCTGAACTTAGCTGCATTAATCTCTACAGTTAACTGTTATTTTTAATATTTCCAATAAGGGAAGAGTTTTAGAAAGAAACATAAAGCATGAACAGTATACATTTCTAATATGTTACCTCAAATCCTATGACTACAGAATTATGATCTGAGTCAGTAGGATGTCAAATATGAAATGAATGCAGCATTGTCTTTTCTATAATGGCCTTTGAAATGATTATAAGCATTATAGAGAGTGTTATAAATGCTGTAGAAGAAGTGAGAAGAAAAAATTAGTGTTTAAGGGTGGAAGACATGATGGATGGGTACTACAGTTTTGTTTAGTTTGTTGCTTGTAACTTTGACTAGTTGCCATAACAGTTCATTACAATTTATATTCAAGTTTATATTGAAATAATCTCAGACATAATAGAAAAACTTCCCCCAATATCATCTTCTCTCAACTACTTAGATAGTAAACTCCTGGCAACACATCATTCGATTCTGTAATTCACCTAGCTTCAGTCTCCAGTACCTTCTGCCCCACTCCCAATTTCAGTCATTCTGCACTCACACCTTCCTCTCCATCGGTTACCTCTTTTTCTCTTCTATCTCCCGTTCCCAATCCATTTCACTGCATGCCGCACACAAGTCCTCCCGCCTACGCTAGAGTGAGCTCACCAGTGCCACAGTCCTTTCCCATGTCCTTGTTGTATCCATCGGCCACCCTTCCATCTTGCCTTCCCTGTAACTGTTTCCTACCCTTGCCCAGCCCTTACCTCAGTCAATTTGGAGTGCCAGCACAATGTAGTCAGCAGTGACAGTATATATGTGCAGGTATGTGTGTTGTCTGTTATTTTTGAAGGAAGATTCATCTGATAGATTAGAAATATTCTAACTCTTGTTTATATGCCTATTGATGGCTGAGCTGCTTCCTGTGTTCAAAATGGCCATTTCATTCACTTACAAAATGTTGCAGTGAATGCATATTCAGTGTTACATGCACAAATCCTGATGAAATGAGATTATTGCCATGTTATTGTGAAAATATTTCTTATAAATAATAAGAAACTTCAAACATATTAATTCATGAAAGGATAAACTTTATAGGAGTTACTGGAAGTGAGAAAAATTCGAAAGGTGATATGTATTTAGAAAATTGTATCGTGCCATGCAGGCAAACACCCTTTTTACACTTTTCAGTGGACTGACACCAAAAAGTAAAAAATTTAGAAAAGCAAAGAATACACAAGAAACTAAAATGAATAAATTACTCTTACTGTCATTCTCGTTGTTGTTGTGGTCTTCAGACCTGAGACTGGTTTGATGCAGCTCTCCATTGCTACTCTATCCTGTGCAAGCTGCTTCATCTCCCGGTAGGTACTGCAGCCTACATCCTTCTGAATCTGCTTAGTGTATTCATCTCTTGGTCTCCCTCTACGATTTTTACCCTCCACGCTGCCCTCCAATACTAAACTGGTGATCCCTTGATGCCTCAGAACATGTTCTACCAACCGATCCCTTCTTCTAGTCAAGTTGCGCCACAAACTCCTCTTCTTCCCAATTCTATTCAATACCTCTTCATTAGTTATGTGATCTACCCATCTAATCTTCAGCATTCTTCTGTAGCTCCACATTTCGAAAGCTTATATTCTCTTCTTGTCCAAACTATTTATCGTCCACGTTTCACTTCCATACATGGCTACACTCCACACAAATACTTTCAGAAACGCTTTCCTTGCCATTGCCAGTCTACATTTTATATCCTCTCTACTTCGACCATCATCAGTTGTTTTGCTCCCCAAATAGCAAAACTCCTTTACTACTTTAAGAGTCTCATTTCCTAATCTAATTCCCTCAGCATCACCTGAGTTAACTTGACTACAGTCCATTATCCTTGTTTTGATTTTGTTGATGTTCATCTTATATCCTCCTTTCAAGACACTGGCCATTCCGTCCAGTTGCTCTTCCAAGTCCTTTGCTGTCTCTGACAGAATTACAATGTCATTGGCAAACCTCAAAGATTTTATTTCTTCTCCGTGGATTTTAGTAGCTACTCCGAATTTTTCTTTTGTTTCCTTTACTGCTTGCTCAATACACAGATTGAATAACATCGGGGACAGGCTACAACCCTGTCTCACTCCTTTCCCAACCACTGCTTCCCTTTCATGTCCCTCGACTCTTATAACTGCCATCTGGTTTCTGTACAAATTGTAAATAGCCTTTCGCTCCCTGTATTTTACCCCTGCCACCTTCAGAATTTAAAAGAGTGTATTCCAGTCAACATTGTCAAAAGCTTTCTCTAGGTCTACAAATGCTAGAAACTTAGGTTTGCCTTTTCTTAGTCTGGCTTCTAAGATTAGCCTCTTTATATTGGATAGATAAACAATCTACTCACCAAGCAGCTGCAGCAGCAGCAGAACACACATATAAAAGAAGGTTTTAATGAGGCAAACTTTCTGAGCCTGTGGCTCCTTCAAGAAGAAGCGTTGAGGGGGAAGGAAGAAGGTTGAAGGATTTTGATTTAAATGTTACCTATTTATAAAATCTGAAGTAATTAATTGTTTTCATTTCTTTCTAATAATAATTAGCTCTACTTTCTCCAGAGTGTAGAAAGCATGAAACACATTATCATCACCTGATGCACCACCAATGTACTGCCTCAAAATGCCAATAGCTTCCATAGATTCTCTACTGCTCAGTACAACACAACTGGTTTTTGGCCACCATTTTCATCATCGTTTTCACCAATCATCTCTTTCTTTCCTTCTTCAAAATGTTGGCACCTCTGAAGTGATGGCTGAAGCATCAACACTGACATACCCTTGAAAACATAAACGATGTGCCTATTACAGAAGGCTCTATAGGCTCAGACAAATCATCTTCCAGTGGTTCCTGTGTGTTTTCTGTGAACTTAAATCCTGCTTTCGTAAAAGGGTTAGAAATAGTTAAACAAGTCACATCCATCCATGCTTTGGCTACATAATGCATAGCACACAAAAGTGTTATAGTCTTAGATTTTGGGTCCATGTCATTATCGTGCATAAATATGGCCTACTGGACAAGAATTTTTCTATATTTCCATTTAAATGAATGGATGATTCCCAGCTCAGACAGTTGACACTCACTCGTCAATTTGGAGGCAGTAACACTAACTCAATATTTCTGAGCTGCAGATTGTCAGGGCATACTGGACAACTGTCACGTAGCAGCATTATTTTCCAATTTTTTGCCCCCATTTTAGCATCCAGTGCGTGAATGATGGATGTGAAGATGGAACTGGTCATCTGTGCAGTGCTGTAGGAATCATAATTAGTAGGCAGAGTTCTCACATTTTTAAACACCTTAGCTTTTTCAGTTTACCAGTTAGACCGATCAGCATTGACCATAAGTAAAATGGTTATCCCACTGTAGTATTTCTCACTTATAATACATAAGATAGTTTAAAATGATTTAAATTTAAAAAAAAAGAAAAAAGAAAAAAAGGTTTTACTTGGTAATATGTTATAAAAAGATCAGTTTCATCAAAATTAAAAATATTTTTTTGATCGTAGTCTTTAAAGATATTTTGTAGTTCTTTTTTCCATTGGTCCTCAGTTCCACTATAACCACTTACAGTTTCACCACACAATTGGTTTTAAACAATGTCACAATGAGTTTTAAATCGATTGAGCCAACCACTTGATACTGTGAAGTTCGAGGCCCCTGTTTTGCAGCAAACTGAAGTGCCTTATCTCTCAGTATGTTGCCATCAAGTGGAATTTCCGACACTCTCATGCTAACAGACCACTTTGCAATGAGTTTATCCAAACAATCATACACTATGTAAGTATCTGGACACCCTCAAAAACATATGTTTTTCATATTAGGTGCATTGTGCTGCTACCTACTGTCAGGTACTCCATATCAGCGACCTCTGTAGTCATTAGACATTGTAAGAGAGCAGAATGGAGCACTCTGCGGAACTCACGGACTTCGAACGTAGTCAGGTGATTGGGTGTCACTTGTGTCATACGTGGAAATGTGAAGGGACACATACAGCACAAAAGCGTACAGGCCAGCCTCGTCTGTTGACTGACAGAGACCGTCGACAGTTGAAGAGGGTTGTAATGTGTAATAGGCAGACATCTATCCAGACCATCACATGGAAATTCCAAACTGGACGATTGAACAGTTGAACAGTGGAAAAATGTTGTGTGGAGTGACAAATCACAGTACACAGTGTGGCGATCCGATGGCAGGGCGTGGTTATGGCGAATGCCCGGTGAATGTCATCTGCCAGCATGTATAGTGCCAACAGTAAAATTCATAGATGGTGGTGTTATGGTGTGGTCGTGTTTTTCATGTAGGGGGCTTGCACCCCTTGTTGTTTTACATGGCACTATCACGGCAAAGGCCTACATTGATGTTTTAAGCACCTTCTTGCTTCCCACTGTTGAAGAGCAATTCGGGGATGGCGATTACATTTTCAACACAATCGAGCACCTGTGCATAATGCACGGCCTGTTGCGGTGAGGTTACATGACAGTAACATCCCTCTAATGGAGTGGCCTGCCCAGAGTCCTGACTGAATCCTATAGAACACCTTTGGGACATTTTGGAATGCCAACTTCATGCCAGGCCTCACCGACCGATATCGATACCTCTCCTCAGTGCAGCACTGCATGAAGAACGGGCTGCCATTCCCCAAGAAACATTCCAGCACTTGATTGAACGTATGCCTGCGAGAGTGGAAGCTGTCATCAAGGCTAAAGGTGGGTCAACAGTATATTGAATTCCAGCATTGCTGATGGAGGGTACCATGAACTTGTAAGTCATTTTCAGCCAGGTGTCCAGATACTTTTGATCATATAGTGTATCTCCCAAGTGCCATCAATACTATTTGTTAGAATTTAAACCACATCTTTACTACACCTGTATAGTCCGATTGGAAGGAGTGGAGACTCTCATAGGAAGGCATCAAGTGTGTGTTTATCTGCTTTTTTAATTACATGTTATTTTCATTTATTTTTGATGGGTTTTGTTGTTACGTTATTTAGTCTCACAAAATTCCTGTATCCACCATGATGCTCCTTATTTGCTCACGATTATTTGTTGCAAAGAGGTGAACGATGTTTTTGCAATCATTTTCGCTTTGAGTGGGCTTGTGAACTAATTGGCTACAATAATTTTCTGAGAAAGCATTCAGAACGATTTCAGATGATGTTTTATGCTTACCCCCAACTTTAAGCACACATGAATATGAAGAGGGTAGCTTTTCTTTCAGACATGTCCAAAAGAACAGCTACCATCTTCATATAGTTAAGGCTAACCGGCCATTGACCTTCTGTCCAGATGCGCACGCATTGCCTGAACTCTTACGGGACTCGGTAAAATTGTCTGCCGCGAGTAATGAGTGTAATGGGCAGGGGCACTACGAATGTAGTGTGTGGACATTAAGTTGGGAATGTGGGTCTCACGGGGAGCATGCAAGGGATAAATCCCTGCAGTCACCTTATCCTCTGTGCCCTTGGTGGCTCAGATGGATAGAGCGTCTGCCATGTAAACAGGAGATCCTGGGTTCGAGTCCCGGTTGGGGCATACATTTTCAACTGTCCCCGTTGATGTATATCAATACCTGTCGACAGCTGAGGGTCTTGATTTAATTGTCATTTCAACTTTAAACAAGTATTTTTGCCAACATGTCAAGGGTAGAGTGAATTCACCAGCAACTATAATTGTATTTGAAAGGAGACTCAAGTTTTCTTCTCGCATCTTACATTTTCAGATGTGTAATTATTTGAATTTGAATAATCTTAGAGACTAGGAAATGGTGTATGATATTCTGCTTTCATACTCTGGAGGTGATAATGTTTCTGATTTAGAGGGAGTCCAGAAGCTAGTGAAGATCTGCTTGACTAAGACATCTCTGTCCCAAAGATCTAATCTTCAATCAGTCAATTAAATGTTGGTGTTTGCTCTTGGAAATCAAAAGAACCTTCTCAATTCATACTGGGAGAAGATGTATCACACTGAGAGAACATATACTGAAACAGAGTAATGTCAGACAATAGCCAGATAATTCTGTTTCTCTTGTCTTCTGCAATCTCTTCTCTTGCAGCTCAGCTGATGAAAACACCACACAAAAGAGGAATTTTTTGTTGTGCACATCCCAGGGAAGTTAGAAGGGACTCAAAAAATTATTAAAAAAGTGAAAAATTGAAGAGGAATGAATTTAAATTTGAGAATGGAAGTTATCTTAAGTTGTGAAATCGGTGAACAACCAGCCAGAAACTTTTCTCATCACATTACAGGATCCAAGGGAATGCATGGCTACCATAGACAAAGCAGATATGGTACTACAGAAAATATCAGTTGCTCCTTTGTAGACTGAAAGCATAACAAAATTATGGGAAAGTTGGAACAGTTTCAGCAATTATGTGAGAAATGCGAAATGAAATGGCATTGTGTGAACTGGCGGCACATGATTTTTATATTTTACTATAGAAAGCAATCAAGTGGCAGAGAAATTGAAGTGGGCTGTCATTTTGATTTCACATTGCCAGGCTACTGATAGAATTTTCCTCTAGAAAAAGCCAAGGCAACAGGTTTATAACCCTAGGAGAAAAGGCAAATTTCCCTGATGTGAAACAAGAAAGTGTAGGAAACTACCAGCCTAGAAAGTGCCAAAACTGTAGCACAATATCATCTGAAAAATGAGCATACTATAGATGAACATCATTCAGATCATGTCCCACCATTTAGAAAATTTCATAGCAAATGATTTTGAAGTTACATATTTTTAAAAGGGGGCGGCACGCGCACCTGTGTTTGTGGAAAATATAGGAGTTGCTTAATTTCTTCCCATGGGACTAAATGGGGTACTAGATTAAAGCAATGGTGTTTACCAGGCTATATGCTTTTCTTTCCCCAAATGATTTTGTGTATTAACAAATAGCAATTATTAAACGTACAGGAAAAGCAGCTGATCTTAATATTATATGTGGATATTCTTTAAAAACAAAAACAGCCATGATACATAGGAAAAGAGCTGATTTGAGGAAGAAGCATAGTGGAGTATTTTGACGGATGCAAAAGCACCAGGGGGAGCAATTAGGGAACGTAAGCTTGAATATCACATGGCCAATAATTCTGTTGTCATGAACATTTCAGTGTAAAAGCATCTACAAAGAGTGTTCAAGACGTAATGCAGCACATTTTTTTGTGAAAACAGGTTGGTTTTTGTTTTTCAACATGATCTCTGTTCAGTGCAACCGTACGCCACCTTACTGGGAGGGCCTGTATACCTGTATGGTACCACTCTAGTGGTCAACATCAGAGCCAACGGCTTGCTGCATGAATAACTTCCCTATCAGCCGTGTACTGCTTCCCGTGGAGTGCATCCTTCATTGGGCAAAACAGATAGAATCAGAAGGTACAAGATCCAGGCTGTAGGATAGATAGGAAGAACATTCAAATGAAGTTTTGTGAGCACCTCTCGGGTGCGCAGACTTCTGTGAGTCCATGCATAGTGAAGGAGAAGTTTGTTCACATTTTTGTGATAACGAACAAGCAAAGTCATTTCTTCTGTATCCTGAGAGTAGCGTAATACACTTCAGAGTTGATCATAGCACCACGAGGGAGGCTATCAAACAGAATAACCCTTAAGAGTCCCAGAAGACTGTCAACATGACTTTACTAGCTGAGGGTGCAGCTTTGAACTTTCTCTTTGAAGTAGAGGTGGTTTGCCTCCGCGCCATGGATTACTGTTTCGTTTCCGGTGTGAAGTGATGAAACATTGTTTAATTTCCTGTGGTGATGTTCAACAAACAGATTGTCATGATCAGCCTCGTAAAATGCAAGCAATTCTGCGCGTATGGCCTTTCATTGCTCTTTGTGGTCTTCTGTTAGGCAGCAAGGAACCCCATGGGCACACATCTTTGAGTTTCTCAACTGGTGGATGAATGAGAGTGCCCACACATTCCAACATCGCATGAGTCACAGCAGTGTGTGGCCAGACAGCCTGCTAGGGATCGGACAGTTTTGCACGACCTTGTTGCAATGATGACGGACATCTTGCCCAATGACTCACTGTGCTTTTGTTCACTGCCAAGTCTCTGTAGACATTCTGCAAGCAGCTATGAATATCTGCGATGCTCTGGTTTTCTGCCAAGAGAAACTCAGTGACAGCTCTCTGCTGCAGCACATCTCCATTACAGACGTCATTTTGAAGGTTATGTACCGTTCCGCCACCTATCAAAACAACATGAAACTATAGGATCTGAAGCAGGCATATTGCACAATGTCCCATAACAAATTCTTCCCTTTTTCAACTGAAATTGGCTGAGAAAAAAATGTGTTAAATTACTCATTGAACAGTCCTCATAGATTACATTTGTTGTTGGTGTAAAACATTCCTTCCTGTGTCTAGTTATTTGCTTAGTAACCGTAGATGCATTTGCACTCTGTCAAATTGAAATGCTGTATATAATTTATTTCATTAGGTTACGAAATGGGTGCCTGACATAAGTCACATTATTCTACAATGTGTTCCCGGAGATTTGCGCACATACCAGTGGTTTTATAGCAATGTCCCATGTGACCTCTGTTGATGTATTATGCTGTTGATCATTTATTTATTTTTGTTTGAACTCTGCACCACTTTTTTTTTTTCACCTACAGTTTCTAGATTTTCTTAAGATTATGTTGTCAGGCTTTATAGGAAATAAGTCAGCTACAAACTGCATCTGGGATAGTAGCCTATCTTTGGCAGTGGGATTTGATGAACAGTGTCACCACTAAGAAGCGAATGTTTTAAAGTAAAATTGGCCATTCCTACAATAACATTCAAGCTGGTACTAGTATCATGAAATCCAAACTGAAATTTTAAAGACAGCTGCACGAAATAGATACATTTTCAGTATCTAAACTCACTCCTGCATTATTCTTACTGTTGATTAAATCTAAGTAGAATGAACATTGATTTTAAAATAATTACACAGATGTGATATGTATATTACACATTGTATCAAAAGCAATGCAGAAAAACTGTAGTCATAATCAAGGTGAATGAAACAAAGGAATAGTGACATGAACATGAGAGTTACTAAGTAAAACCACAGACAGTTCTGTTCGATTACAAAGGCAGGGCGTGGTGAAACAAAGATAAAATCTGAATATGAAATGAACCAAAGAGAGTGTTAATGCTATATGTAATAATAATGAAGAAACAGTAGCAGTATTGTGTTGACATAGTGCAATATATTAAGAATATTATCATTAATTACACTGTGTTACTGTTAACAATGGTGCAGAAAAATCCAGTGTATCTGTGTACTTTCTCTTATTGTCATTATGCTTACTAGCCTACTCTTCTTTCTTCTAGGAGATAGAACCCACAGTTGGGGAAGAACTCTGTAACCTTTGGGACCGAATACCGCCATTCATCCATAAGTCAATGCTTTCAGCTCGCCAGCAACTCCCTCATCAGCAACAAGGGCAGCATCAACAACCACATCAGCAGCAACAACAACAACAACAACAACAACAACAGCAACAGTTACAACAAGGATCTAATTCTACAATTCTTGGCAAAAGTTTCCATCATGGTCGTCCCATCCGTGGAAATTTTTCTTATGGTGGATATAGTCGTGGAACAGGTTTCCATTATTACAGTCCTCGAGGGGGACACCATAACAAGTGAAAGACTGTAATGCCCTTTTTTCAAAGTCAAGCAAGTATAATATATAGTTTAAAATGGACACAGATGTTCTTGATTCTTTTATGTCACTGCTGGTGTTCTGTAGTAAAGCGAAGTGGGTGTCATCAGCATTTACCATAACTTTGCATTCCAGGCAGAGTTGATAGTGTTCTTGGATGTTTGTAATGAGATGATAATTCTGTGTCTCTCTTTCTTCGTGCCTTATGAAGTGTGGTGTTGTCAATATGCGACATAAAACCTATTGTTAGATGAAACAATCTTTGATGTGTTCCTGTATTCCCCATCTGTGTTTTTTAGTCACGTGATGCTTCTCTTCATTTTGCTTTGCATTATTTCTGTTGCTAAAGTGACTTTTTATTTGTAATTTGTTGTTCATTTTATACAAAGGAACAAATTGAACAGACAAGTCATCTGCACTTAGGTTTTTGGCAATATTAACCTAATCCCACGACTGCTCATTTTACTCGAAAGTGATTTATTTTATGTTCATCTTCACTGTATCAGTTTGCTTTTTATTTCTTTGCATTTGTAAAATAATAGCGTTATTCATTGTGGTTTTAAAGCAAAATGTAGAGGAAAAACTTTCCTTTATTGTTTGGAACATTTTTTTTCTTTTTTAGTGCCAAGTGCTGCCTAAACAGTCATGAGTGATAGCCAGTTTGTTTTATTTTGTGTATTAATGGCTAACATTTACATTCAATGTAAAGATATTAAAATACCCCACATAACAAAAACATGAATTTTAATGCAGGAAGATTTTGATCAAGATCTTTATAATACAGGGTATCCTGTTAACATTACATATTGATCATTTTTGAGCACAGTTAATGATTATAGTGTGATCGTTTGTAGTTACGTAAATATTACTATTCCATTATAACATATGATACTTGTGGCTTAAAACAGGTGTTTCCTTGGACAAGATTTTTATGTTGCTGTGCCAGTGAGGGACTGTATAATTAGAGTAATTTGTTATTAGTACCAAAGGCAACAGTTTTTAAATAGCTCGCATTGTTTCTTTCCCAAATAATTCTTACACTTCCCTGTCCGTGCAAGACTAAACTGAGTTAGATTTTACAATCTGATTTTAAGACGTTGCATGAAAGTGTCTGTAAATGTAGAATATCCATGACACTATCATTTGCTTACTGTTTCAGTCAAATATACTAATGGTTGAAGTAAAATCATAAGTGAAGAACATAAAAAAATAATTACTCACAAATCTGGAAAGAATTACAACTGCCATTTCAGAACAGAAATAAGAGTTGTAGTTATTTAATACTACAGTTTGAGATGTTTGTATGTGTGTTTTGTTAGACAGAGGTGGAAACAATTTAACCAGCAGATTCAGGGCATGAGGTACAACACTGTTCCAACTCTAACTTATTCTTGACCAAAATGTTGGTTTCATCGTTGTCTGGGTGAACAATTCAGATGTAAAGATGTGAATCAGTATTCCACTTACAAACAAATTGTCATTATTTTTAACTTCTGTTTCTGGAGGATGTGAATAGCATATGACATAAAAATCCATGTGTAGTAGGAACATTTATCCATACAGTAACTGTTTGTCATTTGCACCATCATTGTAAACTGATCTAATCTAATCTGAATAGTTTCCATGCCTCATTTAACTCATATTCTCATACATATAACATTCACAGCTTGATGAAAATTTACAATCCAAATTTTACTTCTGTTATCAGATAAAATGCATATGTTCTATCCTGATTTCTAATGGAACATGCAAGCTACAAGATTTGAAACTACCAGTTTGGTGTCAGGAAAACTGTGACTTTTTGCATGAGTGTGCTGCAAATAATGCAATGTTAAGGAAGTGACAGAGAGGAAGCTCTTAAGATGTGTTTTATTTATGTAAAACACAGTTAAATGGTACAAATATGCAGTATTATTATTGTTATATCATTTATTTTGAGGTATGACCTCCGTTCTTCCTTAGGTAGTGATACTGATAACCCTTTTGAAGTGTAATAACGCTGGTAATATTAATGAAGTTGTTATCTACTAAATGTTGATCTTAATTACTCTAATATTATTTAAAGTCACTACATGTGCTGTAATATGATTTGTTTACTTTCACATTCATCATTGCATTGTGTTGGAAATATTCACCTAACATGAAATAAAAATTTTATTACCTCTGTTTTCTTTATTTGATGTTTGGAATTTATTTTACATTGCAGTAATTCATTTTATTTGAGATTATAAATACACATTGGAAATTGGTATTTTACAGATTGTTTTAATAAATATAATTAAAGAGCTGAAATGAACTAGAAACACTTCCACATATTTGTTGCCTCCCCCATCAGTTACATATCCTACTGCACCTGCAGAACATTTTGATTGATTTCAGCAGGTTTGTAGCACTGTTATAGTTACATAATTCTTGTGTTATTAGATGAAAAAGTGTTGAATTAGGTGCTTCATTGAAAGGTAAGGAAGTGGTGGCTTTGTGTGGAGTCTTATGTAAGGATGTGGACTGTCTTAGTTTACTGTTGAGAGGTGCAAGTTTTAGACACATCTATCTAACATACTAGAAATTTATCAGTTAGTGATATATATGCTATAACATAAATAAATGACTTCGTAAAAAAAGTGGAAATTTTAGGAAAGAGAGTGTACTGCCAGCCACAAATGGTCCGTGGGGCATTTATAACGTACTTACTCCATTTTTATTTAATGGTTTTTATCACCCTTGAAGATACTGTACTGACCTCACTGCTTGCCTCCAGGAACAGTGTTGTACCTTTTTATCATCTAATTATCTTTGACCCAAGCTGCTGCAAGATCTCTCAGGGTTTCACCACCTTACATTTCTAGGTTGACTCAAGGAGACATGTTCTCTTGGGCCTTCCCATTGTCATTGATCTGGCTCAAAGATGTTAAAATGTGTGAGCCATGTACGTCTTCATGCTTTGAGCTTCTGGGTGGTGTTCAGTTCTTAGTTTTTCCTCCTTCTCCAGCATCAATACCTTACAGTGAACCAAAGATGTTCAGAATGATTTTCTACTATGAAATTGATGGATTGTGGTCATATGTATTTGTGGTCTCAGCTCCATATTGCACACTGGAGTTAACTATTGTGTTATAAACTTTAATTTTATTGTATGCGGTTAGTGCATGACATGGGAATCATTTCATGCTTTTGAGTGCATTAATAATTATTTGTTTTATTTTAAGCTTCAAGTTGTTGCATTTGTTGAAGCAGATGCACAAGTATCTAAAGCTTGCTACACATCAATTTGCCCTTTAGGATTCTGTAGCATTTATCAGAAAAGCATACTCACTTCTGTCCGCTGAACATTGATTTTCATGCCAGGTTTTGTGATTTATACATTAGATTTCTAATTGTCCCCACCATCTCAAATGTAGACTCTGTCAAGGCTGTCACGTTAACACAGGGATTCTCCCATTTGTCTTTTCACCTATTCTATTTCTGTTCATTTTGTAGAGGGCTTTGCCAAGCAATCTATTGAAAAGTGTTGGGAAATGACCTCACCATTGACCTGGATGCTACTTTATAACATTCAGTTCTTCCTCCATTAAAACAAATTGTTTCAAACCTGTGGTTATGTAAACTGATCAGATGTTAATCCCTTCTATTTCACCTTTGCTCATGTCACTGTAATGCAAGCTATATCATTGCCCCCTGGACATTGTCATATGCTTCGAGAAAATCAATAAATTTTGCCAAAATTGGTTCATTAAACTCCCAGTACTTCTCTCCTTGTAATTAGTAGCAGACACACAGTTGATCTCCTTACCCAAAATCTTTCTTTGTGTAGACGCAATTATAGGTGATTTCTATTCATCTGAAAATTTCTCCTGCACCTATATCAGCTTAAAGACATTATTTGATTCTCTCTGTAGCCACTGTCCTTTTGTTTTCAACATATTCATCTTTGGTCCGTTTATCAATCACTGCTCTCAAAATTCCATCAGTGACAAACTTCGTACTCAAACTCAGTTTTATGCTCTAAATCTGGGAAACTTTTGTGGGTCCTTCGCACTAAGCAATTCCTCAAAATATTTACATAATTTCATACTTATATTTACATACGTCTGTTGACATTTCTTATTAGCTTTATGCTCTGGAACATTTGTGTGTTGTCATTCTTTTCACTCATTCCCTCTATTATCTGTATCAAGTCCACGGACACTTCCTCTCATCACTGTGTCACAGTCTAGCATCCTCTTGTCAGTGTGTCAAATCCTAGCATTCACTCTTGAATATTTGTCTCTCTTTTTGGATCTTGTCCTTTCATCTAAGACTTACCGCTTCTCTTATCATAGCTGACCATATAACTGACCATTTGTCTTTGATGTTCTCGCCACCTTCCTTTCTGTCCTTTACAGTAAAAACCTATTTCTGACATTTCACACAAATTGCTGGACTAACCGTGGATCAGTAAGTTTTTCCATTGTCTGTTGAATACCTCCACTCACATATTACCAATGACTACGAAATGGTCAGCATCAGCATCTGCTCCCCTGTTGTTATTGTTGTTGTTGTTGTTGTTGTTGTTGTCTTCATTCCTGAGACTGGTTTGATGCAGCTCTCCATGCTACTCTACCTTGTGCAAGCTTCTTCATCTCCCAGTACCTACTGCAACCTACATCCTTCTGAATCTGCTTAGTGTATTCATCTCTTGGTCTCCCACTACGATTTTTACCCTCCACGCTGCCCTCCAATACTAAATTAGTGATCCCTTGATGCCGCAGAACACTACCAACCGATCTCTTCTTCTAGTCAAGGTGTGCCACAAATTTCTCTTCTCCCTAATTCTATTCAATACCACCTCATTAGTTATGTGATCTACCCATCTAATCTTCGGCATTCTTCTGTAGCACCACATTTCGAAAGCTTCTATTCTCTTCTTGTCCAAACTATTTATCGTCCATGTTTCACTTCCATACATGGCTACACTCCATACAAATACTTTCAGAAACGACTTCCTGACACTTAAATCTATACTCGATGTTAACAAATTTCTCTTCTTCAGAAACGCTTTCCTTGCCTTTGCCAGTCTACATTTTATATCCTCTCTACTTCGACCATCATCAGTTATTTTGCTCCCCAAATAGCAAAACTCCTTTACTACTTTAAGTGTCTCATTTCATAATCTAGTTCCCTCAGCATCACCCAACTTAATTTGACTACATTCCATTATCCTTGTTTTGCTTTTGTTGGTGTTCATCTTATACCCTCCTTTCAAGACACTGTCCATTCCATTCAACTGCTCTTCCAAGTCCTTTGCTGTCTCTGACAGAATTACAATGTCATCGACAAACATCGAAGTTTTTATTTCTTCTCCATGGATTTTAATACCTACTCCGAATTTTTCTTTTGTTTCCGTCACTGCTTGCTCAATATACAGATTGAATAACATCGGGAAGAGACTACAACCCTGTCTCACTCCCTTCCCAAGCGCTGCTTCCCTTTGATGCCCCTCAACTCTTATAACTGCCATCGCCCCTGAATGATCTGATTTCAATAATGTTCTTCTTGAACCTCATATCTATCAGCATGTGAGATGCTTGGTATGTTGTTGATCAGGCAGGTAATTCGATATTTCTTTATCAGTATGCCTGTGAGGGACTGTCAAGCTAATTAAAAGATTGAGGCTTGTTATGTAATCAATTAAGCACAGTCCGTCGTCATTTGTGTCTACAACTCTCTTCAACAAAGTTAAGTGCAGTGGGTAACAACAAGTAATAGAAAAATATCATCATACAGATACTAAAACACAATAATAATAAAATGTCTTAGAAAATGAGAGGCTGCACAAAATTAAGTAGAAACTAAAAAGATCCAGTGGAAAGCTTTGGCACTGGCAAATATGGGAGAATGTTACCAGACATCATGTGTAGCCCCAGCAGTAGAGTATGAAGGAGGTGGTATTACAGCATGGTGGTGTTTCTCATGCTTAGAGTCCTGTCCGCAAAGACGTTAGTACATTTTACAGCGTCGTGTGCTGTAAAGAGTAGAGACCTCAGAGATGATTGTACCAGCATGTCAATGCATCCTGTCCTAAACCACTATCTTGTGGTTTGTGGACAGTAACATTCCTGAAATGGACTGGCCTGCCCAGAGTCCTGACCTGAACCCAATCAAATATCACTACCTTCTCTGGTTTCAGCTCTTGAGAAAGAATGGGGTGCCATACCCTCCCAGATTTTCAGATATCTCATTGGAAATGTCCCAAGCAGAGATCAAGTTTTCATAAAGGTGAAGGGTGGGCACACCTCATAGTAATGTCCGGTAATAGATGTCTGAATACTTTTGATCAGATCGTGTATCTACATATGTCTCATAGATTCAGTTTTGCACCTTATAGAGTAATACTTCTATCTCGTTTCTACTTTGGAAAGTTGGAGTGAGGTCCTGGAAGAACCGAAGCTACAAGGGCACATCATAGGCATGCCTGGATGCTTCAATCAATAAGAAAATCACACATGATAGGCAAGGTTCCAGGTTTAAGTACTAGTCTGGGACAGTTTTAATTTGCCAAGAAGTTTCCCTTTGTATGATAGTGCAAGACTATCTTTGATATGGTACAGCCTGTAACCTGTTTCACATCACCGAATATAAATAATATAAAGCTAGAGGCTATAGGCCTGAACTAGAAATTATGTGGAAGAATGAGTTCTTCAGTAACAGGATTGAGACATACCTTATACGACACAAGATACTGATGTAAATTAAACTACAATGTTTTTCAATCATTGAATATATTATAACAGATGAATTTTGGCTACAACAATATAATGGAAAGGATAGGTTGCTGCTCACAGTACAGAGGATATGTTGAGTCACATACAGGCTTAACAAAGAGACTGTCTTACCTGTCTGTGACACAGTGTCTCCTCTATATGACGAGTAGCGATTTATCTTTTTCGTAATTCTGTTGTTATTCTATCCACACCTTTCCGTTGTTTAGTCACAGTTGTCAGATACATGGACATAGAAACAGAAGAAAAGACATGTCAGTGGATGTCATAGCATCGGTAAGTGCAAATACAACTCATAAAGAAGAAGAAATAAAATGTGGGACCTGACCTATGGAGCATATCAAAATACAGGATTAACAGATGGGGAAAAAAGTAAAAAATATACCACTTACTATAGGTTATGCTAATGGTGTACTCAAAAAACTGGAAGAACCATAAAGTAACATTGCTGCAGTTAATGGGGAAAAGGACGAACAAGAACTATACATATTCTAAGAAAAGCAACATAATAATTTTGGAAGAGTGCAACAACACAAGTACTACAAGCCACCTCCACTTGATGATAATAATTAATAACAAGGTAAAGCTATCATCAGTCCAAAGGTTTACAGCATTACTATGCGCGGTCATATTGGAGTTGGTATGTCATAATTTCGCTCCGACCTTTGAACTGACTGACCCAGCCAGTTATAGGGAATAATCTTCCCTTGTACTAATCAATTATTATTGGAATAAGTACGGAGGAATACATTTCTCAGAAGCAACAAATTCATTAATCAGGTAGCCTGATTTAACATACTGATAAATATTGGTGGTTATAAACTAGCTGCACATATGAGTAGAGAGAATAAGGTGAAAGGAGGAGTTGCCATATATGTCAAAAGTTATCACTGTGTAGAAAGCTTAGATACAAAAAAGTTTTGTCTAGAGCAAAAATATAGAAGCATGTGCCTGTCAACTTAAACTGAAGGAGGGCTCTTTTACAATTGTAACAGTATATAGGTCCCCTTCAGGAAACTTTCATTTATTCCTGGAAAACTTGGATGCCTTGTTGTGCTATCTGTCAGATATGGGAAAGTAAATTATTATTTGTGGGGACTTCAATGTCGATTCACTGAAAGAGTGTAATAGGAAGAATGAACTGGAAGTGTTGCTCGGTTCTTTCAATTTGACGTCTGTCATTAATTTTCCTACTCGGATAGTAAAGGACAGCAGCACATTGATAGATAACACTTTTATAGATCAAGATAGGTTTAAAAACATAAATTATTGTCCTGTTGAGAATGACCTTTCTGATCATGATGCTCAGTTAGTTACAGTATATGACATAGCTCCATCAGTAATTCAAAACTACACTCCAAAGTTGTGCGTTCAATTAATGACTCAACAATTAGAAATTTCATAGAAAATCTTCAGCAGTTAGACTGGGATGAGGTGTACAATGAACCTGATGCTAATTTAAAATATATCTTATTTCATGATTCACTTGTAAGAGAATTTGAAAACTGTTTCCCCAAGAAAGTAGATAAATCTAATTATAAGAAACCGTGCAAAAAACCTTGGCTTACTAAAGGAATAAAAATATCTTGTAACCACAAAAGGGAACTGTATCTAACAGCAAGAAAGAGTAATGACCCAGAAACAGCCAAATATTATAAAAACTACTGTGCTACATTAAGAAAGGTTATTAAAAAGTCCAGAAGCATGTGCATCTTGTCTGAGATTAATACCTCTGATAACAAAATCAAAACAATTTGGAATATTATTACAAGGGAGACAGGGCAACCAAGAGTACAGGATGACGGCATCACCATCAAAGCGAATGGAAACTTGATAAACAACAAGCCGGAAGACGAAAACATTTTGAATAATCATTTTTTTAAATGTAGAGAAAATAGGATCTAAATGTATATTAGAAGAAGCAAGGCAGTTAATGGAAGAGGCCTTACCCATACCATTTGATACAGTTGAAATTCCACCCACCTCTCCTTCTGAAATTAGGAAGATAATAAACTCTCTCAAGAATAAAAGCTCACATGGAATTGATGGCATTTCCAGCAGGATAATAAAAGCTTGTTCCCAAGAAATAAGTGGGATTCTTAGACACATATGTAATAGCTCTCTGAAGCAGGGTATTTTCCCAGATAGACTGAATTATGCTATTGTTAAACCTCTGCATAAAAAAGGGTATACGTCTGATGTCAACAACTACCGCCCAATCTCTCTTCTGACTGCCTTCTCCAAAATTCTTGAAAAAGTGGTGTATTGTAGAGTAGCTTCACACCTTTGTAAAAATAAAGTTTTAACAAAATGTCAGTTTGGTTTCCAGAAGGGTATTTCAATGGAAAATGCTAGATATACTTTCACTAATGAAATATTAAATGCTCTGAGTAACCAGAAGACACCCATTGGGATTTTTTGTGATCTATCAAAGGCTTTTGATTGTGTAAATCATGGAATACTTGTAGATAAGCTCAAGTACTGTGGTATGAATGGGACAGTGCTCAAATGGTTTAAATCATACCTAGCTGGAAGAGTGCAGAAAGTTGAAATAAGCAGTTCACATAATATGCAAAAAAACTGGTGATTTCTCAAACAAACAATCAAGAATGGGGTGCCGCAACGTTCGGTCTTGGGTCCTCTGCTGTTCTTAATATATGTTAATGATTTGCCATTCTATATTCACGAAGATGCAAAGCTGGTACTTTTTGCCGATGATACAAGTATAGCAATCGCACCCAACAGACAAGAATTAACTGGTGAAATTGTAAACAATGTTTTTCAGAAAATCATTAAGTGTTTCACTGCAAATGGGCTCTCATTAAACTTTGACAAAACACAGTATATACAGTTCCACACAGTAAATGGAATGACACCATTAATAAATATAGACTTCGATCAGAAATCGGTAACTAAGGTAGAATATTCAAATTTTCTAAGTGTATGCATTGATGAGGGGTTGAACTGGGAAAAAAACACTGAGGATCTGCTGAAATGTTTGACTTCATCTACTTATGCTATTAGAGTCATTGCAAATTTTGGCAATATACAACTCAGTAAATTAGCTTACCACACCTATTTTCATTCTCAGCTTTCGTATGGCATCATTATTCTGGGGTAACTCATCATTGAGTAAAAGAGTGTTCATTGCACAAAAGCATGTAATCAGAATAATTGCTGGAGCTTATCCAAGATCATCCTGCAGACACTTATTTAAAGAGCTAGAGATCTTCTCTGTAGCCTCACAATATATATATCTCTGTAATCTAACATAGCCTTTTAAAATGGCTGATTATGTGCTTGCTATTCAAAGTCTGATTAACAACTCTCACTGTCTCTGTGTCTCCTATCATCACAGAAAAGCTGTTCATTGTTAAGAAGGCCGGTAGTATGGAACTGCCCACAGGAGAAACTCCATGACACAATGCAAGGCAGTGCAGACTCCAAGACATCTACGTGTGATGACGTAAGCTCGTCTCACGTCACTGCATGACATCCCTGGAGCACCTCAAATGTGAAAGAAACACACACCAAACATGGAATAGTATTAAATATGTAACTAATTCATTCTAACAAAGCCCATGTTCACTGTGTACGATTACTGAGTTATTTAAAATGTTAAGGCCTTTACATGTGTCTGCTTGTGTCTGTATATGTGCGGATGGATATGTGTGTGTGTGCGAGTGTATACCTGTCCTTTTTTCCCCCTGAGGTAAGTCTTTCCGCTCCCAGGATTGGAATGACTCCTTATCCTCTCCCTTAAAACCCACATCCTTTCGTCTTTCCCGCTCCTTCCCTCTTTCATGATGAAGCAACCGTGAGTTGCAAAAGCTTGAATTTTGTGTGTGTGTTTGTGTTAGTGTGGCTATCAACATACCAATGCTTTCGTTTGGTAAGTTACATCATCTTTGTTTTTTTCTAGTCCAAACACAGACTGTCCATAAAATATAAAAATTCAGCATCAAATCATAAAACACGAGTTAAATGAATATAATTCCATACTTCTTGGATTAGCTATTCAGATTATGTCAGTTAGCCTATAAGGAGTTCTCCAAACTAACAAGTAATATCTATATAATAGCAGCATAAACTTAAGTATTAAATATATTTTTACTTATACATGTGATTGTTGTGGTCTTCAGTGAGAAGAATGGTTTGATGCAGCTCTCCATGCTAATCTATTTTGAGCAAGCCCTTTCATGTCTGGATAACTATAGCAACCTACATCCTTCTGAATCTGCTTACTGTATTCTTTTATTGGTCTCCTTCCAAGATTTTTACCACCCACACTTCCCTCCAGTATTAAACTAGTGATCCACTGATGTCTTAGAATGTGTTCCATCAATGGATCCCTCCTTTTAGTCACGTTGTGCCACAAATTTCATGTTTCCCCAATTCCAGTCAGTAGCTCCTCATTAGTTACGTGATCTGCCCATCTAATCTTCGGCATTCTTCTGTATGAACCACATTTAAAAAGCCTCTATTCACTTTTTGTCTAAACTGTTTATCATCCATGTTTCACTTCCATACAGCACTACACTCCACCTTCAGAAAAGACTCCTTAACATTTAAATCTATATTCGATGTCGACAATTTTCTCTTTTTCAAAAATGCTTTTCTTACTATTGCCTATCTACATTTTATATCCTCTCTACTTTGGCTATCACCAGGTATTGTACTGCCCAAATAGCAAAACTCATCTCCTACGTTTAGTGTGTGTTTCCTAATCTAATCCTTTCGGCATCACCTGATTTAATTTTGTAACATTCTATTATTCTTGTTTTGCTTTTGTTGATGTCCACATTACATCCTCCTTTCAAGATGTTCTCTTCAACTGCTCTTCCAAGTCCTTCGCTGTTTCTGACAGAATTGCAGCATCACTGGCAAACCTCAAAATATTGATTTTTGCTCCCTGAACTTCAATTCCTACTCCAAATTTTTCTTTTGTTTCCTTCGCTGCTTGCTCAATGGACAGATTGAATAACATCAGGGATAGGCTACAATCCTGTCTCACTCCCTTCTCAACCACTGCTTCCCTCGTACCTCTCAGTTCTTATAACTGCCATCTGGTTTTTGTACAAATTGTAAATAGCCGTTTGCTCCCTGTAATTTACTGCACTACCTTCAGAATTTCAAAGAGAGTATACCAGTCAACACTGTCAAAAGTTTTCTCTGGGCCTACAAATGCTATAAATGTAAATCTGCCTTCCCTTAACCTACCTTCTAAGACAAGTCATACGGTCAGTATTGCCTCAAGTCTTCCTACATTTCTCTGGAATCCATGCTGGTAGGCTTCTATCAGTTTTTGCATTCTGTTGTAAATAATTCAAGTAAGTGTTTTGCATGACTTATTAAAATGATATTTCAGTAATATTCACACCTGTTAGCACCTGCTTTCTTTGGAATTGGGATTATTACATTCTCCTTGAAGCATAAGGGTTATTGCACCTGTCTCATTATGTAGCAGTTATAAAAGTAGTATTGCTGTTATAATTACATGAATTTGGTTCATAAAAAGCTATTCCTTGTGAACTAAAACATTGTCAAACAATACATCAAAATCTGTGAACTTATAAAACATATTATAAAGAATAAATAGTGATTAAATTAAAATATTTTGGAATGCAACTCCATCTTGTGGAAGCAACAGCAACTTTTCTTCTTGATGTAGGTTCTTTGGTGCATACTGCCAGAGCTCCGGCAGTCAAACGGATGTGAGACGAGGTATGGCCCAGTCATAGACAAGAGAGGTGACACAGTCAGCACTTGTCACACTATCAGTGCTTGAAAAATGTCAAAAAACCAGTAAGATTAATACTCACTCTGTTCATTCAAAATTCTTTGTGGAGCTCTGTTTTTGTGGATAACAATTTCTATGTCTTCCAATATGTTCAAACCATATTCCTCTGACACTGAAATCCCCACTCCACAATACTGCAGCATACTGCTAGAGAAGCCAAAAGAAAATGACACTGCTCACTGTTAAAGCAGACTCATGCAGTAATTTTGTTTCTGCATTTGAAGAGGAGCAACTGCCTTGGCTGGGCCTTGTGCCTACCCAGTCTGCAAGCCAAATTACATCCCAATTATGCAGACAGCCTGCTACCTTGCAGAAGATATTTGGGGGCTGCTGCAGCACATTCAACCACCAGGCGGTGACCAATGTGCTGGCAGAGGTCGCTGGTGCCATGGCCCTGTTTCTTATGCATGCCACATGACAGGAAGCAAGACTGAATATATCCTGGCACTGAGGGCTCCATTTACAGTGACATACAGGGCTCTGGGAAGCACCTTCCTGCTGAGCGAGCTTCTTCCTCAGGTACCACATTCTTACTGCATTTCCACAATCAGCAGTGCACTCTGTGAGTTGTTGATATGCTGCAATCAGTATTCGAGACAAACGTGACCCCGACAGGAAGACTGATTCTTGATTTCATAATATTTCTGTGATTGCTTATTGTTTAGCCTCACCAGGCACAGAAAATTCTTCTTTTAGACTCTAACTGTTCCCTGCCTAATTGTGTTGTCAGATTCAGAATTTCTATCAGACTTTGTCTTTATCCTAAACGTGTTCTGAACTTTGAACAGACGTACTTATTTTTCTATGTGACTCAAGAACTTTACTCTGACACTGTTTATCTGAAGTGTCTTAAGAACTTTTGATCAGAGTTGTTTTCCTATCTTTTAGAGCTAGGGATTAGTACAGCATTTGGTTTTCCTCATTGCCAGGAAGTGGGACTATTTTTACGTTCTACTCAGAAGACTTCATTTAGCATTTTTCCTTTACTAAGATAGTTCAGAATTATAAAACTTTTTCTTCTTCCACAGATAGAACGCCTGTTTGTGCTTAGCCAAACAAGATTAATTGTTTCACGTCTCCCCAGAGTTTTCATTATTAAACTGAATTGTGTTTCTCTCTATTCAAATAAATTTGGCTGTTTACCGCCTATGGCAGACACTTCAACACTGTTGCAACAATACACACTGAGTAGTAAGAGCATAGCAACAATGCACAATGATATGAATTGGTGGTTAGGTGACACAGAGGCTTTTAGCAGGATTAAATAAATTTGAATGATGAAAAACGAAGTGGCAAACCATCTCCCTCTGAAGCAGCTGGGATCACAAGAGATGTGAAGGCCTTGGTCACTGGCATATCACAGTCAAGGAGATAGTGGAAAAAGAGAAAATCAATTTACATCTTGCATGACATTCTGAAAATGACAAAGGTCATAGCCTGCTAGGCAAGTAGTCTTCTAAAATCCGTTTGATGATAGTAGCTGATGTTATGTGCTTGGTAGTATATAGTCAAATATATTTTGTGAAGACATGACATAAAGCAATGGCATACTTTCAATTACCTATCGTCGTGCCCTGAAATGAGAAATGTCCTGCCCACTGTCCTTCCCACCCCTTCCATAGTGGTATTCTGCCCTCCACCAAACCTACACAATATACTCATCCATCCTTACACAACCTCTGCACCCAATTCCTTACCTCATGGCTCAGACCCCTGTAATAGACCTAGATGCAAGACCTGTCCCATACATCCTCCTACCACCACCTACTACAGTCTGGTCACTAACATTACCTATCTAAGGCAGGGCTACCAGTGAAACCAGTCATGTGATCTACAAGCTAAGCTGCAACCACTGTGCTGCATTCTATGTAGGCATGACAACCAACAAGCTGTCTGTCTGCATGAATGGCCACCGACAAACTGTGGCCACAAAACAAGTGGATCACCCTGTAGCTGAACACGCTGCCAAACATGATGCTCCTCATCTCAATGATTGCTTCACAGCCAGTGCTATATGGATCCTTCCCACCAACACCAGCTTTTCTGAATTCCGCAGGTGGGAACTTTCCCTGCAATACATCCTACGTTCCCGTAACCCTCCTGGCCTAAACCTTCGTTAGTCGCTGTCCTCACCCATCCAGCCCCTTCCCTGCTCCCATTCCAGCACTACACAGCTGTCATTCCACCACCACAACCAGTATTTTTTTTATTTATTTTATTTTATTTATTTATTTCCTTTTCTGCTACTCCCCCCACCCCTCCTTTCCCTACCTCTCCCTACCGTCCAACCTGCAGCACTTCACTGTCCACCATTCCCACCATACTATACCTCCCCCTCCCCGCCCCAGCCTCCTCCTTCCCCCCACCCCCCTAGCCTCCTCCTTTTCCCCACCAAGTCACCACTCCCATCATGCACTGGTGCCGCTGCTCGCAGTGTGGTTTCAGTTGCCTGAGACTGCAGCCATGTGTGTGAGTTGCGTTTGCGTGCATGTGAGTATGTGTGTGTGTATGTGTGTCTATTGTTGACAAAGGCCATTGGCCGAAATCTTTAAGTGTGAAAATCTTTTTTTTTTTTTGTGCCTATCTGTGACTCAGCATCTCCGCTATATGGTGAGTGGCAACGTTCCTTCTCGTAATACTGTTGATGCTTTTGCTTTACAGCTTTCTCTCAGGGATCAGTATACTGTAGAAGACTCATGTTATTACAAATCTTTAAATAACAGGAACAGAATGTGCCATCATGTTTGGAAGGAACACTTGGAACTATTGTATTCCATTGTATAAGGTGTGGTACTTATATTCATCAAGACTATTTTGTAGAAGCTTTTGCTTTACAGCTTTCCCTCAGGGATCAGTAACAGTATCATCCTTCTGACCACCAAGTATTGTCATTTCTCTTAACTTGCAAGCTACTTTACACATGATTAGCACAATCATCTCTTCTTTTCAAAGTTTAATTTTGAAACTTTAGATATATTGATGGAGAAAAGAACATTGTTGCAGATGCTTTTTCACCACTTTGATCCATTTCACACACTACAAATACTGTTACTCTGATTGACAGCTCTGGGACCAAAACAGTACCCAAAGCTGAGATGAAATCTTCTGCATTGATGTTCAAACCAAAAAGAAGAGTGCAAAATTGGTAACTTGTACTTGAGCAGGGAAACTCAGTATATTCGTCACTGCCTGCATGGAGAGCAATTTACCAATAAGAATTTACAAGTCTATACTGGTTATATATTTGACTTCATCGAAATTTAATGGTTGTTATCTGGTTTTGTTCTGCTGGTACAATAATTTTGTTAACTGCTCTCATGTCTAACACCAGGTGAGCATTACTGTCTGGCTTTGCAACTGCAAGTAGTGGACTACAGTATGGGGATTGTGAAAGTTCTGTTATCTTCCATTTGATCAACCTTTCAATTTCCCATCTAACGTCTTCCCTTTTTATCCAAGATACAGCATAAGATGAGTGACAAAAGGTCTGCTGAGGAAAAACTTCCATCTTGTACACATATTCACAAATAATCCCATATTTTTTGTCAAACGCTAACAAATATTGTTACAATAACCCAAATAATTCATCTGTCTGTACTGCAGTTTGGCAGAAGGATCCTTTATTTTGTCTTTTATGGCTGAAAGTCAATTCGCAAATCCACTAATGTGTCAGTGTATTCCTCATAGGCAAATAATACTTCTGGGTAAATAAGTTGCAAATTCACTTCCTGACAAAACTTACAATGGTTCGGTCTAGTCTTAACCAGATGCAAAGAAATTTTGTATAGTCAAAATAACATTCAAAACTGTTTACAAACATTCCTCCTCATTTCTCAAGTTAGGGGGTAGTATGTTATGAAAAGATCTTATAAAAACCATAAGATATACTTTTTTGTTTTGGATAAAAATACCTGGAACTTTCAGTGTTGGAGCAGACTCTCAAGTATACTGAAGAAAGTGAAGGTCCTGGCCCAAGTGATTGTGGCATTGACAGGGGTGGTGGTACTTGGTAATCTACATGAATAATTGGCAGCATGAGTAAACGATTACACTCTCCATTGTTTCCTTCTATAGCAAAATGACCTCTCCACATCAACGATCATCGATTCTGAAAACATCAGTCATTTGAATCCCAACTCGTACAGGGCTATTACAAATGATTGAAGCGATTTCATAAATTCACTGTAGCTCCATTCATTGACATATGGTCACGACACACTACAGATACGTAGAAAAACTCATAAAGTTTTGTTCGGCTGAAGCCGCACTTCAGGTTTCTGCCGCCAGAGCGGTCGAGAGCGCAGTGAGACAAAATGGCGACAGGAGCCGAGAAAGCGTATGTCGTGCTTGAAATGCACTCACATCAGTCAGTCATAACAGTGCAACGACACTTCAGGACGAAGTTCAACAAAGATCCACCAACTGCTAACTCCATTCGGTGATGGTATTCGCAGTTTAAAGCTTCTGGATGCCTCTGTAAGGGGAAATCAACGGGTCGGCCTGCAGTGAGCGAAGAAACGGTTGAACGCGTGCGGGCAAGTTTCAAGCATAGTGATGTGAAAGATTCAGTTTTTAAACCTCCTCTACCAAGAAACGTGCCAGAACTGCGAGCTCGCATCAACAATACTTTCGAACTCATTGATGGGGACATGCTGCGCCGAGTGTGGGAGGAACTTGATTATCGGCTTGATGTCTGCCGAATCACTAAAGGGGCACATATCGAACATTTGTGAATGCCTAAAAAAACTTTTTGAGTTTTTGTATGTGTGTGCAAAGCATTGTGAAAATATCTCAAATAATAAAGTTATTGTAGAGCTGTGAAATCGCTTCAATCATTTGTAATAACCCTGTACTCTTCCCATATGATGTACAAAAAGCTTTGGATCAGGAGAGGCAGGTAGATACAGTATTTCTTGATTTCCAAAAAGCATTTGACTTAGTACCACACCTACACTTATTGTCAAAAGTATAATCATATGGAGTATCAAGTGAAATTTGTGACTGGAATGAGGACTTTTTAGTAGGGAGGACATAAGTCATTGTCAGATGTAGAAGTAACTTTGGGTGTGCCCCAGGGAAGTGTGTTGGGGCGCTTGTTGTTCATGTTGTATATTAATGACCTTGTAGACAATATTAACAGTAATCTCAGACTTTTTGTAGATGATGCAGTTATCTATAATGAAGTACTGTCTGAAAGAAGCTGCATAAATATTCAGTGAGACTGTGCTCTTTACAAAATGAAAAAACGTAATATGCTATGACTATAACATTATTGGGTCACTGTTGGATTCAGCCAACTCATACAAACACCCAGTGCAACACTATGTGGAGATACAAAAATGAATGATCACATAGCTTCAGTCATGGGTAAAGCAGGTGGAAGATTCCATTTTATTGGTAGAATACTGGGGAAGTGCAATCACTCTACAAAGGAGACTGCTTGCAAATCACTTGTGCAACTCATTCTAGAATCATGCTTAACTGCGCGAGACATGTACCAAATAGGACTAACAGGGGATACTGAATGTATACAGAGAAGGGCAGCATGAATGGTCACAGGTTTGTCTGATCTGTGGGAAAGTGTCACAGAGATACTGAAGAAACTGAACTGGCAGACTCCTGAAGATAGACGTAAACTATCCTGAGAAAATCTATTAACAAAGTTTCAAGAAGTGGCTTTAAATGATGACTCTAGGAATGCACTACAACCCCTGTTATCATTCACATAAGGATTATGAGGATAAGATTAGAATAATTATGGCACACACAGAGGCACTCAAATAATCATTCTTCCCGTGCTCCATATGTGAATGGAATGGGAAGAAACCCTAATAACTGGCACAATGGGATGTACCCTCTGCCATGCACTTCACGGTGGTTTGCAGAGTGTAGATGTAGGTGTAGTACTAGTAGTAGATGGAGTATTGGTGAGGTTGAATGAGGACCTCCTGCATATGAGATAAACCTTTGTGCATATTCCTGAGATCAGTTGCAGTTGATTTGGGTGTACTGATCTTGCACAAGTCTAACTTGGTACATATTTGTTGCACTGCAACCTTGATATCATTGTCCACTTTTGAAATAATTTTACTTCTCTGTCAGATATCAAATTTTCAACCTTTTTCACATAAGTTCAGTGTAGGTGTACAATCATTTCAGTGAAAGTAGTACCACCATCAAAAGCTCCAATCTGTGTGTGATCATTAAGTTTCTTTAAATCATCACATATACTTTTCTGTTCAAGCTTGAGAAAACCTACTTCTTCTGACAATTTCTGTACTTGACCAGGAAGTTTGCTACAGACAGACTGCTGTTCAAACATCCCTTTTGAAAAACAAAATGTGTTCCAGGAGCCACTCTGTAGCAGTTCTGGACATGTGGGGTGTCACATTGTCCTGCTGGAATTGCTCAAGTCTGTCGGAACACACAACGGACATGAATGGATGCTGGGGATCTGACAGGATGCTTACGGACATGTCACCTGTCAGAGTCATATCTAGACATATCAGGAATCCCACATCACATGCTCCACACAATTACGAAGCCTCCACCAGCTTGGACAGTTTCCTGCTGACAAGCAGAGTCCATGGATTCATGAGGTTGTATCCATACCCGTATATGTACATCTGCTTGATACAATTTGAAATGAGACTCGTCGAACCAGACAACATATTTCCAGTCATCAATAGTCCAATGTCAGTGTTGACAGGCTCAGGTGAGGCATAAAGCTTTGTGTTGTGCAGTCTTCAAGGGTACACAGGTGAGCCTTTGGCTCCAAAAGCCCATATCGATGATGTTTCGTTGAGTGGTTCACACGCTGACACTTGTTGATGGACCGGCATTCAAATCTGCAGCATTTTGCAGAAGGGTTGCACTTCTGTCAATTGAACGATTCTCTTCAGTCATTGTTGATCCTGTTCTTGCAGGATCTTTTCCTGGCCTCAGCAATGTCGGAGAGTTGATATTTTTCCTGGATTCCTGATATTCACAGTACACTTGTGAAATAGTCATACAGGAAAGACCCCACTTCAGCTACTTCAGAGCTGTTGTGTCCTATCACTCGTGTGCCAACTATACACCACATTCAAACTCACTTAAAATCTTGATAACCTGCCACTATAGCAGCAGTAACTAATCTAACAGCTGCACCAGACACTTGTTGTCTTATATATAAGTGTTGCTGCCTGCAGTGCTTTATTTTGCCTGTTTACATATCTCCATATTTGAATATGCATGCCTATATCAGTTTCTTTGGCACTTCAGTGTATTTAAGCAGCAAGTTTCCTTCATCCTGCACTGGTGATGTGATATTACTATTGGTCATTGCTTGGTTTCCAGTCATGAAACTAATGGGAATTTCTGACCCTGTTACCACCTATTTGACAAGATTTTACAAAAGCTGAAAGGATAGGTGTGAATACAGCAAGATAATTCCTAAGCAACAAGCTCTCAAAAAAGTAAACACACACTATAGAATGTTCTAGCAGTGAATCATTTGGCCATTACTAACTGCTACACAATTGTGAACTTTTTTTTACTAATATTAACTACACAGGAAAAGACATCTACAGCTCTTAAAACAAGTTACAACTACTTTTCTCCAATCAGTGTTATGAGAGAAGCAGAATAATTAAAAGTCAATTACACTCCCACACCTGGTGTGTGTGTGTGTGTGTGTGTGTGTGTGTGTGTGTGTGTGTGTGTGTACTTTCATATTTCTGATTGACACTTTGGCTGTTGTCTTCTGTCTAGGATTCTTTGGCCGATGTTTGTTTGATGATTTTTCTGTTGTTTATCTAGCATGAGTGGCTGGAATTGTCAAATCTTCACCCTCCATTGCTGTCTGCTGACTGGAGTCCAGCTCGCAGCGGTTCTTTCACCTGACACCTGCCACCTGCCACCTGTAGTGGTCATTCACCACAGAACAGGAATCCAAGATCCATTCACCTTGAGGCTTTCTTCTTTCTTGCTGAAGCCATTGTGAACTTTGTATATTTCTAAAGCTTCCCTGAAAAAGCGGGTGTGATAGCTTTTCTCTACAGCAAGAACTTCCGTGTCAGTGAATTTCCACACAGCATACGCTCTGCCACAGCCGATTTCTCCACCTGCCCCAACCTGCAGTGCTGCTTATTTTTGGTGATACCAGTGTTGATTGATCATCGAATCATTGTAACACAGACTTTTCCACAAGTACGTGGTTTGTGGTATGTTCCCAATATTGCAAGCGGGTCCCTTTTCTCCTTTGCCAATCTGACACACTCTTTGTTCTTCTTTATGAGTTTATAAATAGTCTTTATGCTGTGTTTGTGCAATATATGGCTGATTCTATTCATACTCTGGGAATGTATGGCAGAAAGGCTGTACCCAGTATTTCTTTTCTGATGTGTCACTTCGTTGAGTGTTTGATTCTGTAATACTTCTAACGTAACTGGTGGAGTACTCATTGCTCCTCAGATCCCTTTCTAGTGTTGCATCTCACATCCGAGGTGCTTGCTCACATATTTGTCTTGCTTGCATTATAAGCATACTAATCATGCATCTCTTCTGCCTCAGGTGGTGATGACAGTTTGTGCAGGTATTGGTCCATGTGTTTCAGTTTTTGACCATCCCTTGTGACCAGCACATCTAGAAAGGATAGCTGTTGGTCCTTTTCTACCTTCATGCTAAAATTTATGTTGGCAGGGAGACTATTCAAAAGCCATAGGAAGCCACTGAGCTGTTCCTCACCATGTCTCCACACAACGAAGGTTTTGTTGATGTATCTGTAACACACTTCAGGTTTAAAAGATGCCCAGTCCAGCATCTGTGCTTCGAAATGTTCCATGAAGAAGGTGGCCACTACTGGACTATGTGGACTACCCATGATGATGTCTTCCAGCCATTCGTAGAAGCTATCGTGCCACATGAAATAGCTCGTGGTGAGGCATGCATGAAAGAGCATGTGAATCAAACACTCGGCAGAGTGACATGTCAGAAAAAATGTCAAGCATCGCCTTTCCGCCATACATTCCCAGAGTGACAGACAGAATTGGCCATATATTGCACAAGAATGGTGCGAAGACTGTTTATAAATTGACAAAGAAGATCAAAGTGTGTCTCAGATCGGCAAAAGAAAAAGGGACCCGCTTGTAATGTCAGAAATTTACTGCATACAGTGTACATGTGGAAAAGTCTATGTTGGAATGACTGGATGATCAATCAACATCAGGATCACCAAACATAAGCAGCACTGCAGGTTGAAGCTGGTGGGAAAATTCGTCGTGGCTTAGTATGTGCTGTGTGAGACCGACCACATAGTAAAATTTGCATACACTGAAGTTCTTGCAGTAGAGAAGAGTTATCACACCCACTTCTTTGGGGAAGTACAGAAATGCACAAACAGGACAATAGCTGTATCAGGAAAGAAGAAAGCCTCAGGGTGAACAGAGCCTGGATTCTCGTGCTGCAGCAAATGACTGTTACAGGTTGCAAGCAGAGAACCACACAGGTAATGATTGTGGAAAAACCCTTGGACACTGGCGCTCCAGGTATATATAATCCACAGCTTTCAGCTTGACTCCAGTCCATCACAAGCAATGGAGGATGAAGCTTTGACAATGCCAGCCACTCATACCAGCAAATTCAGAAAAATCATCAAACAAACATCAGCCAAATGACCCAAGAGAGGTGCCAACAGGCAATTGGTCAACAAGTGGCCACAAAAACCTTAACAATTTTTCATAATATGTGTTTATTACATCTGTTTTGTTATGTAATGACATATATCATTGTAGCAATTCATGTCACACCTGAAACAAAAATTATCATACATGAAATTGCTTCTTCATAAATTTAAACATCAAACAACACTACAAATTCAATTACCACATTCATGATTGTTTACGTCAATGTTCACCACTTGTAGTGTTACATGGATTATGTGTGGAAAAAGACAAATGGAAAACTGTTTCTGTAATATTCCACTCCAGCGTAACACCACAAGTGGTGGCCACTGGTGAAGTTCCTTAGGTGTTTGCAGGAAATATTTAATTCCATGTTAAGTATAAAGACAGGTTTTGCACTGAGCAGGCCAGTGAAACATCTAGTCACTCATACTTTACTGACAACTTATGATAAACACCTATTCATCATATTTAACAGGTACTTCCTTTAGTTATGATTTTCTGTTGTTATATCAGACTTCTTCTCCAAGTAATACATTTCATAGAACTGGAAAATGTACTGAAATAAACATGCTTCTGAACCACAATTCATGTATTTCAGAAATTATTCTCAACTCTGATGGAATATGTCTTACTTCAATGACACAGATGAACTCTGATGAAACACTTCTTACGTCAATGACACAGATGTAAGAGAAAGGTGCTACAGGAAACTAAAAAATCATTCAATTCAACTATTTGCAAAGATAGTGCCTCCTTTGCACTTAGAGGCGTACATGCGAATTATTTGAATAAAAAGACAAATATACTCACTGACATTTAGTATACAAACAAGAATTCTAAATTATTAATTGTCTAATGTGCAAGATACAGCACACTGCTGTGTTCCATAACTATTGACACCTATTCAAAAGGTCGCCAAACCAAGGCAGCAGTGAAAATGATGCAGGTATGTTAGGGCAGTCTAGACACCATTCTCAGCCACACAATCACCATGAACAAATGCTGGAAGCATTACTATGACCCCAAAACAAAACAAGCAGTGGAAATGTGGATTGACCATTGCCACAAAATGCAATAACCAAACTATCATCAGGCCGAGGGTTTTATGAGTGACATGGCATGGTGCTATGTGATTATCATCGAAAAGGGCAACATTCACTAGGGCTTAGTACTATAATCTTCTGCTGAGGTTAGGGGAGACTGTCAAAACAAAGTGTCGTGGGAAGCTCTCCGAGGCTGTGTTCTTGCTCCATGCGTATGCCCCAGCTCAGTCAGCACAGAACACAATCACACATGCTGCTTCTTTGGGCTATGAAAGTTTGCCTCATTCCCCTCTCCCTTCCTCTTTATTTTCCTGACAGGGCACTCGGTGACTTATACCTCTTTCCTTGGATGAACAAACAATTGTGTGGCAGGCATTTCCAGAATGATGATGAGGTAATTTTTGAGGCGGACTGTTACCCAAACACCCAAAATGCAGGCTTTACCCATCCACCATTGGAAAAAAATTATTGCATTGATCGGTGAATAGGTAGAGGAGTTAACACCATCACATAGTTTCATGGTCAGAGCTTGATCTTTTTGTGGCATTAACCAGGCCCGGATCTAGCGGGAGGGGAGGGGGTGGGGGGGGGGGGGGGGGCAAACTGGGGGTATCTGCCGCTGGCGGCAATTTCAGGGGGCACCAAATTCACATTCTTGAAGAAAAGAACCTCATTTCACAAGGTACCTTGCATCCGGCGCACGTTGGCCTATCGATTTCTCATATGATTTTGAAATGCAGCCCTGTTGGTTTTTGAACATTTTTGAACACATTCCATATAATGGGGTTACTTGAAACACTTTCGAATTTCCCCAGCATTTAGCTTTCTCAGTTTTACAAAAATAATGAGTTGAGGAACTTTACAGTACAAGTGACATTGCAGTGAGGATCCTGCTGGCAGAGAAAACTATTTCTTAAATTTCTTTATGCTGATTTTTTACAAAAATGTTCATGTTTCAAGTTCCCTCATGGGAGGGAGTTACTTGAAACACCTATGTTTTTATACTGAGAACTTGCAGTTTTGCAAGTTTGAACTACTGTGGAATACTTGCAGCAGTGAACTAATTACAAAAGAAGATAGGTGATATATTTTCATGTATCAAAAATACAAAATTGGGTACAAATTGTAAACATTAATGAAAATTTCTTATTGATGTAAATTTCAACTGGAATATGTGAGGGTGATATGCAGTACAAAGTGCAAAATAATGGCAGAAGTACCTTCAAATTAAAGTATAAAGTTATATTTCCGGTGGAAAACATTAACTTCCTCTTCTTTCAAATAAAGGGGTAACCACGCGAATAGCATTTTTTTATGGTAATGGAGCCTATATCTTCTTCTTGAGGGAATATATATGTTTGCTGCTTTTGTTGATTTTCTCAAGAATTTCACATCATATTTGTCACCAATAATGCTCTCTATTTGAGCCACAAAGTGTTTCAGAGTCTCTTTTTTGTCCATTCATGACATGTAAGACGCACCAATTTCTCAGTAGAACCAACTGATTTGTGTGTCTAACTTCTGTACCATTTCAGAGCAGTAATGTGTTCATTATAAATAAGTATATTACATGTTTATTACCTTGTAAATAAAAAAAAACTTTTTTTATTTTAAATTCAGTGCATTAGTGTTTGTAAAATGATTTTTTTTATACAGTGTTCATTAAAAAAAAGTGACGATCATTCCACTTGGGACCTGTGGAAGGTACATTAGCTTACTTGTTTCAGTTGTAAATATTTGTGATGTATTATCGTTTTTCTGACATGTTCTACATCCTGGAGGACCTCCTCACTATGGATCAATTGGAGTGAAAGTAAATCTAATCCAAGATGAAATCATTTGGCTTTAGCTGTCTTTGGCCAATATTTCCAGGGCCTGCAGTTGCATGTGTTGCATGCTGATGAAAACTGATTTTCATACTTGTCCTGGCAGTAACATTCTTCAGTTTCATGTACAGGAGATATACCAGCAAGGTCTGTCACTGCTAGAGTCATGCACAGAATAATCATCAGTATTACTGCTCACTTCACTGCCAGTACAAATCACCTTTGGTCTGTTCTGTTCCCTCCTTATATTAGTGCTCTTGACCTGGTGTTGTCCAGAATGCATTTGTCACTCCTCTGATGGGTTATTCAGTCTCCTCTTCTCCTGTTTACCAGTACTGGAACCTGAAGGCTGCAAGTTTTTCACGTCAGTGTGCTGTAGTTCCTGAACATTATCCACCAAAACACTTCTTCCTAGTGTTATAGCAAGGCGCTTCTTCTTCCTGGACTGTGGTTTGGAGCAATGGCTGACTGAAGGTTTTGCATTAGTGTGTGAGATTTCAGATCTCTTAAATTACTCCAAAAACTCTTTTAAGCTGTCAGGCCAAGACTCCATATCTGCAGTAAATTCATTTCATTTGGTAGGTTTCTCAGAACGTAATCTTTATTCAAAGACATGATCCCAGTAGCTTAAAACCCGACCATCAGGTTTTGCTTAGATGAAGCATCTTTTTCTAATTCAGTCAAACACTTCTTCAGCAGATGAGGGAAACAATCTTTTTGAATGGTTCCTCTTTGATTCGTCATATATTCATCGAGAACCTTTGGCCAAGACCTCTTAATGGGCCTGAAATATGCTACATCAAGAAGTTGTCACAAATGGGTAGTGTTTGGGGGAAGAAGAACAAAACAAATGTTATTCTCTTTGCACTCACTGATAACTCTCAAAGAAATGTGGATGCTGGGACTCTTTATCAAATTTCTTGAAGTATAGCAAGGCAACACTTCGAAACCAGTCCTCAAAAACAATCCCATTGAAACATCCATTTTTAGATCTGTCATATCGACAGCCAGTAGGGCCCCCCTTCAGTCCATGAGTCATACATGTGTTCAGCTTTGTAACAAACATAGACTCATAGAAGAACTCCAGAGGCTGAACCACTAAACATTACAGATACACTAGACTTTAGTGATCAATTATTAGGTCTGGATGCTTACATCCCCTGTGAGTAATAATTTTTTTCCTTTGTGGGTCATCAGTCATGTTGCTCTCAACATAATTTACAATTGCATCTTGAGCCACCCCATCCAGTGATTTTCTCAGTTCCTCAAAATACTCTACAATCACTTCTGCAGTGAGAGCTGCTCTTGCTTGAGTTGTATTCTGGCAGACAGAAACTTTTTCATATGTTTTCCACATAATATTCTGCTAAGAGTTCCTGCAGAGATTCCATACTTCTGTGCTGCCGTATTCAATGAAATAACACCACTCTGTATTTCCTTCAGAGCCTCCTGTAAGGTTTCTTCTAAATAATTTCTGTATTTTCAAGCATCAGGGCTAGTTTTATACACTCCTGACATCTTGGACTAAAATAAAACAAAAGAAAAATAGAAAATAACCATATTTCTTAAAAAATACTTACTGTAGTAGTTTATGACGAATTTATTCCAGAAATCACATACAAAGCTTCCTTCAACGTCTGAAGACACAACAAATGAAATACACTACAAATCAGCCAACAATGTAGAATCAAGACATGACACAAGAATTTCTAGTAACCCCAGTATTTCAAGTTACACCATTTGACAGTTCTAAGTTGATTTCTGAATAAATCATAAGCTGATTTTTGAATGCGTGCCTACGTGATGTTTCTGCCAGGGGAATCCTCATTGCATCTAGAAATAAAAAACACCCACACAGACAGGAGGAGACAGGGCTATATGGCCTGAGTTGCATAAACCTGAACAGGTGAATGCCACTTGCTGTTTATTTAAGTGGTTGATTGGGAGTGCGAAGGATAAGTGTTGTTACAATTATTAGCAAAATCCATACATACCGTAGATTCAGACTATTAGAGTGGAAATAAACAACTCACAGGAATAACATATAAGAAAGATCACATATTGATCTTCTCAGTTGTACTGTCCCCAGTTAGCAGCCGCTTAAGTTCTGTTCTTGGAGTAGCATAGAAAAAGCGTTTTATGAACACGTAATAACACCTAGACGGAGAACAAACGTGGGATACTAAACGTGATTCTGGCACAGTTAGTAAAGTTAACTGGAGAATAAGTTTCAACAATGGCAGGAATAGTTACAGAATCAGTGATGACAAGATTGTTTGTTACAACGAGGAAAGAGAAGAAACAGGGACATCACACAAATTATACGGAAGAATATGACGATTCCAAATTCATATAAAAGTTTCGTACTACTACTTTTCGATCTCGTGCTTGAGAATCTAGAGTGTATGAATGAAACGTAAAACTATTTCCTGACATAAAACCTTTTGCTTGTAGTAGGCCCAATAGCCTTTTGATATTGGTGCTTCATGAATTATACTGTTTTGTTATTTATGTACATGACCATTTATGACAAAACAGTCTCGCTTATTTGCTGTGTGTTACAACTGCTGCAATATTAGAAATGCCTATTTTGTTTTATCTAGCAGACAGTGACAAAATAGACTTAATCAAATCGAGACACCAGACAAGTCATGGGTACTATTCGTATTAACAGCTTTTTCGGTATTAGCCAACGACATTTTGATTTTTCAAATAGCAAAACGTTTGACAAACTTTGATTAGGTACGGTAATAGATTCTTTTGCAGAAAGGAAAGCAGACCATGTAAAGCTGTGGCAAGATAGAGAGAAAAATGCTGGGACCTAAGGAATGAAGAAATGTGTATGCCTTGCTTGTCTTTTGGCTTTAATAGTTTTATGTTTCATATATTTAATTTTATGTTCCACAAAAGAGAAAGTTATTAGCTAATAGGCAATAAAGAGTGCAAATTGCACTTTTGCACACTGAAGACCAAATAACAAGTCTTACATTTCCTCGAATATGTATGTTTTATGTATCAAATTCTTCAGAAAAAATCTATCGCAAATGCTCGAGAGCAGGGAGAGGAGGTGCCACTATCAAGTTTTAGCCCTGGTTTAAAAATATCGTAGATCTGCGGCTGGCATTAATTTAAACTTTCTGAATAGCACTTGTTACATCTTTCTATTTCTGAATCTGATAAATGATTCCTTTGAGTCATTCCAAAATGTCAATCATTAGTGGGCATAAAAAATATATGAAAAGTACACTTTTCGACTGTCACCTGATGCACAAAGTGAACTTGTGAGACGAACATTAGAACTAGCCACAAACATATTGTTTTGACTGAAAAGAAGTATCATCTAAAGCAGCATAACAACATCATCCAGCAGCATAACAACATCAACCAGCCAATAACTTGTCATTCCCATTAATTACAAGCCACATAATCCAGTAGATTCATATATCTGTGGAACCCACTGAAAATGAGCAGGTTGCCCACAGATATCTCTAAGGTCTTTGATAAATCGGGTGGTAGTGAGCTCGTAATGCCATTATGTCCAGTAGATGCTGATCTGGTACACAGGATGGATTTTTTGATAGTATTGCCAATAGCACACTTCAGAACAAATTTTTTCAGCTACCATCATTGACTTTTGTGAAATAGTAAGTAAGTCTATGTTTTATTTGTGGCTCAGTAGTGGTTGTCGATAATGTGAAGTACTGGTTTATTTTCTCAACTTGAACAATAGAATCAGCTGCAGATTTTACTTTACCAACTCCAAGACCACAAAGATTTTTCTGTAGGCAGCTGGTCTGCGTCTGTTTTCGTTTAGTATATGAACATACCTGAGTCAAGTGTTTCTCAGGGTTTGAGTGACTATGTTCTGTTTTCTGCTCATATAATGACTTTTGAGGCAGGACATCGTTTGCATGCATGATGGTCAAAGTCTCAGACAATCATGACTTGTTTTGGCTCATCAGTTAACCAAGGTACAGATTTCCATTTCACCCTTGCAATCTTTGGGGAGCATTTTTTTCTATAAACTCAAGTAAGTTTGCTGGTAACTCCATCCAGTGCGCCATTTATGTTTGAGAATGGAAAAGAAGTCATCTTGGCCCTTAGTTCAGATACCCTGGTGCATTTAAAGTCTCTATATAAAGTTAGTTGCAGTATATTATTTGGAAATTCTAGTGAGCATGTAATGAAAATTATGTTATGGGCAGACATGCTGGTGTTAATGTCTGATTTGTGTGAATTACTCGATTGAGGGACTTCACTATAGATTTTATGCCAAAGTTTTTCTCTTGTTATTTACGCAAACCACTATCTAAGGTTGTTGTAGATTCAGACTTTAACAGGAAGTTGCAATTTCTGTAACTTAACTGTTCCTGAAATACTAACAATATCAGTGAGGCTAATTTAAAGTTTATTAGCTCTTGTCGAGATAAAGACTGCAATTAGTGAGAATGGAGGCCCACTGTGAATGAGGTTCTTGGGCATGAGATGAGTTAGTTGCTGTTTGTAAGCAGTTGTAAATTGCTCCGACTGTTGTCAAATGATTGTAATCTGCTTGGAAAGTGTGTGTAGGGCAAAATGCTGAGAGTCATGTATCATGGATACCACATGGTACCTCAAATATTGTCCTCTCCAATCACAGGCGCTGACTCCATTGGGCCTGAGGGGGCAGAGTTATTACGGTAGTAAGCAGGTTAACTGAAAATGGGTGGTGTGAATCATGATAGTGTTACAGTGCTGGAAGCACACTTAGAATTCGTCCCGGTGCGCGAACCTTCCAGTAAAGTCTGGCACTGGCAGGCCAATGCTGTGGCCGCGGCGACATCAAAAGGACTGGAGCAGAAGCGTCTGCAACCCTCGCCTTGCATCGCACGACACTTCAGGACATCATGATGCTGCAGCCATATAAAGCCCACCTTACTGTCGCAGTCATTCAGTGTGGATAGTTTCATTCAGTGCATGCTGCAGACGTGTTTAGTGTTCAGACTTTAGTGTCTAGTGAACTATTTTATATGACTATATTTTATTCGTTTACTTTAGTCTCTTAGTGTATTGTGAATTAAGGATAAATTTGTTACCAAAAAGGCGTGGTTGGAAGTTGATGATACTGCAAGTCAACCTCTAACAATTATTGTGTCGTCAATTACTTCATCGCCGCGCGGAGTGGCCGTGTGGTTAGAGGCGTCATGTCTCTGATTGCGTGGCCCCTCCCACCGGAGGTTCGAGTCCTCCCTCGGGCATGGGTGTGTGTGTTGTTCTTAGCATAATTTTTATGAAAATACCATGCATGTTTATGTTTTGTTTCTTTTTTCAAAGCCAAAAAATATGTCAGGTTTGTTGAGTTTCCTGGAGTGTCGAGTTATGTAGAGTACAGTTTTCGGGGTTCTAACATTGATCATACGACTCTAAAATGCTTAAAAAAATTTTAAAACTCACTATTTTTCATCTACAATCTAGAAAATTTCCTAGGTCAAGACCGCCAGTATGCCCCCCCCCCCCCAATATTTTTTATAAGTGGGCGCACCTGTCTCCAATCAATACTGTCTCCCCTGCAGGAAGTGTAGGATCTATCACTGCATATCCACTTGAATGTATATGTCACTGGCAAGTCTGTGGACACTGCACAGGGAGGTCGGAAGCAATGGGAACTCGGTGTATCACACCCATTCCCCTAACCAATGAGTTTGAGGTGCTGTCTTCCAGTGAAAGTGAAACTGAACCAATGAATAAGCATTCCCCTTAGGAAAATGGCAATAATGGATGGGGAGGATCACATTGCGCACTTTGGGTACATGCCTGGAGTCAACATGCATCACACTGAAAAGGCTGTTCTGGTTGCCATTAAGGGAACAAGAAGCAATAGATTGTGGCACATGTTCAAATGAGTGATGCATGTCGTCTGGTGTCTGAGATCTTCCTTGAACCATTCCAGTGACTGAAAGAGAAGACTGATGAGGCCAAACTTGCTCACAGAGTTTCAGTGGAGCTCAAGATCTGTAACATCTTTTGCAGAAAATAATGACATCAATTGGAGACCCCAAAATATTAGCGTACGGGTAAGATTCACATCAGTTGCCCAGTGGCTGAGGTAGCCATAAGAAGCATTGAAACTCAGATAATACTAGGTACAGAAAGCGGCTAAGACCAAAAATTGACTGCATTGAGATTTTTGGGGTAAATGTAAGCGTATTTTGAAAGGATAGGCTAATGGGAACAGAGGCAGTGAATTTTACGCAGTGGACAAGAAACTCAGATCCACTGATGCAAAAACTGGAACAGTGTGGGAGACTTTTTGGGCAAGGCTCACAACAAGGTGGGCATAAGCTTGTAATTAGAATTTTCTATCGACCACCACACAAAATCCCCAAATAAAACTGATAGCTTTAGAGAAAAACTCAGTTTGCTAGTAGCTATGTTCTCCAAACATACTGTCATCATTAGAGGACACTTTAATGATGCAAAAACTGATAGAATAATTACATTCTGTAAGTGGTATGTGTGACACGACACCCTGCGACATGTACTAAAAGTGTTGTGACAGTGCCACGACATTTAACAGTGCCACCACGACAGTACGTGCAAACGGCGATAGAGGCGCTCCGCAACTCAGCTGAGCGCGGGAGCGCCACCTAGCTACAAACGGCGCCGGCCGCATGTCACGGCACGGCAGTCGAATGAGAGATACTGAGTTGTTATCATGTAACCAGCTATTGTTTCTAAGTGAGTGTGTTCGAATATCCACGCAATTATTGATGATTAAAGGTTATAACAAAAAGCCTTCTCTGAAAACTACACAGAACAGATAGTTCAGGAGACCACACATGATGGAATGATATTGGATCTAATGGCAACAAATAACTCTGATCTCTTTGAGGGTCTCCTTATTTAAAATGCTGTCAGTGACCATGAGGCAGGTGTATCAACAATGATTAGTTAGAACAAAGGTCAGCTAAAGCAAAAAGGATGGTATAAATATTTAGTAATTTACATAAAGAGGCAGCTGTGTCACATCTCAAACAGGAACTGAAAACATTTACCTCTGAGCAGGAACATGTAGAACTGTGGCTCAAATTTAGAAGAATAATTGCTCAATCACTCGGTATATCACTATCAGAACAGTTCATTATATGAGGGACCGTCCTTGATATACAGTCACAGCAAAGAAACTTCCAAAAACAAACTCTGACTTGCTCATAATAGGTACAAAATGAAATGATGGCTACAGATAAAGGAATGCTGAATGAAATGTGCTTGGCTGTCAAGAGAGCAATGAATTTAGCCCTCAGTAACTACTGTAGCAGCATCTTAATGAAAGATCTCTCATGAAGTCCAAAATAATTGTGATCCCATATGACTGTCAGCAGCACCAAGTTAATGTCCAGACTCTTACACAAACTGAAACTGAGGGTAGCAACGCAATGACAGACATGATGGACTACATTTTCTAATGTTCTTTTACTAGGAAAGATCTAGATGTACTGCCCAACTGTACATCTCACACAAATGCAAAGAGGAGTGAAATAGATACTACTGGGAGTAGCTAAAAATGATAAAACTGAACAAGGTTCTATTGCCCAGTGGAATCCATGTCAGTTTCTGTACACAATTTGAAGTTGAGTTAGCTTCCATTTTAATCATAATATACCAAAGTCCTCATTGAACAGAAAGCTGTGTCCAGTGATTGGAAAGAAGCACAGTTCATGCCCATTTGCAAGATGGGTAACTAAAATTTTCCACAAAACTACCACCCAATCTCAGTGATGTGAATCTTTTATAGAATCCTAAACATATTCTAAGCTGAAACGTAATGATGAATATTGACCGGAATGGATTCTGAAAACATTGATCATGCAAAACCCAGCTTGTGCCTGTCTCATGTAGCATCCTGAAAGTCGTGGACCAGGGCAATCAAATTTCTGAAAAGCATTTGACTTTGTACAACTTCAATATTTATTAGCATAAATACAATTGTATGGAGTATCAAACTTCTGACTGAGTAATTTGCAGAGTATGCATGTACATGCAGAATGTATGTATGAGGTTGTGATTATTGGCTTTACAATGGGTAGGTGCAAGTTGAGGTAGAGTTACATTTGAAGAAGAAAGCTGATGTACCTTCACTCATGACACACATGACTTCAGAGATCACACATCCATACAGTTCATAGGCCCACTTATAGAGGCTACCTGGGTTGGCCCCTGGCATGTTCTGGTGAGCCACCAAAGAAACAGTATTACTTAAGTGATCACAAGCAAGTGCTCAGCCTATTCTGTACCCTGTATTACTATTGTCCAGTTAACATGTTCAGCTTTATGCACAACCCCCATTGTATCTTATGTGTTTCACTATGAAGTACTACATTCCATAAATCGCTATAGCAAACTTAGCAATGAGTAAGGGTTATGTTTGCTCCACTTGTTAGTATCAGTGTTAAGTCACCTGAAGAATGTCTCAATGGAAGAAATAATCCAACATATCATTGCCCAGCAACAACAGCAGGCTCTTGCCTCTGCTCTAAATCAAGTGGCACCACCGTGTTCATGGCAGGTTACTCTCCCTTCAGTGCAGCCATCACCCTTTCTGATATACGATGAATCAGCTGAAGATTTGGATTCCTATGAGACATGGCTATGCCAACATTTCCAAGTTTTTTGAGTGGACAATGCAAACCTGTGAAGGGCTTTCTTTCTTTCCTGACTTTCACTGTGCATTTGTCAGTTGTTGTATCAACTTGCACCTTTGCAAGGAATGGCCATCTTATCATTTGATGAAATGTGCAAGTTTCTGTCAATCTATTACTGTTACAGAATGTATGTCATTGTGATGCATGTAGAGTTTTACCATCGTCACAAATGCCCAAACCAATCTTACAGAGCCTGTTGTAAATTTGTCACTAGGACCCATCACAAATCCTATGTTAATCTTATGGTGCTTGATATTATTATTTGTTTGCACTGGATAGGGATGTCTGTGAAAAAGCACTTCAATGTGAGAATCTGACACTTACAGATGTGCTCAATACAGCATTGTCCTTTGAAGTGTTACAGGCGGCAGCGAATCAGATTACTGCTTGGGGGGAGATATTGGAAGTTGCTCAGTCAACCCCTTTTAGACACACTACAAGTGTTCAGGAACAGGGGGAAGCCATTGCAGCAGTACAACCTTTGAATCAGCATCACATGGGGCAGCATCAATTACAGCTAGAGCAGCAACAGGATGCATCAAAGCAGCTGCAGAATTACACGGGTTGAGCCGTCGTTGTACATTTCTTAATAGTACCTATCACAAATCCAATGCCGACCTCATGGGGCATGATGTTATTATTTGTCACCATGGATAGGAAAGTACGTGAGAACCAACGCTTACAGATGCACTCAAAATAGTGCAGTCCTTTGGAGTGTCATGGGCTATATGCTATGTGGGAGAGGGCAGGGGGAGGGAGGGAGGGGGGGGGGGGGGCAGGAGTATCCAAAGTTGCTCAGTCAACCTCTGTTAGGCACACTGCAAGTGTTCAGGACTTTAGTAAACACTCAAATGTACATGGACTTGGGTTTGCCTCCCCTCACACAGGTCTTGTGGAAGTTGGACAGCTACAATAGACAGCAGATTCCGATCCTAGGTCAGTTCTCCACTCTTGTCTCTTACAAATCTGTTGTTTGCCTTTTCACCCTTCTCTGTTGCAGATCATTCCTATACCATAGACTTGTTCAGATTAAGTGCATTTAACACTTTCAGTTTTCCACTGCCAGTGAGGTAAATTTAGTGTCAGATCAAGTTCTGTATCAGCAAATGGAGCCCCTCTGCTCTGAGTTTTTGTTTCTGTTTTCCCCTGGGCTCAGTTGTGTTACCAGTTTTAAGGTCCACAAAAGAATCTGCCTGCCCTCATTTTTCTCAGATGCAATAGGTGCCTGTCATGTTGACTATTTCTACCAGTGCATGGGCTACAGCACTGGTCACCATTGAGAAGCTGATGGGTAAGCTTCGCCTCTGCAGCGACTTCAGTGTCACAATTAATGCACAGTCCATGATAGATACATACCTTTTGCCCTGTGCTGACAAGTTGCTTGCAAAATTGTCAGGCAGCCACTACTTTTCCAAGATTAATTTGACAGAAGCATAACTCCAGCTCCCCTTGGATGAGGCCATTAGGCACTTCTCGTTGTAAATACACCTTTCAGCCTATTCCAATATTAATGCTTGCTTTTTGGCATCACTAGTGTGCCTGCAATTTTTCACCATTTTTTAGAACAGCTGAGAGCCTCTGTACCAGGCTGGATCAATTACCTCCACAATATTGTTGTTTTGGGTTCTTCCACCAAAGACCAGAGGCCAGAAAGGACCAAAGACCAGAAAATCTCCAGTCATTGTTTTCTGTCCTGCAGTCTGTGTTTTCTGTTCTGCAGTCTGTGGGTCTCATGTGCAATCTTGGTAAATCTCCACTTTTTCAGGCTTCAACTGCAGGCATTTCTAGGTAAAGTTGCACACTAATGTAAGTTTTAGTGGATACGTCCACTGTTGCTCATCCCCTGCGCTTTTACATAAAAATGGGTCTCAGTTCTGGTCCCCGGTTGTGATCGAGCATTCACTTTGCTTAAATCTAAGCTTCAATCTGCCCTGTGTCTGGCCACTTTTCAGCCTGGTCAGCATCTTGTATTGGCTAAAGATACCTCTCAGCATGGTCTTGGTGTGGTGTTGGTGCAAAAATATGCGTATGTGTCTGGATAATAAATTGCTGTGATTGTGTTCGCCCTCAAGAAATTTCACATCTTCTTCTATGGCTCTAAGTTCCATTTAATCACAGATCACAAGCTGTTGGTTGCTCTTTTTAAACCTTTGGCTTCCGTGCCGGACAAGGCAGTGCATCGTTAGCAGTGGTGTGCTCTCTTCCTCTCCTGTTGTCATTATCAGATCCATTACCAGCCGGCAGTGCAATAGGTCAATACTGACATCTTACCTCACCTGATGAGACCAGACCTGTTGTTCGATCAGAAGGAGTTGCTTTGTTTCTATTTAGATACTGAGACCCAGAATGTGGTCAGTGGTTTTCCCATCACTGGTGCCAGAATAGCATCAGCCGTCACCACGGATCCTATACTTAGTGTAGTCTTCTCTTTTGTGAAGCACAGTTGGCTCCAAAAACCCCTGCACCATGTCTCAGATCCCTTGTGCAATTACTTGTCCCTCCAGCACTGCCTTTCTGTGTTTGACAAGGTTCTTTTGTTAGCTATGGAGATCACTGCACCCCAGTTTGTGATTCCCACTTGCTGATGCCATAATATACTATACTTCTGCATGTTGGTCATTGGGGGATCTCTCACACCAAAGCTTTGGCCCACCAGCATATCAATTGGCTAGGCTTAGATGGGGACATTATGTGGCTTACAGCCACTTGTACTCACTGAGTTCAGCAACAGGTGGTACTGCGGGTGTCTTTTTACCCCAGCTGATGCTGCAGCGCCCAAGGGAGTGACTACATGTTGATCTGCAGGGCCTTTCTTAAATCTGTATTGGCTCACTAGAATGGACGCCTATTGCAAGGTTCCCTATGTGATGAGTTGTCCAAGGCAGCCACTATTTTGTCCCTGTTCAAGATTTTTGCAACTAAGGGGCTTATACTTCATTACCGATAGAGGCCACCAGTTTGTTTCTCAAGAATTTGCATCTTTCAGTGAGGCTAGTGGTGTTTGCCATCTCATAGCTCCACCATTTCATCCTCAATCTAATGGAGAGCCTGAACGCATGGTCGGATGTTTAAAATTCAGATACAGAAGTAGGTATCCAGCAGGTCCTCTGAAGCTGCTTTAGACCATTTCATTCTTCATCTACATCTACATACATACCCTGCAAGCCACCTGATGGTGTGTGGCGGAGGTTTACCTCGAGTACCTCTATCAGTTCTCTCTTCTATTCCAGTCTCATATTGTTCGTGGAAAGAAAGATTGTCGGTATGCCTCTGTGTGGGCTCTAATCTCTCTGATTTTATCCTCATGGTCTCTTCATGAGATATATGTAGGAGGGAGCAATATACTGCTTGACATCTCAGTGAAGGTATGTTCTCGAAACTTCAACAAAAGCCCGTACCGAGCTACTGAGCATCTCTCTTGCTGAGTCTTCCACTGGAGTTTATCTATCATCTTCATAATGCTTTCGTGATTACTAAATGATCCTGTAATGAAGTGCACTGCTCTCCATTGGATCTTCTCTAGCTCTTCTATCAACCCTATCTGGTATGGATTCCACACCGGTGAGCAATATTCAAGCAGTGGGCGAACAAGTGTTCTGTAACCTACTTCCTTTGTTTTCGGACTGCATTTCCTTAGAATTATTCCAATGAATCTCAGTCTGGCATCTGCTTTACTGATGATTAATTTCATATGGTCATTCCATTTTAAATCACTCCTAATGCCAACTCCCAGATAATTTATGGAATTAACTGCTTCCAGTTGCTGACCTGCTATATTGTAGCTAAATGATAAAGGATCTTTCATTCTATGTATTCACAGCACATTACATTTGTCTACATTGACATTCAATTACCATTCCCTGTGCCAGGCATCAATTCGTTGCAGATCCTCTTGCATTTCAGTACAATTTTCCATTGTTACAACCTCTCGATATACAACAGCATCATTCGCAAAAAGCTTCAGTGAACTTCTGATGTTATCCACAAGGTCATTTATATATATTGTGAATAGCAACGGTCCTACGACACTCCCCTGTGGCACACCTGAAATCACTCTCACTTCGGAAGACTTCTTTCTATTGAGAATGACATGCTGCATTCTGTTATCTCGGAACTCTTCAATGCAATCACACAATTGGTCTGATAGTCCATATGCTCTTACTTTGTTCATTAAACGACAGTGGGGAACTGTATCAAATGCCTTGCGGGAGTCAAGAAACACGGCATCTACCTGGGAACCCGTGTCTATGGCCCTCTGAGTCTCGTCGACAAATAGCACAAGCTGGGTTTCACATAATTGTCTTTTTCGAAACCCATGCTGATTCCTACAGAGCAGATTTCTAGTCTTCAGAAAAGCCATTATATTCGAATATAATACATATTCCAAAATTCTACAATTGATCGATGTTAGAGATATAGGTCTATAGCTCTGCACATCTGTTCGATGTCCCTTCTTGAAAATGGGGATGACCTGTGCCCTTTTCCAATCTTTTGGAATGCTACGCTCAGAACACCGCTGCAAGAAGGGGGGCAAGTTCCTTCATGTACTCTGTGTAAAATCGAACTGGTATCCCATCAGGTCCAGCGGCCTTTCCTCTTTTGAGTGACTTTAATTGTTTTTCTATCGATCTGTCATCTGTTTCGATATCTACCATTTTGTCATCTGTGCGACAAACTAGAGAAGGAACTACAGTGCAGTCTTCCTCTGTGAAACAGCTTTGGAAAAAGGCATTTAATATTTTGGCCTTTAGTCTGTCATCCTCTGTTTCAGTACCATTTTGGTCACAGAGTGTCTGGAAATTTTGTTTTGATCCACCTACCGCTTTGACATAAGACCAACATTTCTTAGGATTTTCTGCCAAGTCAGTACATAGAACTTTACTGTTGAATTCATTGAATGCCTCTTGCATGGCCCTCCTCACACTAAATTTCGCTTTGTGTAGTTTCTGTTTGTCTGCAAGGCTTTGGCTATGTTTGAAGTTTCCTTTGCTTCCGTAGCTGTTTTCTAACTCGGTTGTTGTACCACGGTGGCTCTTTTCCATCTCTTATGATTTCATTGGGTGATAAGAGTCCAGCACAGCTGCTACACGGACGCCAACCATGGATGCTCCTTCAGCTGCTGCATCCGATGTCACAACAGTGAAAGCACTGGCTTCGCGATATTTCCTGCCAGGTGTGCCTGTCTGAGCTCTTGGTTTCCCCTGCCGACCAAACTGGGTTCTTGCCATCATCAAGTGCCCCAATGCCGGCACCTGTGTGTTGTCCGCACTCTTCATGGGCGGATGTATCATTACTTCTGCACTGATATAAACTGTGGCCAGCACACCCGTCAGCAAATATGTAGCAAGAAGATCGATAGTAGCCAGTCGATCAAGTATGCCTATCAGGAGAGAAGCCAAACACAGGCTCACAAGCAGCATGCTGCTAACACCCTCTCAACTGCAAGTATTTAGATTGCCACCGCGGACTGGATGGCTCAGTCGCAATTACTAGCTCACTGTCTGAGTCAGTCTCAGTCTCAGTCACTATCCTAGTTGGTGTCTGTCATTCATCGTATAGCGAAACTTGTACATGTGTGCAGTTGTGTTGTAGAAAGAGGATACCGGCCATGAAACAAATCCTCTCCCTTGCTTCCCATGGTACAAGATTCTACAGTGTTGTCGAAGAGACAACAGTGGCAACAAGGGTAATTCAGTGCAAATCAAAGTTAATCAACTTGCTTGCTTCTTTTGTGCTTTAACTTGCAGGGGTGATCGTGTCTGCTAATTTGTTGTTGTTTGTTCCTGCATGTATTCCAGGAAGGGAGCCACAGAACTAATCAAACTTCTCTTTTCATAGGCCTTGCTTGCTTTTTTGCTATAACGTATTTGTGTAAACCATGAATGCCCCACCCCCTCCACCCCACACCCCCGCACCTCAGCCACAGATGGCCGATGTGATGGATCTAATGCAACCTTTAAGTTTCAGAACCAATAACTTACCGCCCTGCTAACAACAGTACAACAATTACTGGCTGCACAAGCTGTGTCGGCCGCACAACAGACCAACCAACCAGCCCAACAAGTGCCGTCGACCAGCATACCACCATTCCAGCAGTTTAACGACACCAAAGAGGGATGGCTCGAATACCTGACACAATTCCAAGCACATTGTCAAGTTCATCATGTTGAAGGTAATGTAAAGCTACAGTACTCTCTTTTGACTGTGGGGTTCCCAGTGTTCAGGTTAATTCAAAATCTATTTTCAATTGCATCTCCTGATGAACTCAGCTATGCCCCAGTAATTGCTGCATTAACTCAAAATTACGACCAGCAAGTTCAGGTAGCTGCAGCTAGATATCAGTTCTTTCACTTGTACAAAAAGCTGGAACAGACATAACGTCAGTGATACACAGAATTAATGGCCATGACTAGGAAGTGTAAATTAAATGTAGTTGTGGCAATTTTTCCAATGATTTAATGATTAGAGATGCAAAAACATTCAGTATCCCAGATAGTAGAATATGGGAATAGATCTTAAAGTACTCAAATCCATCGCTTCCCCAAGTATTACAAATCTTAGAGCAATATGATTCAGGTGCCATAGCGGCTGATAAATTTGACTGGGCCCTAATTTGCCGGGTCAAGTCGCCCCTTGCTCGCCACCCCAAGCAGCCACAACAACGAGTGCATACACAGCTGCATGGACAGCCACACAGACATGTAAACAAGTCTGTGAATTTAGTGAAGTCTTGCCCCAGATGTTTTGCTCGCCATAAAAGGCAGGACTGCCCATCACATAACATAACATGTCACAAGTGTGGAAAAAAAAGGCCATGGCAATGAGTTTGTTTGCAATGGCACAGAGACGCCAATTTTGCCCACTCCCAGAAGAAACAGGCCTGTGCACATGCAGTGGACACTGTGTTTTGAAAACCTGCAACAGGTTCTGACAAAAGTAAGACTAAGATTGTGCCTCCTTCTCACCCTAGTACTGTGCAGTGACATTCTAACAACCTATTTGTCTCATTACGCACTGCTGACCACTGTGTGGACTTTCAGTTAGACACAGGTGCCTCAGTAACTTCGCTTAATCATGCCACATATGAACAATTAGGCTCACCATGCCTTTCTAAATCTAGCAAGCATCTCACTGCTTACAACGGACAGGAAATTCCACTGCTTGGACAGTGCAGTCCTGTGCCTAGTACTTACAAATCTCACACTGTGTTGAAATCCAGAGACAGTGAGAAAATTTTTGATTTAGATGCCTTTGATTTGTTTGGACTTGTCATCCACGAGAATGTACTTTCCATATCAGCTTTCACACTAGCTTGCTTAAAGAATTTACAGAACTATTTTCAGAAGGAATGGGAAAAGCAAATAACTTCGTAGCACATTTTACATTGAAAGACAATGCACAGCCTAACTTTTTTTGGGCCCACCACATTCCAATTGCTTTATGAGACAAAGTAGACAGTGAATTGAAAGAATTGAAAGATAATGGTGTAATTTCTCCCATTCAAGCTAGTCAATGGACAAATCCTCTTGTTTTGTTGCTTAAGCCACCTGGTCACATTCCTATTTGTATTGACTACAGTCAACCCACAGACAGTAGTTGACACTTATCCATTACCTTGCCTTGGGGAACTCATGGACAGGCTTGGTGCAGGACGTTACTTTTCTTAGATAGATTTGCGTGGTGCCTACTTGCAAATTCCATTGGATGAAGAATCACAGAAAGAGTTCTAAATACGCTCTTAGGACTGTTCAAGTATTTGTGTTTGCCCTTTGACAGTGCTTCCACACTTGCCATTTTTCAATGTTACTTGGAATAGCTGACTGCAAAAGTGCCATTTTATTCAAACTACTTTGACGATATTGTCATCTCAGGTTGTACACCAGAGGAACACATTGCTAATTTGCGTACTCTTTTACAAATGCTGTCAGAAGCAGGACTCAAGTGTGGTCTCGAAAAGTGTGATTGAACTACAGTACTTAGGCCATGTGATAAACAGTCAAGGTGTGCATCACCTTCACTCTCATTTGCTTGCAATCTGTGACTTGCCTGTTCCTCATAATGTGTCTGAACTGCAGTCAGTACTAGGGAAAGATGGTATGCTACATTCAGTTCATACAGTTTGCCACTCAGATCAAGGCTCCACTGCATTGCTTGCAATGCAGAACTGTGCCTTTTGTGTGGACTTAAGAATGTCAAGACGCATTTCAGAAATACAACAATGCCTTGCTTAGGGACAGATGTTTAGTGCATTTTGACTTGGCTAAGCCAGTAGTTTTGCAAGTCGACACTTCTTCCTATGGAATTGGTGCTGTGCTTTCACACAGAATTGGCACATAAGACAGACATATAGCTTTTGCCTCAAAGTTGTTACCTCAAACTCAGTGCAATTACTCTCAAATTGAAAAATAATCTCTTGCTATTGTGTATGATTTGACAAAGTACCATCACTATTTGTATGGTCATAAGTTCTATTTAGTGGCAGATAAAAAGCCTTTGCAGTCTTTGTTCATCCATCAAAACCGGTTCCTACATACACTGCTCAAAAATTGCAACATTGGGCTTTGTTGCTTTCACAGTACCAGTATGAAACTGTGTACAGATCTACAGCAAAGCATGGCAATGCAGATGCCCTATCTCATCTTCCGATTGACCCAGACTCTGATTTTGATACACTGCCACATTTTGTTGCCAAATCGATGCACAGGGCTCTGAATTGCTGTTATCTTTTCCCTTGCACTACAGAAAAATTGCACAGGCTACGGAAAAAGACCCAGATCTCAAGATTCTGTTGCATTACATACATACATCTTGGCCTTGTTCATTGAACTTCATCCAGAACTCAGTTGTGTCCTGATATTTTGCACATTGGCATAACCTCTCAGTTCAAAAGGGTGTGACTCCAGTTCAAAATAACAGTGGTAAATGCATGTGCTTATTCCCAAAGTGTTTCAAAAGGATGTGCTATGATTGCCCCACCAAGGACATTGAGGAATTGTTTGTGCTAAAGAGTCAGCACGATGGCACTGTACTTGGCAGAGCATGGACGTCCAGATTGAACAGATGAGGTCATGGTGTCGCACACAGACCTAAGACTCAATCACCATGGCAATGAGTGCACGTTGACTTTGCGGGACCATTCTGGAACACTCGTTGGCTCATAGTGGTAGACTCTTTTAGCAGGTTCCCATTTGTGATGCCTACAGCTTCTACCACATCACGTAGCAGCATTCAAGTGTTGTCCTCCATATTTTGCGTAGATGGTTTGCCAGAAATACTTATGTCAGACAACAGACTACAGTTCACTTCATGTGATTTTGAACAGTTTTGTGTACAAAATGGCATTCATCATCTAACAAGTGCTCCATTTCACTCCCAGTCCAACAGAGAAACAGAACGCTTGGCACGCACTTTCAAACAACACATGGCCAAGCTTCACATCACCCACACAGGAACAGACACTCCAACTCTTTCTCATCTCCTATCACTCCCACCCATGAGACGGACCATTACCGGTGGAACTTCTGCTTGGCTACCACCATCGGATGCTGCCCCACTTGCTACACCCACCGCAGCATCTGGTGCCGCCAATGGTCCGCAGGTATTGCTTTGCACCACATAATCTTGTTTTTTTTTTCAGGGTTTATGGCAACCACTGGCGCTGGGAAGAGGCATAATACAGAAATGCATTGGCTCTTCTGTGTTTTCGATTGCACGTCCTGACAGTTTGCAGCGCCGTCACTAGAACCAAATTCGTGCATGTCGTTTGCCCTGTGATTCTGCTGATTTTCTTTCCTCAGATTCAAGCCTCATGGGACCATGTGGCCTTTGCAGTTACCCACTGGTGCCACACGGGTATCCCGGGAGGAGCGGGTGGATGATGCGCCCTCGCCGCTGCTGTCCCCACTCACAGACCAGATGGACCTGGACCCACCATCACTTTTGCCGTCACCATCACCATCATCGCCTTAGGATACACCCTCAGGGCTACACGTGTGCCCTGGCAGCAGATTTCTAGAGGATGTTTCTGGTTGCCTCACAAGCCAGATGGTGGGGTATGGTCGGGAGTACGCCATCCTCCACACTCATGGCTCCCAGCTCATCTCTATATCCAGCATCCTGCCTCTCTCCCCATTGTCATTCGTATTATCCCTACATGACAATGTAGGAATGTGCTGGTGTAAGCTGTCGCCAGCACACCTCGGCAAAGATGTAGCAAGAAGATCGTCAGTAGGTGTTGGATCAAGCGTGGCTATCAGGAGAGGGGGCCATAGACAGACTCGCAAGCAATACGCTGCCAATGCTCTTTCGACTGCAAATATTTAGATCACTGCCACTGACCAGAGGGATCAGTCTCAGTCTCTCAGTCACCCGCTCAATCACTAGCTCAGTCACTGGTGCACTAACTCGCATCCTAGTTTGGCATGTGCCATTCATCTCATAGCAGGACTTGTACTTCACCAGCAGTGAGGCTAATGTGGACTATTAGTGGAGAGGTTGTACCCCAACACATGGACTTTTAAAGTTAAGTAGCTTCCTGGTTATGTCAATAAATAACCTAGTTAATAAATGTGTGCAGTTGTGTTATAGAAAGAGGATACTGGCCACCAAACAACATCCTCTCCCTTGATTCCTAAGGTACAAAACTCAATAACTTCAACAAGCAGTGTCTCTTCCAGAAGGCCCACCACAGCCTCTGCCCCCGCCAATGCCTGTTCCTGTGTTGCAGATGGTCCAGTTCGATCTGCAAAGGAGGTCGCTGCCTGGCTGATCACTGTCTAGGGTTTCTTCCTCTGATCCCACTCCTCAACTGCCATCACTGGCGCAGCCCCCCACTGAATCTGATGCTGCAGCTGCTGCCACCTCCATCACTGGGTCCTGTGTGGCCAGTGTCTCTGATGGCCCCGCTGATGCCTCCAGTGCAGGTCGCTGACCTCAGTGAGGATGTTACTATGGAAATGCTGTCCCCAGTCCTGCCTTATGACCTCTCATGAGAGGGAGGACAGTGTGCCAGACCACTCTCCCATCACTTCCACCCCAACCTGCCAGTGCCTGCTTGCCACATGCTGCAGCATCTGCCATCGTCGGACAATAAAATGGAGGTTAGCACAGTCATTGGCATTTTCTGTGACTCAAAATGTCGTTGCCTTGTTAGATCAGTGCTTTTTTTCATTGTACTAGTTCTTTTTCCATACCAGTGCTTTTTTGGTACCAGAGCTTTCCCGGTACCAGTGCCTTTTCTGTATCACGCATTTTTTCTGTACCATATAATTTTCTGCGCTTAGTGTTTTTATATATGTGGTTTTCCCAAGGGATGGGAGGAGGGCTGTACCTTCACTCATAATGTGCGCGATTTAAGAGATCTCACGTCCATAGACCCACTTATAGAGGCCACCTGGGTTGGGCCCCTGGTGCACTCTGGTGAGCCGCCAAAGAAACAGTATTATTTAAGGGATAGCAAATGAGTGCTCACCTATTCTGTAACCTGTACTACTGCTGTCCATTCACTGTGTTCAGTGGTGTGCACAACCTTGATATGTTTATTGAAAAAGTACTAGATTCCATAAATTGCATTTGTTCTTGTTGAAGCAAATGCATACAATTCAATTTAATGCTGGAGGGACGATTTTACACAAAAGTTATTACAGTATCACCAGCATTAACTGTATGCTCATATAACTTACTAGTTTGAAACTTGAAAGGGCAGCTTGTAAAAGGTCATCCCACTTACTTTCTGAGATTTGTAGAGGATCCAAGTTACGCACTATCTGTTAAGGTTGTTGTTGTTGTTATGGTCTTCAGTCCTGAGACTGGTTTGATGCAGCTCTCCATGCTATTCTATCCTGTGCAAGCTTCTTCATCTTCCAGTATGTACTGCAGCCTAAATCCTTCTGCATCTGCTTAGTGTATTCATCTCTCGGTCTCCCTCTACGATTTTTACCCTCCACACTGCCCTCCAATACTAAATTGGTGATCCCTTGATGCCTCAGAACATGTCCTACCAACTGATCCCTTCTTCTAGTCAAGTTGTGCCACAAACTCCTCTTCTCCCCAACCCTATTCAGTATCTCCTCATTAGTTATGTGATCTAACCATCTAATCTTCAGCATTCTTCTGTAGCACCACATTTCAAAAGCTTCTATTCTCTTCTTGTCTAAACTATTTATTGTCCATGTTTCACTTCCATACATGGCTACACTCCATACAAATACTTTCAGAAATGACTTCCTGACACTTAAATCTATACTCGATGTTAACAAATTTCTCTTCTTCAGAAACGCTTTCCTTGCCATTGCCAGTCTACATTTTATATCCTCTCTACTTCGACCATCGTCAGTTATTTTGCTCCCCAAATAGCAAAACTCCTTTACTACTTTAAGTGTCTCATTACCTAATCTAATTCCCTCAGTATCACCCGACTTAATTCGACTACATTCCATTATCCTTGTTTTGCTTTTGTTGATGTTCATCTTATACCCTCCTTTCTGTTAAGGTATCTGATCTCAATAAGCATATATTCTTGATATATCAGAGTCAGCTGTTATATTAAAATCATATTGTATATATGTTTGAATTAAAAAACAGTCTTGGTTGCAACTTATTCTTTTATTAACAATGTGTTTCACTTTCGTGGGGCATCTTGAGATTATCTTAAGATTTTTCCTTTTACAACATATTTAAAACCATAAAACATAATATGTTGTGAAAGGAAAATTTTAAGATAATCTGAAGATGCACCATGAAGGTGAAACACGCTGTTAATAAAACAGTAAGATGCATCCAAGACTGTTTTTAATTAAGATACTCTACATATGGCAGCTGTACCGGGTGTGCTAATGGAGTTTTGTATGTATGTCTATATTGTAGTTACAAAGAAGTTATTTTAATTTTATACAACCATTCATCCAAAACTCTTTGCACATTGTGGAATACATTATGCATTTACAGGCATCGTATATGTGTGTGCACAAATAAACATGTGGAAACATGCATGTATACACATTGCACAAAATTCAGAAAATTTAGCAGTAATACTGCAGTAAGTAAACCATTTTTGTTTTATTTACAAAACAGGATGCACTACTAGGATTTTTCATTTCATTGTTTTGAGTTTCTTGTATTTCACATGTTCCAAAAATTCCACTACTGAATAGAAGCAACAACCTAATACGAAAGCCATAAAGGTCTTAATAAATAGTGATAATGATGATATAATTTTCACTGAATGTAGAAGACTATTGTAAATTTGAATCACACCATTTTTAGACAAAATTTTAAACACTGATTTCTTGTTCAACTGGACACAGAACTTTTCATTTTGCCTTGTGTTATGTTCTACGTCTAAATGTACATACATTCTCCATGAACCACCATATGGTGTATGGCAGAGTGTGCCTCCTACCACTACCAGTCATTTCCTTCCCGTTCCACTCACAAGCAGAGCAAGGGACAAAATGATTGTCTTTATGCCTCCATATGAGCCCTAATTTGTCTTATCTTATCTTTGTGGTCCTTACACGAAACATACATTGGTGGCAGTAGAATCTTTCTGCTGTCGGCTTCAAATTCTGTTTCTGTAAATTTTCTCAGTAGAACATTGTCTTGCGTCCAAGGATTCCCATTTGAGTTCCCAAAGCATCTCCATATTATCTGAATGTTGATCAAACTGCCAAACAAGTCTGGCAGCCCGCTTCTGAATTGCTTCGATGTCTTCCTTTAATCGAAATTGGTGGGGACGTCAACATTTAAGCACTACTCAAGAATGGGTCACACTAGTGTTCCACATGTGGTCTCCTTTACAGATGAACTAGACTTTCCTAAAATTCTTCGAATAAAATGAAGTTGACCATTTGCCTTCTCTACCACAATCATTACAAGTTCATTCTCTTTCAGATCATTTTGGAACATTATGCCTAGATAATCTGTGTGACACTGTCAAGCAAAATACTACTAATGCTGTGTTCAAAAATTACGGGATTACTTTTCCTACTCATCTGCATTAACTTCAGTTTTTCTACATTTAGAGTTAGCTACCATTCATCACATCAAATAGAAATTTTGACTAAGTCTGACATTATCTATTTGTTGGCTACACCATCAGTCCCATAAAATATCAATTTATCTAGAAGAATTCTGTCATTCACACAATCAAATGCCCTAGAGAGGTTGCAGAAAATAAAAACTGGCACTATTTTATTATTTAATGGTTGTAAAATCTAGTGAGTGAACATGTAAGTGGCATTCTCAGTAGAGCAACTCTTCTGCAATCGAAACTGTGATTTCTTAAGGATACTATTGTTACTAACATGAGCTACTATTCTAGAATACACCACCTTCTCAAAAATTTTGGAGAATGGTGTTAGTGCTCTAACAGGTCAGTAGTTATTGACATCTTCCTTATCACCTTTCTTAATGAGGGGTATAACAATAGCATAGTTCAGTCTCTCTGGTAAAATGCCTTGAGTTAGTGAGGCATTACATATATTGGATAAGACTGGGCTTATTACATGAGAACAAATCGTTTGTACTCAATTGGAAACATTGTCGAAACCAGATGAACTTTCATTTCTGAGACACTGCATAATTTTCTTAATTTCCAAAGCAGAAGTTGGTGATACATCCATATTATTGAATTTTATGAGAGTTACATTTTTAACATTCTGCTGTGATTTTGCCTCTGAACTGTTTGTTGCTATGCTTTCTACTATATTTAAGAAAAGAGTACTAAATGCATTTGCTGCCTGTGACTCACACTTTAGAGCTCTTCCATTTAGCTTGACACTGATGTTGTCTTGTTCTGTGGCTTGTTGACCTGTCTCTCATTTCACTACATTCCATACAGCCTTCAGTCTGTTGTCAGAAATACTGATTTCTAACATTATGTTCCTTGATTTTTAATAACCTTTATTAGAAATTCTGAATAGCTTTTGTAGTTGCAACTACTGCAGGATCCCTACTACTTTTTGACAAAAGATACATTTCCATTTTCCTTTCACACGATACTTTAATCCCTCTAGTGATCCACAGTTTTTTACATGGCTGTTCAGTGTTCTTTCTGATTAGCTTATGCGGAAATCTAATTTTAAATAATAATATAAATTTATTGTTGAATGGATTAAATTTTATGTTAGGGTTTAGTTCATTATAAATTACATCCCATGTCATCTCCTTTAAGCCATTCTTAAAAACATTTGTCCTGGAGTCATTAATTACTCTAGCAGATTTCCACAGATCCAAACTGTAATATACTATGTTATTTACCCCAGATAACTGTGCATCACAATCAGAGAAATGCAGTCTGTGTAATGGTCAAGCGACAATATGTTTGTATGATCCTCCTGTGCGAATAATTCAATAAATGCGATACTTGAAACTTCATCTTTCCTTTTGCTATATTCTATAGCCACACCTGACTGATCAGTGAGTGACTAGATAGAAGCTTTTGACCCTCTTAACAATTTTACATTGGGCCAGAATTTCTTCAGGCTCTTGGCAAGATCTTTTGCAAGTGTGCGATGGTGATAGTTGTGGTATGCTTCAAGCATTGATCTTTATACACACACATGAATCTCTATTAATTTTTGCCTGTTGTCATTTGCATGTTCTCTTTTGAACTGAGAGAGCAACAGTCTTTGCTTTCTCAGTGTTTTCTGAATTTTGTTAGTAAACCATGGAGGGTCTTTCCTCTCCTTAGTCCATTTACTCGGCACACACTCCTCCAGGGCACAACTTAAAGTCCTTTTGAACTTTGCCCATAATTCCTATACATCCATTATAGTGGAACTAAATGATGTCCATTCATCATCTGAGTGGGATGCTAGCAACTGTTTATCTGCTCTTTCTAGCAAAAATACTCTCCTAACCATTTTGATACATTTATTAACTTTAGTAACCATCACCACTATGATGACATCATGATCATTAACCCCTGTCTCTACCCTAACACCACTGACAAGGTCAGACCTGTTTATAGTTACAAGGTCTAATGCATATTCATTGTGTGAGGGCTCTCGAACTAGCTGGTCAAGACAGTTTTCGGAACACTTGTTCAAAAGTACTTCATAAGATTGCTGAGTTGTATCCTTACATGTCCCAGTCTATACTTGGAAGGTTAATGTTCATGTTGTTGTTGTTGTGGTCTTCAGTCCTGAGACTGGTTTGATGCAGCTCTCCATGCTGCTCTATCCTGTGCAAGCTTCTTCATCTCCCAGTACCTACTGCAGCCTGCACCCTTCTGAATCTGCTTAGTGTATTCATCTCTTGGTCTCCCTCTACGATTTTTACCCTCCACACTGCCCTCCAATACTAAATTGGTGATCCCTCCATTTCTCAGAACATGTCCTACCAACCGATCTACATTTACATCTACATTTATACTCCACAAGCCACCCAACGGTGTGTGGCGGAGGGCACTTTACGTGCCACTGTCATTACCTCCCTTTCCTGTTCCAGTCGTGTATGGTTCGCGGGAAGAACGACTGTCTGAAAGCCTCTGTGCGCGCTCTAATCTCTCTAATTTTACATTCGTGATCTCCTCGGGAGGTATAAGTAGGGGGAAGCAATATATTCGATACCTCATCCAGAAACGCACCCTCTCGAAACCTGGCGAGCAAGCTACACCGCGATGCAGAGCGCCTCTCTTGCAGAGTCTGCCACTTGAGTTTGTTAAACATCTCCGTAACACTATCACGGTTACCAAATAACCCTGTGACGAAACGCGCCGCTCATCTTTGGATCTTCTCTATCTCCTCCGTCAACCCGATCTGGTATGGATCCCACACTGATGAGCAATACTCAAGTATAGGTCGAACGAGTGTTTTGTAAGCCACCGCCTTTGTTGATGGACTACATTTTCTAAGGACTCTCCCAATGAATCTCAACCTGGTACCCGCCTTACCAACAATTAATTTTATATGATCATTCCACTTCAAATCGTTCCGCACGCATACTCCCAGATATTTTACAGAAGTAACTGCTACCAGTGTTTGTTCCGCTATCATATAATCATACAATAAAGGATCCTTCTTTCTATGTATTCGCAATACATTACATTTGTCTATGTTAAAGGTCAGTTGCCACTCCCTGCACCAAGTGCCTATCCGCTGCAGATCTTCCTGCATTTTGCTACAATTTTCTAATGCTGCAACTTCTCTGTATATTACAGCATCATCCGCGAAAAGCCGCATGGGACTTCTGACACTATCTACTAGGTCATTTATATATATTGTGAAAAGCAATGGTCCCATAACACTCCCCTGTGGCACGCCAGAGGTTACTTTAACGTCTGTAGACGTCTCTCCATTGACAACAACATGCTGTGTTCTGTTTGCTAAAAACTCTTCAATCCAGCCACACAGCTGGTCTGATATTCCGTAGGCTCTTACTTTGTTTATCAGGCGACAGTGCGGAACTGTATCGAACGCCTTCCGGAAGTCAAGAAAAATAGCATCTACCTGGGAGCCTGTATCTAATATTTTCTGGGTCTCATGAACAAATAAAGCGAGTTGGGTCTCACACGATCACTGTTTCCGGAATCCATGTTGATTCCTACATAGTAGATTCTGGGTTTCCAGAAACGACATGATACTTGAGCAAAAAACATGTTCTAAAATTCTACAACAGATCGACATCAGAGATATAGGTCTATAGTTTTGCGCATATGCTCGACGACCCTTCTTGAAGACTGGGACTACCTGTGCTCTTTTCCAATCATTTGGAACCTTCTGTTCCTCTAGAGACTTGCGGTACACAGCTGTTAGAAGGGGGGCAAGTTCTTTCGCGTACTCTGTGTAGAATCGAATTGGTATCCCGTCAGGTCCAGTGGACTTTCCTCTGTTGAATGATTCCAGTTGCTTTTCTATTCCTTGGACACTTATTTCGATGTCAGTCATTTTTTCGTTTGTGCGAGGATTTAGAGAAGGAACTGCAGTGCGGTCTTCCTCTGTGAAACAGCTTTGGAAAAATGTGTTTAGTATTTCAGCATTACGCGTGTCATCCTCTGTTTCAATGCCATCATCATCCCGGAGTGTCTGGATATGCTGTTTCGAGCCACTTACTGATTTAACGTAAGACCAGAACTTCCTAGGATTTTCTGTCAAGTCGGTACATAGAATTTTACTTTCGAATTCACTGAACGCTTCACGCATAGCCCTCCTTATGCTAACTTTGACATCGTTTAGCTTCTGTTTGTTTGAGAGGTTTTGGCTGCGTTTAAACTTAGAGTGAAGCTCTCTTTGCTTTCGCAGTAGTTTCCTAACTTTGTTGTTGTACCACGGTGGGTTTTTCCCGTCCCTCACAGTTTTACTCGGCACGTACCTGTCTAAAACGCATTTTACGATTGCTTTGAACTTCTTCTAGTCAAGTTGTACCACAAGCTCCTCTTCTCCCCAATTCTAATCAATACCTCCTCATTAGTTATGTGATCTACCCATCTAATCTTCAGCATTCTTCTGTAGCACCACATTTCAAAAGCTTCTATTCTCTTCTTGTCTAAACTATTTAACGTCCACATTTCACTTCCATACATGGCTACACTCCATACAAATACTTTCAGAAATGACTCCTGACATTTAAATCTACACTCGATGTTAACAAATTTTTCTTCTACAGAAACACTTTCCTTGCCATTGCCAGTCTACATTTTATATCCTCTCTACTTCGACCATCATCAGTTGTTTTGCTCCCCAAATAGCAAAACTCCTTTACTACTTTAAGTGTCTCATTTCCTAATCTAATTCCCTCAGCATCACCCGACTTAATTCGACTACATGTTAATGGATTTTAAAGCATTAATTATTTACTTCTAACATATTTATATGTTTAAATCAAGTAATGGAAAATCCAGGATGGACTGTAACAATATTTTGAAAAGGATAGTTGCTACTCACCATATAGTGGTGATGCTGAGTTGCAGATAGGCACAACAAAAAGACTGGTGAATAAGCTTTCAACCAACAAGGCCTTTGTCAAAAATAGGCAACAGACACACACACTAATGCAAACACAACTCAAACGCTCATGACAACAGTATCTGGCAGCTGAAGCCAGAGATTTTTGACGTGTGATTATTACATCCTGGATTTTCCATTATTTGATATTTACAAGTTTCTACTATATAGATATAGGGGGTGGGTGGGGCGCAGGGATTGAAAGCTTTCCGGAAAAGGGCTTGGTATAATCTGTTTGTCAAGCATGTAGCATTCCTCTCAGTTCTTTTCTGAATTATGAAGATAATTGAACTATACGGTGTGTTACTCCAGAACATAATACTATACTGAATACTATATTGAAGGCTGCAGAGGAACTGAACAATGTAGGCAGTATTATCCCAATGTTAACGTAATTGGTTTGTAGTGTTTCCTGTAGGAAGGGTGTTTGTGTCAGTCTGTGTGAAAGATATTCATTTGTGATTTCATATTCAGCGCTAGGTTACTTAGAATCAAGAGGAAAAGACTGGTATGAGGACTGATCCTTCAGGAATACATCTTTTCTTGTTTTTTTCCTCTGTCTGTTTTCCTTTAGCTCATGATTTATCTCTGTCTTCTCTCTCCTAGTTTTTAAGCATAGGCTAACCATTTTAACACAGTGCCTTAAACTGGAGCTCCTCCAACAGCTTTATGTGGTCCAGAAAATTGAATGTTTCACTTAAGTCTAAATTAAAAAATGGGGCATTTTCATTTTTGTAGAAAATCATAGATGGCACTAGATGTAGATTTATTTTTCTGACAGTCATACTGGGTGTCAGGGAGGATTTAGTTTTTGTCTATAATTTTGATTAACTTGTTATACAATTTTTTTCTATGATTTTACCAAAGCCTGATTATAAGGAAATGGTCTATAGTTTTATACGTTTGCTTTGTCTCCTTCTCTTGAAATGGGACCACTTTAGCAATATACAGACAGTCAGAAGAATGCCTGCCAGAAAAGATGAGTTAACTATATCTGCAAGAGGTATTGAAATGTTTGTAGTGCAACACATTTTGACAAAATCTGAAGTACCATCAATCCCTGAAGACATTTTCTTGAAAGCACCAGTTGTTTCACAAATGTAGACTGAAGAGAGACACTGATATCTTTTTTTGAGGAATGACAAAGTTATTACATAAAACGTCCAGATTGAGGTAAGTCGGGTCAACAGAAGTGTCCGATTTTACCCGTCTGCTTTGACCCATGATGTAATGGTGTTGTGATGTTTGATGTCACTATAGCATGGTGTTTTTGAGTTGGTTGTGTTTGTAGATGTCGTGTTGTATTTGGTAGTGACCTCTGACAGCGGATGTGGATATGCTGAGCTTAACATGTGCTTTTGAGTTCATTTGAGTTTTGATTGTCATCATGCTAACATGGTTTTGAATTTAGGTAGTTAGTGCAGTAATGTGGGCCATGGAAATGTTTTCTATTACTAACGTTTTTTTTTTTTTTTTTTTTGTTTATGTGTTTGGTGTTTTTGTTAGGTCTGTGTTTGCGGAAAGATGTCCAATTTTTGTATTGCTTTTTAATTAGGTATGGATATGAGTGGGTGTTTTAGGTGATTTTTTTGTTGTTTTTGGTGTGTGTGTGTGTGTGTGTGTGTGTGCGCCAACCCAGGTGGTACTGCCAGAGACTTTTGTTGGTAAGTAATTGTTGTTTTGGTTTTACTCTGCAGAAGTTGTGATGTTTTGTCTGTTGCATATTTGTGGTAGGTCGGTTGTGTTTTAATTCATATAGTGAATATGGGATATTTGGGTTCCTGAGTTCTGGGGTATTGATCCACTTTTCGAAGTTATAGGTACTGACTTTTTGGTATCGATAGTTATGGTTGAGCTGTGTAGGTCATGAACGTCCAAATTCTGTGGTTTTGCTGGTGTAGCGGAATGTAGTAATTTAAATTTTTCTGGGTATATTTTGTTTTAGGATGGTGTGGTGTTTCTTTATTGTTGTATATTTAGCTTGTCCCCACCCTTAACCCCCAATTTTCTGCCGTTGTTACGTTAGTTTAATTTTATTTTTGGAGTGAGACAGTATTGGGTCATTCCACGTGAAGTGTCCTAGGGCTCCCAGCTCCACTATCTTCAATTTTGATGAAATTTGTACAGGATGCACCTGAAGGCCCCACATGAACTTATGGTTGAGGTGCTAGAGCCATTTTCGTGAAGACCACTTTTACAGAGACCGAAAAGTCGTGAAGAAATCGTCAAGTTTGGCTTTCCACTGTGCCTAATGTAAAAGAGCTAGACTCTTGCTTTGGGTATAGTGGTACAACTTTGTGTGCTCTACACACAAGTGTTGCAAGTAGAGTTCAGAAAGCAATGAATTTGGCATAATTTCAGTTCAAAGTGGGCAACAAATCATGTCGCGAGAAATTTGCCCCATAGTTTAATGAGGCATAAGTAGTGGACCAAGTGCGCTATGGACCTGGTCTTTTTCCAAACTACTGTCTTCTGGGTGTTTAGTACATCACACATTTTGGCCTGGCTTGTGTGTTTAATTATTGTGCTACCATCCTGTAAATTTGCTAAAAAACATGAATGTATCAAAATATACCTGTGTTCAAAGTCATGTATCTCAGAATGGACACCTACCACATTACATTCATTAACACCATTCAACAGAGCACATTTCATTCTATTAGAAAAACTTATTTTCATTTTGGTGTCCCTTTGGGCAAGGTGCAAAAATGTCACCTATAATTTGGAATTTTGTTGATTATGTTTTCATTATTTAAATATTCATTTTGCTGTTTATTCAGTGATTTTAAACCTGTTTGTGGCAGTTTAATTGCTAAATTTAACCATTTAACTGTACGAGAGACTGCTACATAATTTTTGGGGAATTTTGTTGATTAATCTTCATTGTTTAAATATTCATTTTGCTGGAATGAGACGTTCACTCTGCAACAGAGTGTGCGCTGATATGAAACGTCCTGGCTGATTAAAACTGTGTGCCAGACCGAGACTCGAACTCGGGACCTTTGCCTTTCGCGGGCAAGTGCTCTACCAACTGAGCTACACAAGCACGACTCACTCCCCATCCTCACAGCTTTACTTCTGCCAGTACCTCGTCTCCTACCTTACAAACTTTGCAGAAGCTCTCCTGCAAACCTTGCAGAACTAGCACTCCTGAAAGAAAGGATATTGCGGAGACATGGCTTAGCCACAGCCTGGGGATGTTTCCATAATGAGATTTTCACTCTGCAACGGAGTGTGCACTGATATGAACAAAGGATTGCATGCTTCATCGCTGTGAAGTATATCTAGGAACAGAAGCTCTAAATGAATATTTGGAAAGTGCTTTTGCAGATTTTGAGCCTGAGGATACAATTCATTTCAAGCAACGGAGTCACACTGATAGAGATGCACTTGAAACCAGAGAAATGACAGTTGAAGGATTCATTGAAGTATTAGTTACAAAACTGTTGGCCCTTTCTACCCACCACCACATTGCAAAGCATCAGAGCAAGCATTTGCAGTTCACTAAAGAAGGTCTCAAACCAGGATAATTGATTATATTAATGGACTTCGCAGAAAATTAGTCCTTTATTGTCCAAGACGCAGTGCAGGGATTCCACTGGGAAAATTGTCAAGCTACAATACATCCATTCGTCATTTACTACAAAGGTAATGAAGACCTAAAGAGTGTCAGCTTCTGCATAATCAGTGATTGCCTCTGACGTGACACAGTTGAGTGGATGTGTCTTTAATGTACTTGATCAAATCCCTTAAGTGCATTTTTAAAGAAATTAAGCATGTTCATTATTTTAGCAATGGTTCTGCAGCACAGTACAAAAATTTTAAGAGCTTCCTAAATCTTTGCCATCATGGAAAAGATTTTGTCATTACTGCAGAATGGAATTTTTTTGGAACAAGCGATGGGAAATCACCATGTGATGGAACTGGGGGTACAGTTAAGCATTTAGCAGCAAGAGCTAGCCTTCAACGCCCAACTGACAGCAAAATCTTAACACCAAACTGATCTGTTTGAATATTGCAAAAAAGATTTTCATGCCATTGAATTTATTTATATTAAAAAAGAAATTATTGAAGATACAAAAATTGATCAAGAGAAACGTTTTGAGGATGGATGTACAGTGTCTGGTACAAGAGAACATCACCATTTTGTGCCAATTGATGAAAAGCGACTTAAGATTCACAGAGTATCAAATGATACATTGTCCTTTATAACAAATGTTAACCGACATGCTAAAGTTGCTACTAAACATGTTGCCATTAATGAACTACAGCCTGACCAGTATGTTGCTTGTGTTTATGATGGAAAATGGTGGATAGGAAATATCTGTGAAGTTTCATGTGAAGAAAAAGATGCCTTGATTAATTTCAAGCATCCTCACGGAGCTGCTCAATCATTTCATTGGCCTACTAGAAGAGACGTATGCTGGATCCCAGAACAACAGATAATTACAGTCATACCAGTCGCAGCTGCTTCAATGATGGGGCGACAATACGGTTTGCCAGAAGCAATAGTTTTGGACATCAGCAAAAAATTTAAAACATTTAACAATTGAAGAATTCTGTATTACGACTTGGGAACCACGGAGAGACCCAAAAAAGGCCTGGGAACCTGCTAGATACGCACATGCAGACTTGGGAAACTGCTAGATACGCACATGCAGACTTGGGAACCTGCTAGATATTCGCATTCTGGCTTGGGAACCTGCTAGACACCCACTTTCAGGCTTGTGAACCTGCAGAGGGTGTGTACATGGGCAAGGAAAAAAAATTCCCGGATTTTTTCCCAGTTGGAAATACACTTTCTCCCAGGTGAAAATACACTTTTACGAGTTAAGTGACAGTATACTTTTCCTCGGCACTGTAAACCGTATCAATCCTTTGATGGTTTATGGTTTTATACGACGACGTAGAATTTACCAGCACTTTAGAAAATGAAACTCGGGGAAAAAACACGTTTTGGAAAGACCTTTGATGTGCAACAACATGTACGCTACATATTTTCGTGTTACGAAGGTATAAATTCAAATTCCACCAAACACCGCATGTTACTTTCCGAAGCACTAAAATCGAGAGTGCGACGCGCTTTTGCAAGCCAGTCACAGCTCATGTCACGTGATCTCGCCAGAGCTGATGACAGCATTTGACACGTGATGTAGTCCGCCAATAGCAAGATCACTCGTAAGTAGCGTGACACACAAATAAGAAAAGTTAATGGCTTAAATTAGTACACGTATTGTTGCTACAAGTAAAGCAATGCTTACACGTATAATACTGGTCTCGAAGATTAATAAGCTGCAAGAGAAGCTAAGTTTCCACATATAATGTCGATCTTTTTTGCGCGTCATACATCACATAAGTGTACCAGTAAAATTTTTAATAACGACATAAATGTCTCATCTTCTGGGCTCGAAATTCTTCAGGTGGTCGTCCCCAAAGAGTTGATTTTTAAATGAGATCCAAACGCTCTGTGATTTAAGAAATTCGTCGTACATTCTCTCACATAGTTTACTTTGAAAGTAACGCTTTTCAAAGCAATATTTTTCCGTGACCTATTAGAAATAGGTCCGTTTCAGCAGTTGCCAGAGAGCGCCAGATAACAGGCGTCACTGCAAGTGGGCAGCTACGATGACGCAGTAAGCCCGCATGTTAGTACGTGTGAAACATTAAAAGAAACATTAAAAGAACTTGCTTTAAAACGAATCTAATGTAAACAGCTGTCATGTGACGCTCATTGGAGGCAATTTGTTGTTACGAAGCATTGCACAGTCTTCCTAAAGCCTTTGACACACTTTGCTGTCGGCAGACGCTTGTATGAGCACTGTGTTTTGTTGTATATGGCGCATTTCCTTTGCAACTTAAGTTTTATTTTAGTTTTTTTTCTCTCGTTCATGTTTTGTTGCTGCAGTATTATTCTGCAGAAGCGGGATACAGTAATATTTTTTGTTAGAGTATTGGTTCTTACCAGTCAAAATCACAAAAATTTAACTGAAAACTGAAACAATGAAAAATTCCCGTAATTAAAAAAAATTCCCGGGTTTTTCCCGGTTTTCTCCCGGATGAAAAAATTCCCGGATTTTTCCCGGATCTCCCGGTTGTCCCAGGTCGTATACACCCTGCTGCAGTAAAGAAACCCGTGGCTGACCTTGTATGGCTATCGTGCGTGGCCCCTTGGTGATGGGGTTACCAGTCTTGAGATTGGTAGTGACATAGCCATCATGGACCAACGCAAGGATTTTCCGAATTACCAAAAAAGTCAACAGCTTAGGCGAATTTTTTGCACCTTACCCAAAGAGACACCAAAATGCAAAGAAGTTTTTCTAACAGAATGAAATGTGCTCTCTTGAATGATGTTTGAATGTAATGTGATAGGTGTCTATTTTGAGATTCATGACTTTAAACACGGGCGTACATTCATGTTTATTAGCAAATTTACAGGATGGTAGCACAGTAATTAAACACACAAGCCAGGCCAAAATTTGTGATATACTAAACATCCAGACAGACAGTAGTTTGGCAAAAGACCAGGTTCGTAGCGCACTTTCTCCACTACTTATGCTTCGTTAAACTATGGGGCAAATTTCTCGACATGATTTGTTGCGCACTTTGAACTCAGATTATGCCAAATTCATTGCCTTCTGAACCCTACCTGCAACATTTGTGTGTAGTGCACACAAAGTTGTACCACTATACCCAGAAGCAAGAGTCTAGCTCTTTTACATTAGGAAAAGTGGAATGCCAAATTTGACGATTTCTTCACGACTTTCCGGACTCTGTAAACGTGGTCTTCACGAAAATGAGTCTAGCACCTTAACCAAGTCACAGATGAGCCTGAAATTTGGCATAAGTTCATGTAGGGCCCTCAGGTACATCCTGTACAAATTTCATAAAAACTGAAGATGGTCGAGCAGGGATCAACTTCTAAACTGGGACACTTGACATGGAATGACCCAATTGTCATTTTTATTTTTGCCCGCGTTTGTTGCCGAGTGTATGTACTGACGTCATTGTCGCTATATTGTATTCGCTGGAACTAGCAGTTTCCGCCATATTGATGATGTCATGCGTCAAAGCAAACGGGTGGAATCGGACGCTTCTGTAATGGCGGTAAGTCGTCCATATTAAACATGCCAGTTAAAAACCAGTGAAAGTTTTACTTAATACATCATTTACTGGCGCTCTCTCGCTATTACAGCGACGATTTATTGTATATGTACTGTATATTCAGTTTCTAGGAATTGCTTTTGCTGATACTTCTTTGGATATAGCACATAATAGTGAGAGTTCTCCGTAAGAATGAGGTATACAGTATGCAATGGATGAGTGAATGAATTGGTTGTAGGAAATTTCCACAATCGTCGAGTCTTCAGTATTATTATAAGATTTATACAATTATATTGACAAAGAAGTGTAGTGTGAAAAGAACGTCACAAGGAACATAGAAATAACCCTTTTTACAGTCTAGATAAAATTATGAATAAAGGCGACTACCAAAGATCTATTTACAGTTAAGAAAAGCTTGCTGCCAAGATAGGCCTATATGAATTCCACCTGCACACGGTACACACTATCTGATGTGTGTTGGGGCTTATGGGCGCTCAACATCGAGGTCTTCAGCGCACACTATCTGATCAAAAGGATCTGGACACCTTTGAGAGGACATTAATATGGGGACCCATCGCCTTCATGAATGCTTGAAATATGCTGGGGAAATTTACAGTGGGGTGTAAAAAGTCGATAGAGTAATTGAAGACCATTCTTCCTCAAGAACCAAAACCACAGAATTTAGTGATGTTGGGGGTTGGGGTCTGGAGTGAAGTCAACTTCCTATCTCATCTAAAAGTTCCATTGGCTTCAAGTCAAGCCAGTCCATTTCAGGTGCGTTATGGCTTTATGACAGTGTTTGCTGTCACGCTGATGCACCCATCATCTCTGAACTGTCCCTGTATTGCATGCAGTAGACAATGCTGTAAAATGTGTTCACATCCTTATGCATTTAGTATTTTCGGTAATTTACAAGAATGATTGCCTATCGAAGTCGTGGGGTCCAAACGACACATATCGAACATGCGATTGTAAATCGATAATGCGAGTCTCGTGGCGGGCGTTATGATCAATTACTTGTGATCAGTTTTCCGTCGTTCATTTATTTGCTCTTTGCTCTGCGAATTATTTGTGACTTGCTTGGGAAACTCAGACGATTTCTGTGGATTGTGAGTATGGCTGGCTCTGAGCACTATGGGACTTAACAGCTGACGTCATCAGTCTCCTATAACTTAGAACTACTTAAACCTAACTAACCTAAGGACATCACATACATCCATGCCTGAGGCAGGGTTCGAACCTGCGACCTTAGCGGTCGTGCGGTTCCAGACTGAAGCGCCTAGAACTGCTCTGCCACCCGGGACGGCGATTGTGAGTATGATGTCTGGTGTTCCTGACGTTTCTTCGGCGGATTCTTTCAATGGAAAAATTCTCATTCCATGCATATCCAGCGTAGAAAATTGACTTTTTGCCGCAAATATGCAGTTCTATCGGACGACGGAAGGAGGGACTGTGTTGACTGTGGTGCTGCGATGTGTGTAAAACTTCGTAAGAGGCGGTTCGATGCTGAAATACCGTTTCCAATTCACTGAGGACAGTGCGGAAAACGAACGAGTATCAGGAAGAATACGTGGTTCGACTCTTCCAAGTTATCCATCCAGACCAGCGTAATTCTTCTATCGTGCTGGATTCGAGAATACACATTGCAAGCAACAGCTTCAGAAACTGAGTTATTTGCAAATACCGTCTGTAACTATTTCGGGTTTTGCCGAGAAGTCTGTTATGCGGTAGTGACAAATGACAGTGTACCAATAGGTGGAGCAAGTAAGATTGCGGAAGTTGACGAATCTCATACAGCTAGACGGAAGAGCCAGAGAGGACGATCTTCAAAAAGTGAACTCGATCACATTTGGGTATTCGGTGGAATAGAAAGAGACTCGCGGAAGTGTTTCGTTGTCAGAGTATTGTCCAGTGACAAGGTCACTTTAGTGGGTCTCATAAAGCAGTTCATACTCCCTGCTGCTAAAGCCATTACAGACGGGTTTCAGTCGTACAAGACTCTGAAAGGATTCGACACGAATTCGTGAACCACTCTGTGGAGTTTGTGCCTTCGGATGACCCCAGTGTCCACACACAGAATATTGAGCGGCTATGGAAATCTGTGAAGTTTTCCATTAAAAGAGAAGGGCGTCCAGGACAAAGATGAACTGTACTTGTTTCAGTACCTCTACTTCTACAACTTGCGTTTGCAGGGACCTGCCGATATTCTTGCCTGATATTGGCAGAGTTTGCCCAGGTACATCACATCACGTTACATGGACTTTCACATGACGATAACACCGACAACGAATAAGGTAAGTCGTGTCCTTTGTAATTGCAAGTGTTTTTTAACGCTCTTGTTTTGTCGTTGCTGTTGTGACCACCGTAAACATACTCATAACGCCCGCCACGGGACTCGCATTATCGATTTACAATCGCAAGTTCCATATGTGTCGTTTGGACTCCGCGACTTCGATAGGCAATCATTCTTGGAAATTACCATACTTTCTTCAGTGCAATAAGGAAACCACACCCTGTCCAATGGCATCCCTGTTTACCTCACCTCGAGAACCACTTTGCTGCTTGACTACTGTATCCCGTTCTTTTTAAATCCCTATGCACTGTCATTGCACCAGCTGGACCGCTGGTAACACTTTGTAACTCACGGGTGATTCCTTCGGCTGATTTCATGCGATTTTTCACAATGTAATTGCTCAAAGGTCTCTTGTTATTAGCAGATGAGATTTGTTTGATCGTTTCCGCTGTGGTTGTTCCTTCGCCTTTCCACTTCAGAATCACATCAACAACAGTCGACTTGGGCAGCTTTAAGAGGATCGTGACAACTACTGGTCAATTCTGCTTTACATAGCGCTGTCGGGATACTTTCGGTCCGACACTGAACGTTCAGCAGATGACTAGACACTTTCCACGTGCCGCACTTTTTACTACATACGACTTATGCGGAATGTGCCACGAGCGACGGAATGGCGGTAATGTAATGAACTTTATTGCCCCTTAATCCACAAATTCCTTCTCCGTAGAAAATTACCGATATCATGAAGTAGGAATATCTATGGAGTGAGCCTTCAGATGCACGCAACAGAATTTTTGTGGTCAGCATGCATTCCCTTCGAAAGTTAAGACTTGAAGATACCGCACTTACCTATGAAAAGTAATTGTTTCTCCTTTCCTGTATTTCGATTTGCATATGCAGCAGCCACGATTATTCATTGTTATTGTTATTAATAAGTAAACACACAAAAGCAGGAGAAATGTCTGTAATAATCAAGTTCCGGTCTTCTTTGGAAAATGTAAACAACCAATAACCAAAAGTAAGGTGACTATTACCACATGATATTGACGATATTTGCAGTATGCTATGTTTACTTCATAGATATTCTTGGCTTATGTTTATGATCCATTGTTATGACCATAGAGATTGGTTATCAACGATACGCTAGTCAGTTGTTGAAGTTTTGGAGATACAGGGATTAAGAATTAGAAAGAGTGGAAGTAGCGAAACCTTGCGTTACATTTTAGGTCCAGTATTAAGAATCAGTTGTTCTAAAGCGAATATGAGCGCGAAAGCATATATGAATTTAATTAGTTTTATTTTTAGAAGGAATGACATCTGGATGCGTAGCAAGTGAGTGTGTTGTTTGGTTCTAATTCGACAATACTACTTTGTTTCTAACCGTTAACGATTCTTTTATTGTTGTTGGTTAGTAACGTCGGAATGTCGTGGGAATCAACTTGATTTAATTGTGGCGAAAGGAGACTGCTCATTGGGTGAAAGTCACGGACGAGTTTTAGCAAGAACATTCTGTTTGCAATTTTCGATTGAAAACGTGCAATGTAAACGCTGTTAGCAGTTGTATGTCAGTAACACTTCTCGTGTCACTCGAATACTTTAGTTTTGATATTGGATATTTTTTTCTTCAAAATGGGGGTGTTTCTCGAAGTTATTAAACCGTTTTGCAGTATTCTTCCCGAAGTAACGAAGCCAGAAAGGAAAGTTTCCTTTCGTGAGAAAATGTTATGGACAATAATAACACTTTTTATTTATCTTGTTTGCTGTCAGATTCCTCTATTTGGAATAATGAGTTCAGATTCTGCAGATCCTTTCTATTGGACACGTGTAATTTTAGCTTCAAATAGAGGGACATTAATGGAACTTGGCATTTCACCAATAGTAACTTCGGGTATGATTTTACAAGTTCTGGAGGGAACGAAGATAATTGAGGTAGGAGATATACCACGAGATAGGGCGATTTTTAATGGTGCACAGAAGCTTCTTGGTTTAATAATAACTAGTTGCCAGGCGGTTGTCTATGTTTTATCTGGTATGTATGGCGATCCAAGTGAAATGGGTACTGGTGTATGTTTGATTATAATAATTCAGCTAGTGATAGCAGGAATGGTAGTAATTTTGTTTGATGAACTTCTACAGAAAGGCTATGGTGTGGGATCAGGCATATCTCTGTTTATTGCGACGAACATTTGTGAAACTGTTACGTGGAAAGCTTTCAGCCCGACGACTGTAAACACAGGACGTGGTACGGAGTTTGAGGGAGCTGTCGTCGCCCTGTTCCATTTACTTTCAACTCGCAAGGACAAAATTCGGGCCGTGAGGGAGGCCTTTTATAGACACAACTTGCCAAATCTTATGAACCTATTGGCCACGATTCTCGTTTTCGCGATTGTAATTTATTTTCAGGTAAGAAAATCTTCACCTTAGGTTTAATTATGTGTATTTTTCATTCTAAATATGTATGTTTATTGTAAAAAGTAGGTGTATGCTATTCGTTATGTATACGAGACAGCTGTGTACTGTATGTACACAATTGTTTCTTAGGAGACAGTGCCTTGCTAAGGTTTGGACTAAATCTGACGCAATAGTACTCAGTTGTGGCACAAACAGAAAGCAGAGTAAATGGCACGAGATTTCTGTGTAACAATCATGTGGTGTACTTAATTGCGGTATTAAGAAGTGTCATCTGTCTGCGATATATTAATAATTATTTAATGTAGTTGGTTCTTCATTATATCACTTAAGAAGTTGCTTATTGGGGAACTGCATTGTAAGACCACTGCGATGAAATAATGGAAATGCAGGAGGGAAATAAAAACTCCGATACGAGCAGCAGCCGACAGCGACGTTGAAAACATGTAAGACAAACACGTTATATTTTCAAGCTATCGGTACGCACATAAATTACGTACGTAAGACTGGGTACGGGTCAATTCTAGTGTCCGATTCCACCCGTCGGTTTTGACCAATGACGTAATGTGTGTTGTTATTTTGTTAATGCCGCAGATTGTACTGTTAAATGCTTTCTCTGGATTTCGTCTTAACGCGCGTATATTAAAAATATGATGTATAGTGTTTGATTTCGGTATCTTTTGTTGGTGAAAGTATTCGTGATTTATAAGATTCTGCTTTCTTACCCAATTGCTTTTCATTATGGATGAGTCAGTTGTTTTTACAGCGAAACTGCTCCTTGACAGAATGACTGACCGTAAATGAACTATAAGGCTTTTACAATCATGGGGCATTATTGCAGAATTGTGCAAGTGCAGTGTTTGGGGTCTAGTGCAGCAGGGGATACAACCCGTCGGCTTTGAACAATGACGTCATTCCTTAGTCATAGATCGTAATGTCTTCACTTCGAGGCATAGATAATAAAGCAGTTCTGTGTTCTAATAAGCTTTTGCTGTTATGTTTCAATTTCGTTTTTTTACTGATTGCTTAATAAAGTAGGATCAGTTTATTCTATCTCGTGAGATTTTTTTTTTAAAAGCCAAAAAACACTTATCAGCTACTGAAGGCAGCTACAACACTAGAAGAATCTCTTCTCGGCTTTTGACAAGATATTGCTTAATAAAGTAGGATCAGTTTATTCTATCTCGTGAGATTTTTTTTTTAAAAGCCAAAAAAAACACTATTGCTTAATAAAGTAGGATCAGTTTATTCTATCTCGTGAAATTTTTTTTTAAAAAGCCAAAAAACACTTATTAGCTACTGAAGGGAGCTACAACACTAAGAAGAATCGCTTCTCGGTTTTTGACAAGATATTGATTAATAAAGTAGGATCAGTTTATTCTATCTCGTGAGATTTTTTTAAAAAAGCCAAAAAAAGCTATTGCTTAATAAAGTAGGATCAGTTTATTCTATCTCGTGAGATTTTTTTTAAAAAGCCAAAAAAACACTATTGCTTAATAAAGTAGGATCAGTTTATTCTATCTCGTGAGATTTTTTTTTAAAGCCAAAAAAGACTTATTAGGTACTGAAGGGAGCTGCTTAATAAAGTAGGATCAGTTTATTCTATCTCGTGAGATTTTTTTTTTTTTAAAGTCAAAAAACACTTATTACGTACTGAAGGGAGCTAGAACATTAAGAACAATCGCTTCTCGGCTTTTGACAAGATATTGCTTAATAAAGTAGGCTCAGTTTATTCTATCTCGTGAGACTTTTTATTAAAAAAGTCAAAAAACACTTATGTTTATCTCTCTCGCATTCCTTTGTTCCTCAACATTCTCCTCAGCTCTTTCATCTCTGTAATACATGCTCTCTGGCGACTTGTGACGTCATTGTTCAAAGCCGACGGGTTGTATCCCCTGCTGCACTAGTCCCTGGTAATTATATGGTGTTGAAAAAGGTTAGATCGTATGCCACTGTAGTTGAATGATTTTCATTTTGTACGGAAGTCTGCGGGAAATTTATAAAGTGCTGGGGATCATTGGGATGGGGGATTGTTATAGTTGAAGTAGACGAGTCACATTTTGAAAAGAGAAAATATGCAAGGGGGCGTGAGTTTGTTTTTGCTTTGGGTTTTTGGAGTAATAATTTCTGGAAGGGATTGTGCTGATGTTGTATTTAGGGTCGTTCCAAATTGTACCCCGAAGAAGTGTTAACAGCTTCAGTTGAAGAATATGTGGAAGTAGGGTCAATAGTGATGGCAGATGGGTTTTCTTCCTACAAGGGGTTGGGTGACGGGAGTTATCATTTGGTTGTTAATCTCAATACTGAGTTTAAAGATCACAAAACGGGGTCATGTACAGATACTATGGAGGGGGGGCTGTAAAATCTGTTGTTGTGCGGGAAAGAGAAGTATTGCAAGGACATTTAGACGACTACTGTTGGAGGCAAGAGAATTCCTACAGGTTACTGTGTATTTGCAGCATTTATGAAAACAGTCTGCAAAACGTACAGGCCTCGTTTTGTTAGATGTGGGTGGGTTTCATATTTTTTTCTTGTTTTCTGTTGTTATTTTTTTCCATGGTTTGTGGGTTTGGTACCTTTTTGGTTTCTCCATGTGGAGGATTTTCTGTCGTTTTAATATTTCTTGGGTACAATGGTGGGGCGATGGTTTAGTAGTTGTGTCTTCTGCCTGTGGGTTTACGTGATTGAATTGTGATATCATTTGTACTTCTTATTTTTAAATTTTGGGTCCGCTTGGGGGCGGGTGGTGGGGAAGAATTGATTTTGATGGTGCCTCTTTCGTACCTGGCAGTTAGTGTTTATTATTAATTTTTTGATTAGTTATTCTGGTTTTTGCATTTCGTTATAGTTTGACCCTCTACTATTACTATTTCTTATTGTGTCCTTATTTTATTCTTATTGTTAGCCTCGATCTTTCATTCCTTTGGAAGTTCATATGTGGTAAGTTTCCCTTTATATAGCCAATTTTATTTTGCTCTACTTATGTCAATTTTGCTTTCATTCCTGAGGTACAAATTATATCGTTTGTCATTTTCGAGCTATTGTAGCTGGTGTGAGTTACGTTTAGTATTGTTATCAGTTCCAAGGTTCTGTTTTTTTTTTAGTTTTTTTGAGTGTGTAATGATGTTTGTAAAGATTTCATTTTTGGAAATGTTTTCTTTACTGCTTTTGACAATAATGTTCTTTGAAATGGATTAGTAAGTTTGTCCTATATAAAAGAATTCTTTTGTCGATTCCTAGGTAGGCAAGTTCTGCGTTTTTACAACGTATGTTCGCAATGGTTTCTGTCAGTGTTTCCATTGCTTCATTTCTCTCTGTACTTCCGTAACAAACAAACACTTTATTTATTGCAGTAGTACAGAAAGTAACAGCAAAATAGAAATCGTACAACATAATACTGCACGTGATTACTTGTAAAGACGTTGAAAATAGTGATTTGTGGAATCGGTAACTACAGTTAACCTACATTGATATATTATTTACCATGAAAAGCGTGGAACAGATAACCGGAATTTATGTTTATAGATGAATTGTAGTTACCGATTCCAAACATTCCATGATTTACTATGCACATCGTTTTTCCAAATATAGGCCAATTCTAGTTACCGGTTCCCACCATTCTATGGTTGAATAGATGGATCTGGTAGCTAGATCTGACCTATATAGTTCAATTCTAGTCACAGATTCCAACCATTCTATGACGTCTTTGCAGCCGGTTTGTGCACTGAAATGTGATGGGATTTCCGCAGTACTACTTGCTCTACGAACTACCGCAGAAAGTTATTGGCTCTGAGCAAAACATGGTTCAAATGGCTCTGAGCACTATGGGACTTACCATCTATGGTCATCAGTCCCCTAGAACTTAGAACTACTTAAACCTAACTAACCTAAGGACATCACGCGACACCCAGCCATCACAAGGCAGAGAAAATCCCTGACCCCGCCGGGAATCGAACCCGGGAACCCGGGCGTGGGAAACGAGGACGCTACCGCACGACCACGAGATGCGGGCGCAGGAAGTTCTTATTATTGGAATCGGTAACTAGAATTTACCTCATATATTATAGGTCAATTCCAGTTAACGATTCCAACTATTGGGTGGTTCATTAATTAGATCGTTTCTCCAGAACGTGTGTTAAGCATAAAATCATCTGCAGCCGTTAAGTGCTCTCTGAACTTCTGCGAAAAAGTTAGTAATATTGGAATCGGTAAATAGAATTGAACACATATATGTCAGTTCTAGTTATCGAGTTCAATATTTGTTACTTTTTATGATTTTTCGTACTTGCGCACCTGCTCTTTTAGGATTTAGCGTGTTGGTTTCGCCATATTTCATGTTACTTATTCCTATTTGTTATCATTCACTTTATTTTTCCGTTGTTCTGTTGTAACTTAGTTTCTCCCCGGCAAAACCCCAAATTTCCTGCGCTTCTCCGTTTGAATGAATAATTAAAATTAACGCAATTTTATAATAGTACGATTTCAACATGCGCTATAGTGTAATGCAGTTTAATGGTTCTCTGCGCCCCCCTACTCGCATAAACCATGATAATAATTCTAGTCAGACAATTTTTTTCGATTCTTGCCTTTATTTATTTTCTTTATCTTCAACGCGTTTGGATGTAATTCGTGCGTTTACAAATAATAATAGCGTTAAACGTGAGCGTAATTTTATCGCATACTACATTCGTTTGTTTACGAGTATGATCTGTACATTTCATAGATTCACTCTATGCAGAGGCTTTGCCTTAGGTACTACGTCATTGGTCAAAGCCGACGAGTGGAATCGGACACTACCAGATTTCTGAAATTTTAAATGGCGGAACCGCAGAGAGAGTAGTGCCTCTAACGTGCTAAACGTAGTCGTTCCTATTCCGTGAATTACAGTGTTAGTCGTTCCAACCCCGTTAATTAAAGTGCGATATGCAAAATACTACGTTGCTAATGTAGACAGTGTAATGTCATTGCAGCTACCTCGTGTTTCGTGGATCTCATAAGAAATGACATATTTCAGGAATGAGAAACGAGTCGAGTGGGCTACTTGTTAATCGAGAGAACCAGTTACATATTAATTCTGTAGGCTGTAATTAATTACTGGCACCTAAGCTTAAATTATTATATGTTCTTTTTGCTTAGAGACATAAACGCAATATAGTTGACAGTAAAGCAGCTTTAGAAAAAGCAACTGCTTCCCCAGCTGTACAAAATATGCGGTTGATACTGATTGTTTCTTATGAAACTATGACTATACTGATATCCAATTAAGAATAACATTGCGACGTGCTAATGGGAGTTTCAACTCATGAATACAATTAATTCGATGAGTAACCGTTTTAACTACTGATATGCAATTTATCCACATTTATTGTACCGTAACAAATCATATAAAAAGGATGTGTTTTCAGTAGATGCGCCGGTACATAGAAACAAATTGCTTTCGTACTATACTACGCAGCTTAGAATACGAAAACTACAGTTGTTTATCTCTTGAACTAAAAAAAACTGTTCTCCATACACAGATAACAATTAACGTTTAAAATTTTGTATACTGGTATAAGACTTCCTGGCGTGGTTTATGTGCTCGTGCTTGGAAAAAGTTTGGTGTGTTTGGCTGACTACATAATGCCTAATGTCCTCTGATCCTGTGTTCTGATTGAGGAGGTCGTGAGTCCTGTGTTCACATTGTGTAACAAAGGCACATCACGCAGCGTAATCTCGATTTCACAGTTTGCATAGCTGTCGTGCCGTATTTGGTGATTTCGTATTTTTACCTGTTTATTGCACAAGTATACAGTTTCAATGCTAGGGCACAGAAAGGTCGTTCCAAGACATGTCCTTGTATTCTCGGTTTGTTTTGCGACAGTTCCAGGAAGTCCAGTACCGATATCTAAAAACTTTACTCAATTATATGCTACAGTGAAGAGCCAAAGAAACTGGTACACCTGCGTAAAATCGTGTAAAACCTTACTCAATTATACACTACACTGAAGAGCCAAAGAAACTGGTACACCTGCGTAACATCGCGTAGGGCCTCCGCGAGCGCGCAGAAATGCCACAACATGACGTGGCATGGACGCGACAAATGTCTGAAGAAGTGCTGTAGAGGGTGTCGCATTGTCCTGCTGGAGTTGTCCAAGTGCGTTGGAATGCACAAGGAACATGAATGGAAGCAGGTGATCTGACAGGATGCTTACGTACGTGTCACCTGTTAGAATCCTATCAGGGGCACCATATCACTCCAACTGCACCCGTCCCACACCATTAGAGAGCCTCCACCAGTTTGAACAGTCACCTTCTGACATGCAGATTTCCCTTCTGACATGCAGGGTCCGTGGATTCATGATACCCGTACACGTCCATCCGCTCGATACAATTTGAAACGAGACTCGACCGACCAGGCAACATGTTACCAGTCATCAACAGTCCAATGTCTATATTGACGAGCACAGGCGAGGCGTAAAGCTTTGGGTCGTGCAGTCATCAAGGGTACATGAGTGGGCCTTTGGCTCCGAAAGCCCATATCGATGATGTTTAATTGAATGGTTCTCTTCAGCCGTCGTTGGTCCCGTTCTTACAGGATCTTTTTCCGGCTGCAGTGATGTCTGGGATTTGATGTTTTACCCGATTCCTGATGTTCACAGTACACTCGTGAAATGGTCGTACGGGAAAATCCACGCTTCATCGCTACCTCGGAGATGCTGTGTCCCATGGCTCGTGCGCCGACTATAACACCATGCTCAAACTCACTTAAATCTTGATAACCTGCCATTGTAGCAACAGTAACCGGTTTAGCAACTGCGCCAGATTTTTGTTATATATAGGCGTTGTCGACCGCAGCGCCGTATTCTGTCTGTTTATATATCTGTGTATTTGAATACACATTCCTGTACCAATTTCTTTAGCGTTTCAGTGTATTACATTCCCTAATCTCTGCGACATAATCGGAGGATACGATCAAAAAATATTACAGTTGTTTAGCTAATTATCATTGCTGCCTCTTTGTAATTGTACTTCTCACACTGCAATTTCATGTATGCTATTAATTCTCAACCTTACCACTTAACATTATTTAAAGGTGACTTTTACTCGGTAATCAACCGAAGAAGTGAACATTAACGCTATAAGGTAGTGTAGAGGAGATGATCATACGTCTTAAAGCCTTTCACATAAAAATAAAGGCTTGAATAGAATCCTTATTAGCCATTTAGCATCTTATCCATGCATTCAGTGTCGCCAAGGAGTGCAATAATGAAATAATCGAAACAAATGATAGAATTTCGAAGTCAAACCTCGACCTAGATTACGTTGAAGGAACTGTATGCTTTCGTTTTAATCCAAGTGTCTAATACTTCCTTAAATTTATCTAGAGATAGGTTTTTTATTGTTTGTTGTAGTTCTTAAAGCTTAGATATCTGTGCTAGGCTGAAAGCCTTGAAAATGGTACGCCTGTTTTTCCCCTACAGTTTTTTCTTGTATTGTGGATATCTACATTTTATCTGAAGTTGAAATATTTCAAACTCTTTTCCTCGTACATTTATTCTTCAATAGTATTTGTGACTGCTAATAACAAAAATTAGTTTCGGAAGAACTGTTGTTCACACTGCAATACAAGACATAAAAATGATTTTATTTTAAACTTTGCCTCCGTAACTAGTATTCCAGCTGCTGTTCCATATTGTTATAAAGAGAGATTTAAAGAGATTCCAGCAGACATAAAGCAAAAAACTTAACGGAGGAGCCATTCGTATAAAACATGAAGACGATACCTGAAAAACGATTCTTTTCGCACACTTAGCCTTGTTCCGATATCAACAAAGTATCGATAGCATCTGAAATGAGTTGTACACAATTCATCCTGCGATGATACTCACAATATTTTTTTCAAATGAAGTAATGTAGAGTATATGTGATATTTTACTTGATTTTTCAGTAATGAAAATCCTTTAGCAAGAAGACGCTTTTTCGTAGGTTTCCTAAAAAAGAGCAATTGCTGTAAATATTTAGGAGAAAACATTTATATTCTGAATCGTAATTGCACCAGCTTTTGAAAATAAACGCTCACTGGACACGCGACGACAAGATATTGTAGAGCATATTTCTTCAAACACAGAAAAATTACTTTCATGTTTTCCCATTCTGCCGGCCGGTGTGGCCGTGCGGTTCTGGGCGCTGCAGTCCGGAACCGCGGGACTGCTACGGTCGCAGGTTCGAATCCTGCCTCGGGCATGGATGTGTGTGATGTCCTTAGGTTAGTTAGGTTTAAGTAGTTCTAAGTTCTAGGGGACTGATGACCACCGATGTTAAGTCCCATAGTGCTCAGAGCCATTTGAACCCATTCTATAAATGTGTTGCTTCTTAAAAATATGACAGGGTTTGAGAAATAAAGAGATACTTCGTCACTGTGGTGTTTCCTTTTTATTATTGCGGCCTTGTGCTAGCTGTTTATAATGTTTCCAGAAGTCGTATTCCTGTGTTACAGTAGACGAAGCAGTATCTTGCTGTGATTCACTTGTGCCACGTTGTTGCTCAAAAACCATACTTCAGTAACGAGATTTGTTGCATGCGCAAAACATTACAAATATTTCTCTTCACCAATAGATGTTTTGGTGGCTGCTATCATAGAACATCTACATTAATAGTCTGCAAGCCATCTGATGGTGTGTGGTGGAGGGTACCTCTGATACTGTTAACTGATACCTCCTTCCCAGTTCCACTCGCAAATGTGGCGTGTGGAGAATGATTGTCGGTAAGTGTCTGTATTAGCTCTAATTTCTCGAAATTTTTCATCATGGTCATTTCGCAAGATGCATGTAGGAGAAAGTAATGTGTTGTCGGACTCTTTCCAGAAAGTATCTCTTGAAATTCAATGGCAAACCTCTCCGTGATTCACTACGCGTCTGTCCGCCCCCGGTAGCTGAGTGGTCAGCGCGACGGACTGTCGGGTTTGATTCCAGGCTGGGTCGGAGATTTTCTCCGCTCAGGGACTGGATGTTGTGTTGTCCTGATCATCATCATTTCATCCCCATCGACGCGCAAGTCGCTGAAGTGGCGTCAAATCGAAAGACTTGCACCAGGCGAACGGTCTACCCGACGGGAGGCCCTAGCCACACGACATCATCATCACTAAGCGTCTACTGCAGCGTGTGCCACTGGAGTTTGTTGAGCATCTTTGTTGCGCTATCGCGCTGACTATAAACGATCCCGTGACGAATCGCGCCGCTCTACGTTGGATCTTGTCCATATCTTCTACTAATTCTACATGGTATTAAATGTTACCAAGGCACGAATTTTAATTTGTGGTATATTCCAACTGTCAAGAGTGTCCATAAATGTTTTCGATGTATATGTAGCTGTATGTCTTTCGATTAGTGAACGAGCTGTTAGGTATAATACACACATTTCGCCGAAAGAAAATAGGCTGTCACACAAAAAAATTCTCGTTCGTTCATTATTTAAGGCCAAGTATCCAGTGTGAGACAAATATTGTCTATTTTTGATAATTTAGCCGAACCTGTAGCCACACAAACCTCATATTTTTCGTGAGTTATCTTTTTTAGATATTTTGCTCCAGGCACATTAAAATTAGATTGCAGTTCCTTCATAAGATATTAAAAGCTTTTTCCTTCAACCATGTTAAAAGGTCACGTATCCATACAGATAAAAAATACCAATGACTGAACATTTTTTAAATATTTTATACCTCCCTCTGTAGTAAAAAAGTCATTTACAAAAACTTCCAGTTTAAGTATAATGTTTAAATACTAAATGTATTTCATTTACCTTGATTGGGCGATGTTCTCGAAATAACTTCCTTTAAGGTATTTTGCAATACTGTCTTCGTTCTATTTGCACAAAAGTCGACATCGTAATCAATATCAGACCTTTTTTTTCCAATTCATAATATTTCTATGTTTATAGCTGGACAGGATACAACAAACTGGTACCCTACATTGTTCTTGGTCATACCCGAGTAATTTAATGACAATATAGTGTTTGTACTACGTAAGCGAAAAATACTCGAACACAATAAGTAGACTGGACAGCCAGTGTTTCGTGCAGTTCTCTCTTGTCACAAACCACAATAAAAGCTAACAAACTTTTGTCAAGAAGCACGCACTGCACAATTGCAAACCACAGCAACCAATATGGCCGACGAACAGATGAACAGGCCGGGTAGACAAAGGGTAGTGCGGACAGTGGAAGCAGTACCACAAGCTTCGTTTGATTAACGTTAGCAACCGTTATGACCACAAGAATGCTTTTGAAAGAAAGATCTCCCACTTCAAGTAGTTTATGGCTGGCTGAAATTTGTCCAACTGATGGCCAATGGCCGACCGATGTGGCCGAGCGGTTCTAGGCGCTTCAACCTGGAACCACGCTACCGCTACGGTCGTAGGTTCGAATCCTGCCTCGGGCATGGATGTGTGTGATGTCCTTAGGTTAGTTAGGTTTAAGTAGTTCTGAGTTCTAGGGGACTGATGACCTCAGATGTTAAGTCCCATAGTGCTCAGAGCCATTTGAACCATTTGATGACCAATGAGTGGTTGCAACTGAGTTTCGACTGACAGCATCTATTTCTTCTGGTGACTCAAATCACTAAATAACCTTGCTTTGTATACGCAAGGCTTTTTGTGCTCAGTATCATAGCCTTCTAGTTGAAGAAAATGAGTACTAGGTTACGGCTAGCCTTTTAAAGGGACAGTGCATCTCAACCTTGTGAAAATTCAATACATCCTAGTGCAATTTTAATCTCTTGAGGGATTTTTCGGCGGAAATTTGTTGTATATACAAATCCTGGGGCATCGAAATCAAAAGGATCTCACTATCCTCGTTGCTATAGTTGCAGGGCTAGATGAATTAACTTTATTGCAGCATAAAAACCAAACTGTAACATATACGACTCCATTTAATAGTACATTTAACTACAGAATAAACCATATACAAGACAAAGAGAAAACATAAGTTAGCGATGGCACCAAAGATAAACATTAAGAGCAGTAATCAGTGGCACTTAGCTTTACACTGTATGACACTGAACTTCACCCCCCCCTCCCCTCCCCCTCCTAGTGTCAGTGATATTTTCTACTGAACTGGATTTGCCCAGACTGGGTAACAAAGAGTCGTGCACAGGCTGCTGATGGTAAATTAGAGGTAACCTCTGACGTCCATCGCAGCTGGTCTTTGACTGACAGTGGTGGGGCTGTAGTGTTTATCGAATCTGTGGTGTGTGTAGATGAGCCCGTGCCATTGTAGGGTGCACAGAAATCAGATTTGAGCCTATCGATGATGATGGTGGTTGGTATAAGCATAACATCAACTTTGAATGTCTTATCCCGCTCTACTGATGAGGCAGTAGAGTAGCTGCAATGGCTTGCATACTGCATCATGCCGTACAACGATATGATGATATTTCGGTAGTTCATCAAAAACAAAAGGGCGATGGGGCTGCTGATCCTTTGGAGTAAAGTGACATAGTTGCTGGATTTTTGTATGCAGCTTTTTTACGAAGTTTGATGGGCCAGTGCAGTTGTCTGGAAGTTGACAAAGAACTGTCGGGCAGATGTAATGGCTGGGCATAAACAAGTTCTGCAATGTTGGTTTTCAGGTCTCCTCTCAGTGATGCACGGAGACCAGGAGGATGATGGGCAACGTCTATGTCCACTGTTGTGACTTGTGAGATCGAAACGACATTTTCCATTGGCGGTGGATGCATTCGACTAAACCATTCACTGCCAGGTGCTAAGCGGTGGTCCTGATCCGCTTCATACCGAGTAGGAGGACGAGTGCTTCGAACAGATATGGTTCACATTGTCTTCCCTGGTCTGTTGTAATTCGTAGAGGCACACTGAAATGTGCTATCTATACCCGTAGTTTCGGTGGTAATTTTGGCGATCGGGATCATGTCGGATCAGCGTGTAATACAATCGATGACTATAAGACAGCAGGTGTGTCTTTCTGGTGGTGGGAGAGGCCCTACAGGGTCTAGATGTACATGTTCAAATCTATGATCAGAGGAAGAAGTGTGCGAAGATGTGACCTAATGTGCTGGCCAACTTTATTCTGTTTACAGGCCATACATTGTCACATATATTGCTTGCAATCTTTGTACATGTGTGGCCAGACAAAAGCTGTCTTCACCATGTTGATAGTGACTCATACTCCATGGTGTGCCATGTTATGTAAAGAGGCGAGTGCCTATTGGCGAAAGTCAATAATCAGTCACAAACGATTACAGTTTGTTAATACAGCAGCCTAGTTGACAGTGACAGCGTAATACAGCGGAGATGTAAGCCTGATAGTTGTGCCTACAAATCTCGTAGCTCACTATCTGTTTGTTGCACTATGGTGATAGCTTCAGAATGAACTGCACGATTGATCACTTTGATCCGAGAGAGAGCATCACCTGTCACACTTAATTCTCCTTCATTGTGAACAATATTGGTAGTGAACTGTTCAATACACCTGAGACGTCACAGCTGACATGGTGACGCTTTTACAGGACACTGGCAGAAAGAGTATATTAGTAGCTTGTGATCTGGGATGAGTGTCAAGTGCTGTCCGCCAATATACGACGAAATTTCTTAATAACAGAATGGGCAGCATACAGTCTGTGATCATAGATGGACCAGTTTTGTTGAGGCGGCGATAACTTTTTACTGAAAAAGTCTAAGAGCTTTCAGCTTTCATCTGTATGCTGTTGCAGTGCAGCACCAATGGCAGTAGCGGATGTGCTGATCATCAGGGCGAGAGACGCCTACGGAACTGGGTACGCTTACAGCGTAACTTCTAGGATAGCAGTCTTCAGCTGGGTGAATGCCAGCTTGGCCTCACTACTCCACTGAAGTGTGTCCTTCAGCTTTCGTGAACAATGTAAGAATTTATTCAAAGATGCAGCTACGAGAGCATGATTGTGAACAAACTGACGGTAAAAATTGGTTATGCCAAGAAATTGTCATATTCTTTAATTGTCGTAGTCTGTGGAAACTTAAGTATAGTTTCTACTTTCTCTTGCGGTGGCCGTATGCCTTACGCATTGATAGTCTAGCCTAGGAACTGTACTTCAGCTGCTCTGAAGACACATTTTGATGGGCAATAAGCAGGCCATGTGCAGGTAGATGAGGGAGATCTGTTGTAAATGCGACAGGTGTTCAGCCTCTGGATCTGACATGACCAGGACGTCGTCAATGTAGACATAAAAATGTATAAGTCATGTGTGGCTTCATACATGAACTTCTGAAATATTTGGCCAGCATTACAAAGTCCAAAAGGCATTCGAGTAAGTTCAAATAGTCTGAATGGTGCGCAGTCGGCAGTCTCAGTAACACTGCCCAGTGCCACAGGAAACTAATAAGAATGGATGAACTAAGTCGAACATAGGGAATATATGCTTACAGTGGACACTGAATGTAAAATCTTCGATACAGGGTATTGGATGTTGATCGGGAATGGTTGTGACGTTGTGCTGTCTGTACTCGCCACATGGGCACACCCATTATTCTTCTTTGGGTTCACGTGTAGTGGAGATGCATAACTGCTGCTCGTTGGGTGCCAGATGTTTTGTGCAAGCATTGAGGACAATTTGTGCTGCAGTTTCTGGGATGTCAAGCGGCACAGTCGAGCAAGTCGCGGTCTGGGTGAAGTCGAAATATAGTGTGTTATTGAATGCTGCACAGGTGCTAGTGTGGGAGTGTGGCTCGTGATCTCAGGGAACTGTCTGAGCGGCTCTATGATTGGAGAATCACCTATAATTATCTATCCTGCTGTGCGCTTGGCTTGCTAGATTGTAGTGGTGTCAAGAAGGCGTCAGTTATCGAGGTCAGACAGGAGTCCTTAAAACGATAAAAAGTCCACTTCGAGTAGAGTGTGCGTAGAATAATATGGCTGGTAGATGCGCAGTCGGTGGGGTACATGTTGACGGGAGCGGTAGTGGTGAGGGTTGCGGGCAGGCTCTGTAGGGGAAATACTGGGCACTGGAGGGGAAGTGCCATTGTAAATTGAAGCATACGCTCAGTGGAGCCCCTCCAAGCTTACCTTGCATAGCAACCATTGCAGTAGATTTATTGTCACCTCTGCTTTGGTTAGTATCTGGAAAGAATTCCGCAGAAAATGCAACAAAAGCAGCAATTTATTTTCACCTGGCTTTTTAACCATTTGTAGCTTTCGGAGAGGTGTAATGAGTGGTGAATTTTGAGTACAACCTACATTCCTCATGTTACTATGTTAAAATTTACTTCTTTTGCCAAAACAAAGCAAAGGTTGTACAGCATCGCCTCACTGGCATGTTGTATGGACGCAGTGTTGAGAGAATCCTGAAACAGTGGTTCATAAAGGAACTTTGGAAAAGTAAAGTCAATAGCTTACAAAAATAAACATGTAATGTCTTCACTAATACTGTTCCAAAATCCAGACTTGTCGTTTCACCAGCTATCGATGGCTAAGAACCACTGCGTTCAATGAAGGAATTGTGTTCTTTCATCGAAAAAGTCTGTATTTAGTGGAACAACATGGCAGATAACGAAATCTTGCATAATAACCATAGGGCAAAATACTCTTCTCTTTGCGTGTATCATTTTCCAAAATTCCATTTCGATATCCCGAAGCGTTTATGAAATATTAGAAATGTTGTGAATATTTCATTCTGGCTTTTTTCGCTGCCGCAACTGCAAAAAAGTGTGTTACATCAGATCAATTTTCTTGATACTGGTGAAAAGTATAGACCTGTACCCAAATCTAAAGGAAAATTCAATATCTTGGCTAAATTTCATATGCAGCATCATATTATGTATGTATCAAACCCAAAATCATAGCGACCCCTATTTTTCATTGTAAACTTTTTAGAATTTTGTGCAGTGTTTTACTTAGATGCAAATATCACAAAAACTATGTCCATTAACGAAATGATGGACATGTCATCATGAAGCTGACATGCAAAGCTATAAGTCACGCAAAAATGATTGTTTTTATTGAATAATTTCTGTAAAATCTTTTGGGAAAGATTGCAGGATCACTGACCAATTGAAAGAGGGCAAACAGTTCTGCCCTCACTTTCCAAACAAACAAATGAACTTGCCCAGTGCACTGGACGAAAATTGGTCACTGCGCGTCAACCACCATATCCTGTGCAGACTCTGTGGCATGTCATGTCTGCTACGATGAACTGCCATTCAGATTTGCGCTGTAGGCTTAAGTTCAACACTAAAGTGACATGACCATGCACAGCAATCATAGAATGAGTAGCCGAAAAAAGGTGGCTGTCATTAAAGTTGTGACGTGGTAGATGGGAGCATGAGTAGACTGTTATGTCAGTACTTGCGTCTGACAAAAACTGTAACTTTGTGTCATGTTCGGTTACAAATGGTCGACGACTGTTGTCTGGAGAGCCAGTGGCCATCAATACTGACTTTCTGCCCAATCCCCCATTTGTACAGCAGGCCACACTGGTGCACCTTGAAACCATACCGTTGGTGGTACCAGACGACTTTTACTGGTGAAGGAGAGTGGCTGCATTTTCCCAGTGAGCGGTAGTGACAACATCGGCGACTAGTAGACTGGGTCCGTAATGCAGCAAATAGCGCAGTGAGGTCGGCAACCTGTGGCTGTAGTGTCCGAGGATGTAATTTGCCTGAGACTGTGGAAAAACGGTTGTATTACACGCGGATGGATACATTCCTGCTATGCGATCTGGAGTTTGGGGGAGTGCATCTAGATTGCTGGCACGCACTGTCAATATCTTCTGTCATCAGGTGGCAGGTGGCATAACACAATATTCCGCAGAATGTCGTCACTGAGTGCATTGTTCGCTAATATATGCTGTTGGCGAATTAGCTACGATAGGGTGAGATCGCTTACCTCTTTAGTGCGGAGTAGCTTATTCATTCTCTTCGCCTCAGATTGTGAGAATGAGGTAATCAGGGCGCTCTGGATGGTTATGTACCGATCAGTGCTCAGTGGCAATGCCACATTGTCTTGCACCTCTGTGGGCATATTTCCACTGAGTGCAGCAACTACATAACTTTACATGTGTACCGTACGCTAGCACTAACTGACTTTCTACAATGAAGCGCCAAAGAAACTGGTATAGGCATGCGTATTCAAATATAAATATATGTAAACAAGCAGAATACGTCGCTGCGGACGACAACGCCTATATATGACAAGTGTCTGGCGTAGTTGTTACATCGATTACTGCTGCTACAATGGCAGATTATCAAGATTTAAGTGAGTGGTGTTCTAATCGGCGCAGGAGTGCTGCGACACAGCATCTCCGAGGTAGTGGTGAAGTGGGGATTTTCCCATATGACCGTTTCACGAGTGTACCGTGAACATCAGGAATCGGGTAAAACATCAAATCTCCAACATCACTGCGGCCAGAAAAAGATCCTGCAAGAATGGGATCAACGACGACCGAAGAGAGTCGCTCAACGCAACAGCAGTGCAACGCTTCGGCAAACTGTTGTTGATTCCAAGGCTGGGCTATCAACAAGTGTCAGAGTCCGAGCCATTCAACGAAACATCCTCGATAAGGGCTTTCGGAGCTGAAGACCCACTCGTGTACTCTTGATGACTGCACGACGCCATGCTTTACGTCTCGCCTGGGCCCATCAGCACTGGCATTGGACTATTGATGACTGGAAACATGATGCCTGATCGGACGAGTCTCGTTTGAAATTGTATCGAGAGGATGAACGTGTGCCGATACGGAGACAACCTCATGCATCCATGGACCCTGCATGTCAGAAGGGGACTGTTCAAACTGGTGGAGGCTCTGTAAGGGTGTGGGGCGTGTGCAGTTGGAGTTATATGGGACCCCTGATGCGTTTAGGTATGACTCTAACAGGTGACATGTACGTAAGCATCCTGTCTAATCACCTGCATTCATTCATGCTCATTGTGCATTCCGACAGACTTGGGCAATTCCAGCAGGACAATGCGACACCCACACATCAAGAATTGCTGCAGAGCAGCTCCAGGAACACTCTTATGATTTTAAATGCTTCCACTGGCCACCAGACTCCCCAGTCATGAACATTATTGAGAGTATCTGGTATACTTAGCAATGTACTGTTCAGAAGAGATTCCCCCCCCCCCCCCCACCCGCCTCATACTCTTACGAATTTATGGAGAGCCCTGCAGGATTCATGGTGTCAGTTCCCTCCAGTACTACTTCACACATAGGATGAGTCCACGTTGTGGCACTTCTACGTGCTCGCAGGGGCCCTATACAGTATTAGGCAGGTGTACCAGTTTCCTTGGTTCTTCAGTGTAGATGCGCAAACCACAGCAAGGGATTCAATTGCCAAAACAGAGGTGGTTTTACTGTAACACGATTAATTACTGCACCAGTAGACACATCTACAGTTGTTGGTTGGTCTGACATTGTGGAGTTACGGTGACGGTGCGACATGGAAGATTTATGATGTAGTTGACACGGATGTTCGTACATAGCGTGAAACGGCACGATTCGAAGCATTAGTGACTGTCGAATTTCATGTCAATGACCGTCAGAGATCTTGTCAGTGTCACCAATTGCGGAGCTAGATGATTTAAAGTTATTGTAACATAAAAACTAAGCTGTAACTCATACAACTCCATTTAATAGCACATTCAACAACAGAATAAAACATATATAATAAAAAGAGAAAACATAAATCAGTGATTGAACCAAAGATAATAATTTAAATAGTAGTCATTTGCATGTAGAACCATGCTGCATGTAACACTGTAACACTGTGGTTCACTATCAACGACATGCACACCTTAATGTGGTTAATGAGGTGAGGTGGCATAGGTGGAAATATGTATGCTGTACCGTTACACAGATATATTAATTAAGTTGTATACCAGATTCATAACCACTCGACACACAGAAATCACTCAGTGACAACTACACAAGTGATAATTTTTCTTGAAATTAGATAATTTCCAGCATTTGTAATTTTTGGCCATTTGCTACATTGGTGCTGATTATATGCTATGTGCTGTCAATCAGCAACAAGATTTGTATTACCAAAATCAGTGAGACATGTTTATGGAAACCCTGCAGCTGTGTCATTCATTAAATAATGATACATTGCACTAGTTATGTATTTTTTCACGCACAACACGGCGCATTTCGAGAATAAGCAAATATTTACGTAAGTATTTTTTATGTTTCATTCTGCCTCTCTTGCATTGTAGTCGTCTTTTTGGGGTTATAAGGTACTGTGCCGCCTACAGCGCACAAAACTACACACGCACAAATCATCATTCTTACTGTTTGCGAGATTTCACACTGTGTGTGTGTGTGTGTGTGTGTGTGTTTTTTTTTTTTCTGCAAAAAGACGACACAGTACAGTGCAAGAGAGACACAATTCACATACAGACATCACACAAAATACTTATTTAAATACATGCATTTGACAAGGAGAATGAATTCTCAGAGGAGTAGTGCTAAGCGTGAAATAATACGTACTTGATACAGTGTTTCATTATTTAAATCAGAAACGTTTGAGTAACGCGAAGAGAGCAAAGGTGTCAACTGACGCTACAGGTGGCCAAAAACAGAAACACTCGAAATGTGCATTCGAGTAACACATAGGTTTCATACCGATCACAGCTATCGCGTAACTGCGCATGTATCGTAGGGACAGTTTGCAATTTGTTGTGTTACCTTTAATCGAATGAACCTATAGACACGGCATACACTTACTCAGCACTTGGATATGCGCATAAAATCGTTTTGATACAAGTATTTTTCTTTTGACACCGAATAATTATCGTATGAATGGCATCCAGTGTCAAAACAAAAGTATCGAATACTTGTGTGTATTTACTTGTATTGATACATTCCTATACACACTACATAACACAGGGCTAGTCAGGGGCTAAAACTGTTACCACGACTTTAGATGGAAAATATTCCTGCAAACAATCTGAATACCACAAATAGTAACTAAGTTAGCTAGTTATCGCAGATACGTCTGTTATGTACTGTCTACTTCCTCAGATGATTATTGCAGAACTAAATATCAAGTCATACTATGGAAGATAGGTGATTCTGTCTGTCCACCAGATAGTTTTTGAAAGAAAAGAAATTATTGTTTTCGATGTAAGTTTGTACACTACAGTAAATTCCGAAAAAGTAATAGTATTGATTTAGAAACAGCTATCGATAATGAGAGTGCAGTTATAATAGATAATTTTGACATCAGGTACACAACGTCTTATACAAACTTTATTTGGGTTTTATTTGTCAGATGATAAATCTGTGACATTTTGATAATATTATTAGGGAATAAAGACGTTGTTGTTGTTGTAGTAGTCTTCAGTACCAGAACTGGTTGGGCGCAGCTCTCCATGCTAGTCTATTCTGCACTTGTTATCTCTGCACAGTTACTGCAACCTACATCCGTAAGATCCTGCTTCCTGTTTTTGATCATTGCTCTCCCTCTACAATTCCCGCCCTCCCCCCCCCCCCTCCCCACACACACACACTTCCCTCCATTACCAAATTGACGATTTCTTGATGCTACAGAATGTGTTCTATAGATTGATTCCTTCTTTTAGTTAGCTCCTCACAACTGAATTTATTATGTATTTGCAGTCTCAAGAATATCAACATCTTTTGTCTGTTTATCCTATTTTAGATATTTGCTAGGTGAACACCTCTTACTAGTTTGGAGTTATATTTAACGTGTTTGGAAAACATTTATTAGTATCCATGAAAATCTCATTTACGGATATTTCGAAAATGCAGGGCCTCCTCGTTAGTTATTCGATCTACACATCTAACACCACGTCTCAAAAGTTTGTGTTCTCTTCTTGTTCAAATCATTTATCATCCACATGTCACTTCTGTGCAATTGTACACTACGTATATATACCTTCGAAAAAGACTTCTTAATATTTAAATTTATATATGATGTTAACAAATTTCTCTTTTCCTTGCCATTGCCTGTCTTGCTTTTGCATCTGCATTTTATATCCCCTCTACTTCAACCATCACCAGTTATATTGCTGCCTAAGTAGTAAAACTTATTTACCAATTTTAGTCTCTCGTTTCCTAATTAATTTCGTCAGTATCGCCTGATTTAATTCGCCTACAGTCCATTTCCCTCGTTTTATTTTTGTTGACGCCCATCTCATAGCCTCTTTTTAAGACACTATGCATTCTCTTCTTTACTCTCCCAAGACCTTTGCTGCCTGTGATAGAATTATGAAGTCATCAGTTTTTATTTTTTCCTCTAAAATTTAATTCCCTTTCCAAATTTCTCCTTAGTTTCCATCACACCTTGCTCAATATATTGATTGCGTAACACTGGGGATAGGCTACAACACTGTCTCAGTTCCTCCCCACTGCTTCCCTTCCCTGTGCCTCGACTCTTATAACTGCCGTCTGGTTTCTGCTCAAGTTTTGAATAGCATCTCACTCTCTGTATTTTATGCCTGCTTGTTTCAGAATTTGAAATAGTGTAGTTCAGTCAAAAACTTTCTTTCAATCTACAAATGCTATATATGTGTTTCCCTTCCTTTAACCTACCTTGTAGTAAGATAAGTCTTAGGGTCAGTATTGCAGCCCTACATTTCTCTGTAACCCAAACTGATATCACTCGAGGTCACCTACACCCGATTCCCATTGTTCTGAGAATAATTCGTGTCAGTATTTTGCAACCATGAGCTATATAACTGAAATCTGGTAATATTTACACCTATACGCACCTGTATTTCTTGGAACTGGAATGACATTCCTCTTAAAGTCTGAAAATATTTCACTTTTCTCATGCTTATTGCGTACAAAATGGAATAGTTTTGTCATAGTTGACTTTGCCAAGGGTCTCAGTAATTCTGAGCGATCTAGTTTTGACTTAAGCCTTTCAGTATTCTGCCAAATTCTTCCCACAGTATCCTATCGCTCATCTCATCTTCGTTTACTATTTGTTGGCTTTCTAGAATATGATAGGTATAAGACAGCCAGTTGGTTGCCGTCATTTCCAGTGTATAGCCCTTCTATATATTCTTAGCAGCTCTTCCTTCTTTGCCAATAGAGTTACTGATATTCATGGAGCTGCTTCTATTTTTTACTGAAGCATCTTTAAATTTTCTATAAGCAGCATCGGTCCTTGCAGCATCATGTGATCAAAGTTTACAGCATCATATTTTTGCACATTAGACTAAAATATACAGTACATAATCATACGCTGCTTATGAATTTATGACAGTTAATCTAGTAAAAAATATTGACAGCTTTTGCAGTATCATCTTGAGCAGGGGTCTCCAAACTTTTTAGTCCGCGGGCCACATTGACTCCTCCACGAAGTCATAAGGGCCAAGATCTACCTATTGGGATTAAGACACCCTAGCACTCCATGATCACCGTAATGTAAGGCTAAAGGAAAGATGAAATCGAAAAAATCTGATGTAGCACTGAAACGAACAACGATTTTTATTTAATTACCGTATATAATTTTGATTGGTGAACGTACCTGACCGAAATTCTGGCGTATTTTATTCTGGCGAATTTCACCGAAGAAAAGTATGTCACTGCATATTCTTCACGAAAGCGTCCTGCAAAGTTAACGAAATCTCAAAATCATTTTTAGCAACACTATTACTGCAAGACGTAACAGAGGTAGAGTATGTCAACGCTTTGTTATTTCAAGCGGAGCAACAATAAGTTTATTTATGTAGTCTTGTAGCGAGTAGCAGAGCCAGAACATATATTTGATAGTTCTGTTGCGTGATTGTGTCTATGTTGCGAGTGTCTCACGAGTTTTTTAGTATTTTATGCGCTGTGCTAGTAGGTGAGACGACGAAGTGTAGGAAAATTCAAAGTTTGAATTCGATGAGACAAGGAAAATCTGTAACTCGAAATACGTATAGCACGACTTGAATATTTTTTCACTGTAATTTTTAGTGGAACCACAGTGTAACTGTGAGTATTTAATTTAGTAATTAAAGTACCTGATTATAAATTCATTGTATTTTGTTTAGGCAGCTACTCCCTAGTTTTATTAGTATTAACAGGTTACAATCTTTTGTGAAGTTCTGTACAAATATGGAAAAGAAACGAAAGGTTGACAGTGAATGTAGAATTTTTAAAGAGCAGTGGGGCATGTCAATATTTCGTGGTGGAGCCAGGGAACAAACCAATGTGTATTATTTGCAATGAAGCAATATCAGTCTTCAAAGAATACAATATAAAACGTCATTATGAGACTAAGCACTCTCAGAATTACTCCAAGTTTACAGTATGCGAACGATTAGAAATGTATGAGTCTCTGAAACGCCAGCTAAAAACCCAGGAGTCGCTGTTTAAGAAAGTAAATGCTGAACAACATGCAGCAACTAGTGCTAGTTTTCGTGTGGCTCATTTAGTAGCGAAATAGTGTAAGCCATTTACCGACGGTGAATTAATTAAGAACTGCATTATTGCAACAGCAGAAGAAATGTGTCCAGAAAAAGTTAATTTGTATTAAAATATAAGTGGCGCGAAGAATAGATGACATTGCACAAAATATATCAGCACAACTGCGTGACTAAAATCAAGACTTAGACTGGTTCTCTTTGGCTGTGGATGAGTCAACAGATGTATCAGATACTGCTCAAGTATTACTTTTTATTCGAGGGATTGACAAAAATTATGAAGTGTATGAAGAACTCGACGTTCACAGTATTCACGGGACGACCACTGGCGAAGACATTTTTAAAGGAGTTGAAAGGGCAGTTCAGAAAAACAATCTTCAGTGAAATAAATAAAATGTATTACAACTGATGGTGGCAAAAACGTGTGGGAAAAATAAAGGTATTGTTGCTCTCCTTTCTAAGGCCGTATAAAATGACGGTGGCTCAAAACTATCAGTAGTGCATTGTATTATTCACCAACAGGCTTTGTGTGGAAAACATTTAGATACGCCAGAAGTTTTAAAGCCAGTTATTTCAGTTGTTTATTATATCAGATCCCATGCACTCAGTCATCGCCAGTTCCGCGAGTTTCTTGAAGATATTGAGGAAAGCGACTTGCGATATTGTACTGCAGTGCGCTAGCTTAGCTGCGGTAAAGTTCTGACCCGTTTTTTTGAACTCCGAACAGTAATTGAAATTTTTTTGAACGAAAGGAATCGCCCTCTGGCTGAGTTACGGAACGGTGAGTGGTTATGGAAGCTAGCATTTTATACAGACTTAACTAAACATATGAATGACCTTCATTTAAAATTGCAAGGTGAAAACCAGCTTCTGCCTGATTTATACACGCATGTTAAGTCCTTTCGACAAAAGATTGCTTTGTTTCAATCTCAGTTGAACAAAGTATGCTTCACGCATTTTAAAACATTCGAAGTCAGCAAACTGAGATTCCGTTTCCTGTAACTTTCGCAATTGAAGCTTTGGGCGCTTTAAAAATTAATTTTGAATCACGTTTTTCAGATATCGATGCAAATTCAAACGATATCAAGATATTTCAAAATCCATTTGACGTCGATACAGAAGCGTTACCCGCAGAACTTCAGTTTGAAATTATTGATTTGCAATGTAGCGACTTTTTTAAAGAAAAACATTCAAAGTCAACATTACTGGAATTTTGTAAGTGTCTTCCATCCACACAGTTTCCTAATTTACATTTTTCCGCTTTTGGCACTATTTATTTGTGTGAAAAAATATTCTCCAAAATGAAACAGGCAAAAACTATTTACAGATCAAAATTAAGTGATGAGCATTTGAAGTCGCTGATGATTATCTCCACTAGTAAACTTGATCCACAACTGGAGGTAATTATGAAAGGAAAGTTACAGCTACATAAAAGTCCCTAATTATCACAAAGATGTTAAATTTCTTTATGTGAATACTCTTAACAGTTATTTTTATACATCCAATATCACTATGTACACCAGGTATTGTATTTTATTTAAATAGCCTGTAAATAAAAATATTTTTTACGATTTACTTACTATGTGTATTTTACAACGTAATCAAAAGAAAGTGAAACCTCGCTTAAGAAGCATCTGCCATAATGATTGATTACTAAGGCTAGTCACCGAAGTGGCGTCCATTTGAAAGACTTGCACCAGACTCGTGAGTAGAATAAAATGCAAAGAATTTTTTTTTACTTAAAATGTTTTCTCCAAACTAGTCTGTTAACCGTTCTTTTTTTTTCACTATCGCACGGAGAATGGTCTGTCTGTTTATTGTGGATAGCCACGAGTTTAACCATGACCTTCCGCTTTGTAAAGATAGAGCTCCGACAATGTCGCGGTGTATTGGTCACGACAGGCCTCGAAACTCAATTGTTGGCAATATAGGCACCACCTCAAATATTTGGCGGGCCAGCTAACGCGGGCCGGTATGCCGGCCCTCGCGGGCCGGTTTCGGCCCGCGGGCCGCTGTTTGGAGACCCCTGGTCGTGACCTTAGTTTACAACTGTAGCTTTTTGTATAAAAGACACAGATTTGAGAATTAAAGATATTTAAGATTTATACAACATTGTGATGAAACTGTACCATATGATATTATGTTTATTTGTGCTAAAAATATTTATTTTTACTCTAAGAACTTATGCTAAAGAGATAGGTGTGTACAGATCCTTTGAATTTTGCAGTCTGTTGTACTGTTTCACACTTGACAGTCTATTCAGATTTTCTACTACCACTATTTATTACAGTAATAACGTACACATTTATGTTTTAATCTGCAGGATACTCAGCTACACCATAATAACGCTTCTGCAGTAATTAGGCACGAACAGCTGTTTTAAATGCGAAAATATCTGATTATTTTGATGTCACAAGTTAGTTTGTTGTACAGCTTGTTTCCCGCTTGGAGTGGTCCATTATGTTGTAGTGTTATATTAGAATATTGGAAATGTCTATCTTGGTTTTCTCATGTGCTGTGTAATTCCCTGGGTTTTAACTACCAGCTGGTTATTATCATCTAAGATTTCCCTAATGAAATTTATACACAGGGCAGTAGAAGGACATGAGGTTTTTTTGAATAAAGAATTGCATGAGCTTCTGGAAAGTGCCTGGAATGGCAGCTGTCTTTAGAGCTGCGAAACAGCTTTTGCTAGCACTCGAGTTTCTCTGGTAGATAACACCGTATTATAGAGATTTTGCTTCAGTAAAGTTGACATTTTTTATTGTTTTCTTTGATGTGGCTTGAAAGAATTTTTATGCAGTGACTAGTAGTGTTCAGTTTATTGGTTACGTGTTTTGTATGTTGGACCCGTCTCAGACCCTTCTGGGGGCAGCTAACGGATTCTAAATTATTTACTGTGTTTGGATTTGTAGTAACTGTTTTATGCGCCACTCAGTGGACGTCCAGTTGCGATATTGGCGTGCAAATTCCAGCCTTCGTTGCCGATGGATAGCACTTATCATGGGTGCATGAACCAGGCGTTGCTGCAGAGGCCCTTACGCAGTAACATTCAATGAACGGTCGTTCAGGAGACACTGTTGTTGGCAGTCCCTTGGTTCATCTGGATGGTCAGCTGCTCAACAGTTGCACATCTGTTCATCGATACACGTCTCCACAGCCATCTTTCATCCCTGTCATCTATGGCCCGTGGTGCACCACAGTTGCCTTGGCACCAGTTTCAGATAGCGACATTTTGCTGTGCGTGGTATGATTCAACCATGGCAGCAAGCGAACAGTTTACAATCTTTGCCCTTTCAGAAATGCTTTCACCCTTGACCTGAAAGCCAAGAGCATGCCCTTTAAGACGTCAGGTAAATCACTCCGTTTTTGCATTACGACAACGACTCCATATTTTCCGTATCTCCCCCTCCCCTCCCCCTACCGACAGGCTTTATGTACCCTCAACTGCTAGTGCTGCCACCTGCCATCTGTGAGTGGTTATTGCTCGTTGACGTTGAACGTGGCCGTTGGTCATGTTAATGTGACTGGACCGAGTATATTCTTTTAAAATGATTTCGTAATTTTCATGGCTTTGAAATAATTCCTGACAGAATAAAGTCTCCTGTTCCTGTATCTAAGGACAGTTGTGGAGCCGATTCTCAATAGGGGGAAGGAATATGGTTAAATATTTTACATTTGGATGGTATTGGAAGCAGGTGAGGAAATCGAAAATTCAGGAGACTGAAGTATGCTAAAATTACTTTTGGTAGGAATCAATGAAATGAAAATTAAACATATTGGCGAGGAAATTACAGTATTTGCGAGAACTAAGCGAAGATGATGAAATTGGACACTCAAAATAGACAAGTTCATGCTACAATGGATGTGAGGTATGTTTAACCGTGATAAGAAGTGAGAAAAATATTCTCGCCCTTACAAGGGAATTGTTGCCTTGTAACAACCAAATGGTGGGTTTTTATCCTTTATGATTGGCTATTGCAAGCCAGAGACTTCTAGTGCTACACTGAGGTACTTGTATGAACGTAGTGCATTGTCGCAGTCACAGCATTCAAGGCAACAGTCGGCGCGGAGAATGTACTACGTGATTATTGGAGATCGTGAGAGGCGTTTTTTTTTTTATAATTACAATATTCAGGAATTCATTGACAGTGACATATAAAGTTATTATAACGTAAACTTGATTTTTTACTGTGTTGTTATGAGAGGTTTTCACTTGAAACCACTGGAGCAGTACGTACTTTTGATATAAATTTATTAAATTTTAGATCCATTTTTGCTTATTATTTAAGACTATAATTTGTTTTAGGCATTGTGAGTTCACGGAAGTTTCGAGGTGTGGGATTGTGTCTAGGAAAAACGTGAAATTACTTTCAAACATCTCATGAGAAGATGGATGGCTCAAAACCGAATGTCCCAGTGGTTCCAAAGTAAAATCACCACTTTGAAACAAACTATTTTTTTTTACTTTTTGCCATTTTCTTCTTGTATTCGTTACTTACTATGACGATAAAGGTTAATTTTTTGAAAAAAATTGAAAATTAATTTTTTGAAAATATTGCTAGGACTCAAAAGGTTAAAGGACGGAATGAAATTATATGGAATTCCGAACTCATGATTGTATTACAGCTGGCAACCAACATATTTCCTGTACTTTTCATATTAACGCTGCACAGTTATATAGCACGATTTATGTCTTAGAGATTTGCAAGTGAAAAGACAGTTGATGATATCGTCTCCCGTGTTATCAAAAAAATTTTCTTATACAGTATTTGTCAAACTTTCCTTTCACCTAACCAAAAATGTCTGTGGGAAGGCACCATAGACATTCAAATGCGAAACCTTGATCGAAGTTCCACAAGCAGACTTATGTATGTCGGTTTATTTGAAACTTTCCTTTCACCTAACCAAAAATGTCTGTGGGAAGGCACCATGGACATTCAAATGCGAAACCTTGATCGAAGTTCCACAAGCAGACTTATGTATGTCGGTTTATTTGAAGGAAGGCTTCATAAACAGCAAAATGGGAAACATTGGTTCAAGTCCCAGTAGTAAACTTGTATGTACAGTGGAACTTAACTCAGAGATTCTCCATCTTCATCTTAGGAATAATGTACCAGTAAACAGTTAGGCATGAGATGAAGAGTCTGATTTCAAATTTAGAGACGTACATTGTGTGTCAAACCTTTTACCAATGATAGTGGCACACGAAAATTCTGTTGTTTTTCTTGCTTGCTTTTTGGTTGTAAATGAAAACTTTTTTCTTTTCTCTTTGCAGGGCTTCCGTGTTAATCTCCCAATTAAATCGGCTCGCTTTCGCGGACAATATAGCACGTACCCCATTAAACTGTTCTACACGTCCAACATGCCAATCATGCTGCAGTCGGCGCTGGTGTCCAACGTCTATTTCATATCGCAAATGCTCGCTTCCAAGTTTGGCGGAAGCCTTTTTGTCGACATTCTGGGAGTCTGGGAAGAAGTAGAGCCGACCCGGTCCAGCCCAGTAGGTGGCCTGTGCTACTACTTATCGCCGCCAGAAACGTACGAACACGTCCTACAAGGTATGATCACCAAGTGTGAAAAATACAGCTCGTTCTTGTTATTTATATTTTCAAGTTTTACATCACAGAACTTACTATTATTGCCTTTTAGTTTTGGAGGTAAATTAATAACGTAACGACAAATGTACGCAATACACTGAATAGATTCAGAAAAGCTACAATCCATGTATAACAAAGAAATGGACAGAATTGTCTAACATGCATCATTAAAGCTGTGATATGGTTGCATACATTCACAATATTAAATTTCCACCTTTTTTAAAAAAAATATGTGATACATAAACAGAATGTTTTAGAAAGTATTTTTCTTTATACCTTACGAACTCATAAGTGAAAAGAACATTTAGTTAGAGGGGTAAACGTGAAAACGTTACTATTTTTGCGGAGTTGTGAACAAAATGATCATAATTTATTTAGTTATTTTTTAAAGAGATAGAGCAACGAGCTATATTTCTTTAAATGGGGCATTAATTTGTCTATTATTTAACTGATATACGTAAACCAATGGTGTGCAAATCAGTTTAAATCAAATTTCTATCAATTTCTGTTAGGAAACTAGAAATGTTCTAAGTTTCAGATGTGGATGAAAAGTGCTGTACATAATTATCTACTTTCGGATGGATGTTCTGATGCAGGAATGTTCATTTAAGTGAGTTGTTCAACTAATGCCTATTTTTATGAATGCACAACTCAGAGTGCCTTCTAAATGACCTCTGGATAAGATGTTAAATTGCTTGTGCGATGGAATGACAAGCTTTCTTGATGTGCTGTTACAAGCCATGTTCGGTTACATTGTAGAACGTATTCTTACACTGCTGTATGAATGCATAAACGAGTTTGGTTTGCCATGGATATTGATATGGAATAAACATGTTGTTCACATCTAACTAATACGTTGGCATGTTGCTCATGCTCGGCAAATGCCACACAACGCCAATGAAGCAGCTATATCTTATGGCGTAAAATATCCGGATCGACAAACTTCACTATTAAGTTCTTATGTGCTGAACAACAACTTCGAGGAGCAAATAGTTTCAAAAAATGCGGTGGTAATAAATGAAGACCAGCAAGAAGCGAGAATATGGAAGTACCCGTTTTAGCTGCAGTACACCATATTCTGCATGTTATATTATGAAAGGCTGCTGCAGTCACTGGTGTCAGCGTTACATCTGTGTGGTAAATAGGGCATGGCACAACTTCCACCCATACCACCTGTTACTGGCACAGGAGCTGCGTCGAGATTGTTTCAGTGGGAGAGTTACTTGCTGCGAATGGGCAATGAATGATTTCACTCTGGACGTATTACAAAGTATATTATCTTCTCTCGTGAATTCACGTTCACAAATTATGGTGCAGTAAACTGTCGTAATGTACATTACTGAGACACAGAACTACTGAGGTGGGTAATTTATGTTGACTGTCAGAAGATGTGAAAGGAGATGAAATCGTTGGCCCACGATTATCCATAGCTATTTGGAGAGGTGAGATGTATAGAGCTTCTATCGTTGACAGTTAAGTTGCTCTCCTTGAGAATGTTGGTCTAGACGAGGGGCAGCCAAGAATTCGGCTCTTGAGCAGTGCCCTACCTTGCGAGCCGTAGCTCTCAGCATGGCTGTGGACTTACCCACCGCCGAACCATTCTGTCTGAGCGTGAGAAGGGGAAATGCGAGAAACTGCGAAAGCGCTGCATTTACAATGCCAGAAGAAAAATAGTATACCCTTTTAGACGCTGCAGTTCACTCAAGATTTATTGTTAGAACAGTGCATACGCAGCACATGAAATGATTACATCTATAGATCAATAACAAAAGCGGTTCTAAGGTACCAGGTATCGGCCCAAGCTGTAACGCCCACATTTGTATGTGGTCATCCACATTTGTATGTGGTCCCGGCGCGCAAGTCTCCCAAAGTGGCGTCGACTGGAATACGAGTTGCACTTGGCGGCCGAACTTCCCCGCATCGGGCCTCTTGGCCAACGATGTCATCCACTCATTTACATTTTTTTTTGTATGTGGTGCAGCCTCCATGAGCGTAATGCAAGCGCTGATTGTGGCATACAGTTGATCGTACAGATGGTGCATACTGTGCTGGGATGCGTTATGTCATGCCTAATCGACTTGATGACGAAGTTACGTAAGAGTTGTTGGGCGATGATTCGCATGAGTCACTTATCATCCCATCACAGTCCTCACGTACTCGATAGGAGAGAAGTCCAGAAGAAATTGGACTGGCCAGCGAAGTACCTGCATGTCTTGCATCACGTTGAGTTTCATGGACAATGTGTGGGTGAGCAACATCCTGTTGGAACAATACGTCACATATTGCCCTTTAAACTCACATGAATCCCGTCTGTCGATTATTGTAATTTTTTTCATCCTTCATTTTCAACTGTCTTTAAATTATTTTTCAGGGAATGTTGTTTAATAGCAGATTAGCAGTACACATCGATTATGTGACTGCATAATAGATATTGAGAATCCTCATCTCTATCTTTTGTTATTCCCATTTATTTTTAAAAGCTTGTGACAATAGATTGCTAGACTGCCACTTCTTGGATCTGTGAACGTCCATCAAACAGCGGAGAGTAAACAGTGCTGACACCACGATTCTGCTCAACTGCAGGGAGACGTGCCGACCGAAAAATGCCGTACCGAAGTACTAAATAAAAAGTGGCGCTGTACTGGGTACTTCCATGAATTACCAAACAAAGACAATAATCAAACAAAGACAAACATCACTCCGCATGCGATCCGCATGTTGGGCTCTCTTGCAGCTTGGCACTCTGCGGCCAGCTCTGGTCTAGACAGTAACGGCTAAATATGGATGCAGCACATCGGTGACCTAGGGCATTCTGCGTGTGTTGTGCAAGGATCGAACAATGGATTTACTGTAAGATGATCAGGATGTCGTGATCCTCAGAAGCACTCCACACATTTGCCCAAGTTAACACCAACAGATTTCTTTTTGTCAAGGTATCTAAGGAATTGGGTTTTTGTCACCGAATTCACACCCTAGGCGTAGAGGAAGATTACAACTCGTCCACAGGTCGTTTAGAGTGCACATTAAGTTATCCATTCAGAAAATTGGACAGTAATTTGAACACCTTAACTAATTGAACATTCCTTCAGCAGGACATCCACCTGAACATAGCCACCTATCTACAGCATGATGCATTCACTCCTCAAACATTGAATGTTTCTAACTCCATAACCAAAATTTATAGGAATTTGATTTGAACTGGTTTGTACACACTTGGTTTAAATACATGATAGAGAAAATAATGTTCAGTTAAAAATATTAGAACCCGTTGCTCTAAGTCTCTGGAAAATAATTAAATAAATTATGTTCACAGTTTCACAGAAAGGGTATCGTTCTTATGTTTACCTGTCTAAATAAATTTCTTATTTTGTAGGTTACGTAGAAAAACACAACCGAGCTTATTACAAATGAAATAACCAATAAAAGTAAAAACCCACGTAGCGTGACCTCAGGGTGAAATTTTCTCAACAGTCTGCGTGGTACAAGGGCAAACGTAACGTGCCACTAATTCACCACAAACTGTCTGTTGCCATCCTACACCGAATTCCACCAGCCATAGGATTTCACAAGGAAACATCGTTTACGATTCGCATTCTTGCTACATAGTTCAATCCCAGTGCTGTGCCACTAGATTCATCGCAACATTTATATGTGGCCACAATCACTAGCAACGTGAGTCTGTTGACTAAGTGACCCTTCTCACTACTGATGGTGGCATCTTACTCGATTTCGCTACAGGGTATTAGTCATGACATAGCTAACAACTGTGCCATTACAGAGACTAACAGAGTTTAAATTTTGGGTGTAAGTATTATATTACCTGTTCGATGACAAGTATGAGTCACATATTGTATTTTACATCTCTCTTTGTGTTAGCAAGACTTGCCCCCAGCTTCTAGTTGTAGTAGAGTGACTATACACGTGAGGTTGTCATTGGAGATACGCAAATGTGTTTCATTTCGCGGTTTTTCAGAATTCCACTAACTTTGCATCTTCAGAGATGTCCCTTCATTGCAATGGAAGCACTTCGTTGTGGCCTCGTCTAGAAGTGAGAGATATAGCGCTGTAATGGTGATATATTAGCACCCGGAGTAGACAACATTCCATTGGAACTACTGACGGCCTTGGGAGAGCCAGTCCTGACAAAACTCTACCATCTGGTGAGCAAGATGTATGAAACAGGCGAAATACCCTCAGACTTCAAGAAGAATATAATAATTCCAATTCCAAAGAAAGCAGGTGTTGACCGATGTGAAAATTACCGAACTATCAGTTTAACAAGCCACAGCTGCAAAATACTAACGCGAATTCTTTACAGACGAATGTAAAAACTAGTAGAAGCCGACTTCGGGGAAGATCAGTTCGGATTCCGTAGAAATGTTGGAACACGCGAGGCAATATTGACCCTACGACTTATCTTAGAAGCTAGATTAAGGAAGGGCAAACCTACGTTTCTAGCATTTGTAGACTTTTGACAATGTTGACTGGAATACTCTCTTTCAAATTCTGAAGGTGGCAGGGGTAAAATACAGGGAGCGAAAGGCTATTTGCAATTTGTACAGAAACCAGGTGGCAGTTATAAGAGTCGAGGGACATGAAAGGGAAGCAGTGGTTGGGAAGGGAGTGAGACAGGGCTGTAGTCTCTCCCCGATGGTATTCAATCTGTATATTGAGCAAGCAGTGAAGGAAACAAAAGAAAAATTCGGAGTAGGTATTAAAATCCACGGAGAAGAAAGTAAAACTTTGAGGTTCGCCGATGACATCGTAATTCTGTCAGAGACAGCAAAGGACTTGGAAGAGCAGTTGAACGGAATGGATAGTGTCTTGAAAGGAGGATATAAGATGAACATCAACAAAAGCAAAACGAGGATAATGGAGTGTGCCGAATTAAGTCGAGTGATGCTGAGGGAAGTAGATTAGGTAATGAGGCACTTAATGTAGTAAAGGAGTTTTGCTATTTGGGGAGCAAAATAACTGATGATGGTCGAAGTAGAGAGGATATAAAATGTAGACTGGCAATGGCAAGGAAAGCGTTTCTGAAGAAGAGAAATTTGTTAACATCGAGTATAGATTTAAGTGTCATGAAGTCATTTCTGAAAGTATTTGTGTGGAGTGTAGCCATGTATGGAAGTGAAACGTGGATGATAAATAGGTTGGACAAGAAGAGAATAGAAGCTTTCGAAATGTGGTGCTACAGAAGAATGTTGAATATTAGATGGGTAGATCACGTAACTAATGAGGAAGTATTGAATAGGATTGGGGAGAAGAGAAGTTTGTGGCACAACTTGACCAGAAGAAGGGATCGGTTGGTAGGACACGTTCTGAGGCGTCAATGGATCACCAATTTAGTATTGGAGGGCAGCGTGGAGGGTAAAAATCGTAGAGGGAGACCAAGAGATGAATACACTAAGCAGATTCAGAAGGATGTAGGTTGCTGTAGGTACTGGGAGATGAAGAAGCTTGCACACGATAGAGTAGCATGGAGAGCTGCATCAAACCAGTCTCAGGACTCGTATGGCCGAGGGTTTTGGGTGAAAAGGGACATAAAAGCATAACTCAGGATCGCCTGGAGGAATTTCAAGCAAATTTAGTATGAACATAACTCTTTATTAGTATTATTATTTATGTAAAAATACTGTGGGGTTAATACACCCCTATCACCTCTAGGGACGGGGGTGAGGATGTGAGGCCTTGACATGTATAAATATTCGACAATGACCTATATTAATATGGAATCCACAGTTTTCGCTGTCGCTACGCTCACTGGATGACATGTCGCTCCTGGGGGGAGGGGGGGGGGGGGATGCAGGGAGAGTGACATATCAGCATAACTGCAATACCTGAAGCAATTTATACCAAACTTGGGGCACGTATCACTTGATACCTGGATAAAATTACTGTGACAATGAGGCGCCGCTAGCAACTGTGGCTGAGGGGGTGGGGTGAAAGGATACTGAGGCACTGCAGTGCTACAATTCATTGCCATGCACGGCTAGTGGGGAATTGTTATGGCCCAACATTAGGCTCGACGTGGGACAGTTGGTGCCCAATTAGAATGTGAATAATAAGTTTATTGGAAGGAGCCTAATTTCAGTGTTCTTCTTTGGAGCTTAGCCGGCGGCGGTGGTCTAGCGGTTCTAGGAGCTCAGTCCGGAACCGCGGGACTGCTACGGTCGCAGGTTCGAATCCTGCCTCGGGCATGGATGTGTGTGATGTCCTTAGGTTAGTTAGGTTTAAGTAGTTCTAAGTTCTAGGGGACTGATGACCACAGATGTTAAGTCCCATAGTGCTCAGAGCCATTTGAACCATTTTTTGGAGCTTAAATACAACAACACAAGAAGTACTTTTCAGTGAAGTCTTTGTCTTGAAGTGAATGAGAGCCGGTAAATCTGGTGGACTGAATCACAGTCACCAAAGTTTCAGTTAACATCCTACATGGTGCACGAATTATCTCTGATTGCATGAGCACTATGACATGCCATAATACCAAAATCCTGGAAGTCTGCTGTGGTAGAAGCCAAGTCTTGGTGTAACGTGACGACGACTGCAGGCAGCTCCACGCAGCATCAGCGGAGAACGTCTGAAGTCGGTAGGCTGGCTGGCAAACACATCTACAAACGATGTCATAGTCGTTTTACCGGCTTATAAGCTTTTAATTCGTTATTTGTCAAGTCTGTTCAAAACATTGACTCATTCGGTATCTATGTTCTTGCCAGCAAGACAGTTAGGTTCCTAGAGAAGTATAGCTTTTCTTTGCATTCCCATAGAAACTGCCATGCAGAGACTGTTTCTTACTACATTTTATCGTACTCTTAAGACGAGCAAACTTATCCGCTGGGAAGCTGGTGTTTCTGCCAGCAACAATAACCGCAAACAACTGTACGTTGGAGTAGTCGTCGAAAATGTCAGACTGTAGACAGTTTACTGCATTTTGGGACAAACGAACACATCTGTTTATACAGCTCGATTCGCATCTGGATCTTTTTAGGAAATGATGATTAAACTGCAACTAAATGTGGCAGACTAGACGTACACCTAGTCATATACGCAGAAGTAGTTGCAAATGAATGGCTACCAGTTTACGCCAAAATAGAATCCTTTAGCTGGGAACAGAATGAATCTTGTGTTTGACCTTGTGCGAAGACCAACAAACAGTATTTTGCAACTGTACTCTGTGTCAATCAGTTCCATTTAGTTTCACTTAACGAATAACTTACAGACAGGTGCTCTGTGGTGTTTAACAGCGTTATGCAGTTTGTCTACTGGGGTAATAAATCCCTAAGGGTCGTTATTGTTATGTATACAAAGAAAAAAGAAAACTGGAAATTGAGGACATCGAAGTCAGGAAATGAAAAACTGGAGTATATGGCTTAGCCAACTGCTGCATAGGAAGAACATGTAAACAGCAATTGGAAAAATAGCACTAGTAAAGACAACTGCTGGCAAGGTGGTGCTTTTCGAGCCATAGTAATCGCAAATACCATTTGTTGGAGTACTGGTCGGAAATGTCAGAATCGAGACCTCTTACTGCATTAACGGACACACAGAAATAATGTTTACAAGGCTCCATTTACATCTGGAACTTCCTAAGAAATGAAGTGCACTAGATGTTGTACACCTAGTAGAACAACAACCGTTTGCCGAATTTAAAACTGATGGAATAACAGCTTTTAACTGTAATTCATTTACAAAATTTCTTTCCAAAGGGGGAGCCATCTCCATGTATGGTAAAATTTCGATCAGTTTGGTATTTGATTTGATGCACACACCTCACCTAAGAAGTGTATTCTTTTTTCTAACCTCCATGCTCTGACATGGCAAGCCCAAGTGCTCACAATGTGTTTTGCACGAATGCTGATAGGCGATAGTGCATACATTTCAAGAATGCACATGGAATCTCTCAGTAACGCAAACACTCTGACGTGATCGAGTTCTCAAAAATATGTGTACATGCACAGCTGCAAGCTGGCTACTTCTGTGATGCATAATTCCGTATAGCACATTCTTATTTTGTTTGTGGGTATCTGGTCTGCCAACATTACAATGAGTTTTCACTCTGGTACAAGAACTGCAGCGGCCTTGACCGAGAGCAAGAAGAGACTTGCTTGACACACCCTGTGACATTACAAGACTGCTTCCAAGATGGCCAACTGTTATCTCAGATACCAGGTGACACTGATGAGCTGGACCTGCATGCTATGCTGGCCCTCAGATCTGCAAACATGTGTACCGCAGCATCCACCATACTTGATGCTTGGTGATAACTCGGCAGCTCTCTTTTGGCATTCAGATGAGGCCACTGCAGTTCTGCGTGACAGTGCAAAAAACATTCTAACGGTGGTAGGCTGGGTCCTGCAAAGAAAGTACGACTGCGTGATGCCATTTCATAGTACAGAAGCAGACAGACTGCCAGATATGCACGTATGTGTATTTTTGGGAACTTTATCATGTGACAGCATTTGCATTATTGGGTGACTGCACATGGGTTCTTTAAGGTATGCATTATCACGTGATTCTGACCCTGGAACATACTCAGCTGTCGCCATTTGTGTTAAACACATCAGGTGCACTTGAGCCTGCTAGCGCAGAGCATGGAGGCTAGGGAAACAATACACTTTCCAGATAAAATGTGTACATCAAATCACGTATAAAAATGATACGTTATTTCTGTTTATAGTAAATGCTAATATCGCACTGTGTGTGAATTAATATGTAAATTTTGCTTATGCATTTTGCAATAGCTTTTTCTTTTTTACAGTTGCAGTTTAAATATTCTTTTAGGTGGTTGTCTACAACATATACTTCAGATTTTCGCTACTTGAATTCAATGTTCTCTTTTTGTATACGTAACCTTGACTGTGCTTAGGAGTTTATTACCCCATTAGATAAGCTACTTAACACTGTTAAACATCACTCAGCAGCTGATCTGTAAGTTATTTGTCAATCGAAACTACATGAAAGTGACTGGCACAGTGGACAATTGTAAATACTGATCGTTGGTCTATGCGCAGGGTCAGACACGTGATACATTGTGTTTCCAGCTATAAGAGTCTATTTTGGTGTAACTAGTAGACATACATTTGCTCGCTAAAATTTTAAGCATAGGACTAGGTGTATTACATCTAGTCTGTCACATTTAGATGCATTGTAAACCATCTTTTTTCTTTTTTTTATTTACCGATCCAGATATGAATGGAGCTGTATAAACCGATTTTTCGTTTGTCCCTTAATGCAGTAAACGGTCTCGATTCCGACATTTTCGACCAGCACTCCAACGAATCGGTATTTGCAGTTACTATGTCTGGCAAAAGCACCAGCTTCCTAGTGGTTTTCTTTGCTAGTGTTAAGAAAAAATAATGAAATCTAGTAAGAGTCATTGTCACCGTGACAGTATCGATCGGAATGCAATTGCCTGCAAGGTGATAGATACCTGAAGGACTCAATGTATCGAACAGAGGAAAGACAGTACCTTAAGAGTCATAAACCTTTCATATGACCGTGACGTCTCTTTAATGTGTTAGCTTAGTGCTCTGAGGCTAAACGTTATATGTGTTAACGTGCTACAGTTTCACCACACTATGCTACAGTCAATATACTTTCATGAAAAAGGCCAAAATAGCAATCATGTTTGATCCAATCTATAATTATTTATCACATGCATAACAAGTTTCTCATTTTCATGGCGTGCTGCGTGCAAAATGCGGGATTGGTTTGTCAGCCAGGGGTACTTACAAGGTTGGGTTAATGGATGTGGAATATAATCATGATGAGAAAATATTGTGAAGCCTATTTTACTGTGGGGTTGGTAAACCATTCCAGTGTTTACATATACATATGTCCGAACAACAGTCAGGCTGAAAAACTGGCTAATTCTGCACACATATCCCAGATTCTTTGTGTTGGAAACTTATTAGGATTTTTGGTGGGTTAGCAAATAAGACAAGGAACTATTCTGCTACAAAATAAAAAACTGTTAAGGTTTTTGTGGCCACTTGTTGACAAACTACCTGTTGGCTTCTGTCTCAGGTTCTTTGGCCGATGTTTTTTAATGAATTTTGTGACATTTCGCCAGCACCAGTGGCTGCCATTATAAAATCATGACCTTCCATTGCAGTGGAAGGGCGCTTCCGTGACAGTGCTAGCCACTTGTGCTGGCGAAATGTCAGAAAAATCATTAGACAGACGTTGACTGAAGAACCTGAGACAAAAGCCAACAGGTAGTTTGTCTACTACAAAGTCTTTGTTAATTTCTGCATATCCATTCACACACAGAAAACAACGCTTCCTTTATGTTTGTTTGATGTAGTTTTAGTAACATCAATCTCAATTTTTAACTTATAATTTAAATCTACGTCCAAATCATTTGTTTCTTTCCTCTGCATGTAATTAGGCAAGTACAAAGAATGTATGTTCTCGAATTCCAATACATATTTTCCCCCTTTAAACTATCTTTTTATGTCTTTAACTACTAGTTACATTCCTTCCAGCAAATCTTTTAGCTGAGATAATTTAAGGAGTTTGTTCTTACCTCTTATTTCCTGCAAAATACTACTGTTATAATGCTCCCCATTTGTCTGCGTGTACACCACCAACTCTTCTGCTGCACGTTCTTGTGGAATTTCCTTGTAGAACTTTAAGTTTACAACTTCTACAAACGAGTGGTCATTTAATGTTGCTCTTCCGTTGGTTTTAAGCTATGCGAACAGTTGTTCTGTTGCTAGATGCATGTCTTCCAGTCCACCGCATTTTGACATAATGCTTATTAAGCAGATCCTGGTGGGAATGGTGTTTTATAAACAGTTTTTTCGCAAGTCCTTTAATGTAGTACACATGCTCTAATCTATCATTTTTGGCTAGGACTGCAACGTAACAGCCGCTTATCATTACTGTTTACAGTAAGTGATAATATCTTGTATTCCCCAGTAATCTCCCTACACTGTGTTTAAAGTCATGTATACATCTTTGTAGCACATCTGAGAGAGTTTCCTTTTCCCAATTCCTTTAAGGCAGTTGTTTCAGCCCTGTACTTCAGTGTTCCTTTTTTGATTGCAATGTCCTCCATTACCAGTTTCCTTTTTCGAGGGCATTATTCATTAACTCCATTTACTGTAATTTCATCAGTGGGAAGTGGTTTCAGCCTGTGAGATACATTTACTAGTTTTCTTAAGGTTTATGGAATAAGTGTTGGTAGCAACCAGTCCTAATTCGGCAGTATCTATATTTGATGATATTGTGGAGAGCAATGCTCTAGATCGAGGGTAATATGTTTTTTTTTTTTTTTTTTGCTTTAATATAGCACTTCAGTATAACACTTATGTCGTCTTTGTTGTAGTCAGTTTTAAGAATCTCCACATAGTTTGGAGGTAGAGAGTTAAAACTGTTTGCAGCTAGAATATAGTTTATAAGCTTTTTTTGGTCCCGAATGTCTGGAAGACTTACTTGTACATCAGCCAATTTTTCATTGTCGAAGCAGACAAACTGCAGACGTTCTTAAATATAACAAAGCAGCTCTTCCGTAAGTTATTCGTTAATTGTCGCCACATGGAAGCAGTTGTCACAGAGTAGAGTGGAGCACATCGTAAATACTGTTTGTTGCTGTTTAACACGCTTAAACAGTAGAGCACAGGATCAGACATACGATCCATTTTGTAGCTGTATATTGCAGTCTCCAGCCTGGAAATAGCATGTTCTTTAACCAAGGAAGGCGTAAAAGTTTCACGTAGTCGCATGTCTGGACACTTTTTAATATCTATAAGGTTGTTAGCAATAACTTTGTTCACTCCCGGCTGTGATTTGACATACAAACTTGTTACACATCTTTACACTTGTAGTTCAACAATATAAACTGTCAGTCCCAACTGTCTTATTGTCGTCCACAGTCACACTGCTGTTTCCCTGACAGTCTTCTTCCATGCAGAAGCCATGGTTTGATATCGGAAAGTCACAGATCTCCATTTTATTAAAAATTCTGCCAAAATCTCGCATTATGTCAAACTCCAAAAGGCAATAGTCATCTGCACGAATGTGCGTCAATATTGCAGACAGCCCTTCTGTTAGAACACCCATTTTAACGTCTGGTTGTTCCACTTCGTATGGTATGGTCACAGGGCTCCTACATTTCTTCGAAATGATTTCCACAGCTTCCTTGCCGATTTTTTCCAGTATTCCTCTTGCTGATACATTATCATTCCCATGTAGGAGAAATGATAACTCTGCCTTGACACTGTATCTCGTTGTGACGAACCTGGAAAATTTAGTACGTAGGTAATACACTCCTGGAAATGGAAAAAAGAACACATTGACACCGGTGTGTCAGACCCACCATACTTGCTCCGGACACTGCGAGAGGGCTGTACAAGCAATGATCACACGCACGGCACAGCGGACACACCAGGAACCGCGGTGTTGGCCGTCGAATGGCGCTAGCTGCGCAGCATTTGTGTACCGCCACCGTCAGTGTCAGCCAGTTTGCCGTGGCATACGGAGCTCCATCGCAGTCTTTAACACTGGTAGCATGCCGCGACAGCGTGGACGTGAACCGTATGTGCAGTTGACGGACTTTGAGCGAGGGCGTATAGTGGGCATGCGGGAGGCCGGGTGGACGTACCGCCGAATTGCTCAACACTTGGGGCGTGAGGTCTCCACAGTACATCGATGTTGTCGCCAGTGGTCGGCGGAAGGTGCACGTGCCCGTCGACCTGGGACCGGACCGCAGCGACGCACGGATGCACGCCAAGACCGTAGGATCCTACGCAGTGCCGTAGGGGACCGCACCGCCACTTCCCAGCAAATTAGGGACACTGTTGCTCCTGGGGTATCGGCGAGGACCATTCGCAACCGTCTCCATGAAGCTGGGCTACGGTCCCGCACACCGTTAGGCCGTCTTCCGCTCACGCCCCAACATCGTGCAGCCCGCCTCCAGTGGTGTCGCGACAGGCGTGAATGGAGGGACGAATGGAGACGTGTCGTCTTCAGCGATGAGAGTCGCTTCTGCCTTGGTGCCAATGATGGTCGTATGCGTGTTTGGCGCCGTGCAGGTGAGCGCCACCATCAGGACTGCATACGACCGAGGCACACAGGGCCAACACCCGGCATCATGGTGTGGGGAGCGATCTCCTACACTGGCCGTACACCACTGGTGATCGTCGAGGGGACACTGAATAGTGCACGGTACATCCAAACCGTCATCGAACCCATCGTTCTACCATTCCTAGACCGGCAAGGGAACTTGCTGTTCCAACAGGACAATGCACGTCCGCATGTATCCCGTGCCACCCAACGTGCTCTAGAAGGTGTAAGTCAACTAACCTGGCCAGCAAGATCTCCGGATCTGTCCCCCATTGAGCATGTTTGGGACTGGATGAAGCGTCGTCTCACGCGGTCTGCACGTCCAGCACGAACGCTGGTCCAACTGAGGCGCCAGGTGGAAATGGCATGGCAAGCCGTTCCACAGGACTACATCCAGCATCTCTACGATCGTCTCCATGGGAGAATAGCAGCCTGCATTGCTGCGAAAGGTGGATATACACTGTACTAGTGCCGACATTGTGCATGCTCTGTTGCCTGTGTCTATGTGCCTGTGGTTCTGTCAGTGTGATCATGTGATGTATCTGACCCCAGGAATGTGTCAATAAAGTTTCCCCTTCCTGGGACAATGAATTCACGGTGTTCTTATTTCAATTTCCAGGAGTGTAGTTATAGACCACACCTCTCCTTTAAAATTACTTTTTTAACAACGAGAAAAGAATTGGTACCTGGAATGTGAGAACTTTACTCCAGACTGGGAAATCACAGGACATGATAACTGAAATGGAAAAATTAAATTTATATGTATTAGATTTAGCCGAAGTGAGGTGGCCACAACCTGGATACTTTTGGAGTGGAATTTGTGGTGTAATCCATTCTGGTACAGCAGAGAGTATTCCAGGAAATGGTGGAGCGGGCACAATCTGACGTATGAAACTGGGAAACAGTTTTGTGCAGTACAATGAACGACTAATTATAATACGGATTGAAATTAAACCAAAGTCTATATGCCAGCAGCAGAGGAGGAAAAAAAGTGATGGAAAAATGTTATGACGAGCTAATTGAATTGATAAAGAAAATACAGGGTGAAGAAAACTTTATTTTACTTGGAGATAGCAATGCAACATTAGGAGAGGGAACCGAAGGAAATACAGTTGGTAAATATGGATTGGGACAAAGGAATGAGAGAAACGAGAGACTTGTAAGGTCTGCATAGCTATAAACTAATGGTAACGAATATTATATTCTGGCATTATCCAAGGAGGAGATATACGTGGAAAGCCGCAAGAGACATACAAAGGGCACACATAGACTACATACTGGTAAGAGAAACATTCAATCAGTGAAGGACAGCTGAAGCTACCCTGGAGCAGATCTCAACACCAACAATAATTTAGTTGTGATGCTATGTGTACTAAAATTCAAAAGATTAAAGTTGGAAGAAAGAAGCAGTGGGAGGTATCTAAGCTTAAAGATGAGTCTACATAAAATAGCTACACAGCACAAACAAACAGCACCGTTGAGGAAACCAGATAACACATGAGGCTACAACAGAAATGTGGCAAAATAAAGAAATGCATTTTAAACTCTGAAGAAGTGGTATTAGGGAAAAAAGAAACAGCAGAACAGGAAAGAACGGAGAAGTCAGGAAGTCGAGAATATGATGAAGGAAAGGAGAGAGTATAAAAACTCGAAGGATGTAGAAGTAATGCAGAAATACAAGAAATTTGGTAACGAGATTAATGAGAGAGCAAAACAATATAAAGAACAACATTTTAAAGAAATGTGCGAACGCACAGATAATAGTATGAAAGTAAGTCAAATTGACATGGCATAGCAGATGTAAAGAATGTCTTCGAAACGCTTGTACAGTAGAGCGTCGATTATCCGAAGTAATTGGGGGACATGGGTGTTCGGAAAACTGGTTTGTTCGGATAATCGAACTGTACATGTTTATTTGCCAAAAAGAAGTACTGTACAGTAAATTTATTCATAAAAACAGGCATGTCTTTTAGTATTACAAAGTAACATACAAAGGCAACTTCAGTAAGAATATATAGTAATAACCTCGTACTTGTCCCTCATAGCATTTTGTATCGTCAAGTTCACTTTTTCACACAGCACCACACAAGTGGTCGTAACAGAGAACAGAAGGTGACTGCACCGTGAGAAGCTCTTCTTGGGCGCGCGCAATCCGTCAAACTTCCCGGAGCGGCACGCCTCAACTCTAGGCTGGCGCATCTGTTACTGTGAACAGCTTTGATACTGCCGCTACTTCTACTGCCATTGCCAAGCCGACAGAAGTGTGCTGATTGTTGAAACACAGCGACTGGCGGCTTGGCCTGTCAGTAGCGCCTTGTGAAGACCCCATTAGAAGCAATGTTCCGCCAGAGTTGGCCCAGTGGGGCGACTACTGTGGGAAACTTGGTTTGGGAGTGAGGGGGATGATGGACGGTGGGGTGGGAGTGTAACAGGTGCGAGCGAGTACACAGTTCGGTTAAGCGGTCGTTCGGTTGACCGTTCGGATAATCGACGCTCTACTGTATATAAAAACTACAAACGTGAAGTCGGAATAGTTCGCTGTGGTAATAAAGAAGAATCAGATATCATTCAGATGGGAGTACGATAACGTTGCTCCCTATCCCCATACTTCTTTAATTTGTAGATACAGATGGCAGTCGACATGGTGAGAAAAGACGCAAACATAGGAGTTAACAGTTCATGAAGATAAAGTGGACATGCTGAAATTCACCGATGACATAGCACTAATTACAGAAAGTGAAGGAGACCTGCGAAAAATATTGAACACAACGAATAGAATAATGGAGAAGCAGTTCTGTATGACAATAAAACACACATAAAACAAAAGTTCTAGTCAGCATTAGAAGCGAGGAAAGCAAGACAGCGGTAAAGTTGAAAATGAGACAATTGAGGAAGTGAACGAGTTTAATTAACTGGGTAGTAAAATTTCGAGTGGTGGAAGAAGCTACTGGGAGATAGTGTGCAGAACTGGCCAGGCCAAGAATGATTTTAATAAGAAGAAAAACATATTCACTACAAAGTGTATAAGCCTTGACGTGAGGAAACAAATGTTGAAGACCTACATGTTGAACACTTAAAAAATTTGCAGAGGAGCTTGGACGATAGGAGTGAGAAACATGGTGCTACAGGAGAATGATGAAAATTAGCTGGACAGAAATGATCACAAACGAGGAAGTTTTTATTCCAGCAGGAGGGAAAAGATCGAACGCGAAAAAGAAGGAGGGCTCAGCTGATAGGCCACGTACTCCGACATGACGGTGTATTGAAAAGAGTAACTGAGGGAGCAGTGAAGGGAGAAATGTCAGAGGAAGACCCAGACTGGAGTATATTAAACAAACATTGGGAGAGAGAAAATGTTGTTGAGAACTGGTTCTGTAACGGGTAGAGGCACATTTAAATTCTTCTTGCTGTGCGCATACCATTTTCCGTGTAATTTATGTTGCCAATGTTAGTAACAAGGTTGTCCAGCTTCTCCGTAATAACGACAAACCAAAGCGTTCCGCAGTTGGTCCCATCTTTCTCCCTAACAGCCGAGTAACGCTTAGCTCTTCGGAGAAATCCATGTTAACACTTTTCGCTACTACATAAGACTGATTAGCTGCGGCTATCAGGCCTTCCTTTGTACTTAAAAGAACGAAGATGGCGGCACTCTGGCGCGTTAGCACCGCACAACAGCTGTTCTGTAAGTTATTCGTTAATTGATACTAGATGGAAGTGATTGGCACAGAGCACAATTGTAAACGCTGTTTGTTGGTGTCTAATACAGTTAAAACAGCCTTGCACAGGGTCAAACTAATTTTCCCTATGAAACAGAGTTACGTGACCCGCTGTGTACCATCATTTGCTGAAAACATCTTTTCGGTATTTTGAACCATTCATAAAATAAAGGCGCCTTAGATCTGATGCGATTCACCCTGTAGACGTCACCCAAGTTCGCGGCATAGTCATACAGTGAAAGGATTAATGACTCATTTTATATTATTCGTCGTGTTACCGATTTATGCTCGCATCTTATAATAAGCAGTAAACCCTCCACTCCTGAATCTTTAAAGAATCGAACGCCCATATAATAAAGAGCTTTAGACGTGAGTTAATGTATTAAATATATTACGTGTAGACATGTAAGTGAGAAAAAGTTTAGTATAGGTTTGAAATTGTATTTAAAGTTAGTTGAAAGCCGATAAGAGCTCTCATTATCAAACACTGGACTGAGTATAGTCTGGGTAATTTGCGCTCTATTTTATGCAAAAGCTATTTTTGCGCACATCTCAATGTTTATGACGTCTTCTTCAGAAATACGCAATAATTTTGCGAGTACTTCAGTAGTACATGTGGACACAGTCTGCAAATGGTTTTGCGAATAGAGTTAGTAGTAAAAGATTAATAACCTAAAAAGTCATGCCAGAAGTTTCAGTAAGTAGTATTATTTGAAAGAAACTGCATAAATATTCAGTCAGATCTTGATAAGATCAGAGATTGACAATTTGCTTTAAATGTTCTGAAATGTAAAACTGTATACTTCACGAAACGAAACAATGTAGTATCCTAGGACTATAATATTAATGAGTCACTGTTGGAATCGGCCAACTCGTACAAATACGTGCGAATAGCACTTTGTAGTGCTATGATGTGGAATGATCTCATAGGTTCAGTCGTGGGTAAAGCACCTGGTAGACTTCGGTTTATTGGTGAAATACTGCATACATACATACATACATTAATCCTTGTTCCATAGATCATGAATACGACATTTCGTAATGATGTGGAACGTGTCACTTTAACATAGGTTTTCTTTAAACAAATTAATTAATTAATTAACTTGTTTACAGTTGTTACTTCATTTCCAAGAATTCATCTAGTGAGCAGAAGGAGATGTCATTCAGAAACTCCTCCAATTTGCTTTCAAATGCTGGTTGGCTATCTGTCAGACCCTCAATATGATTTGGCAAATGACCAAAGACCCATGTGGCAGCATAATTCACCCCTTTCTGTGCCAAAGTGAGATTTAATCCAGAATAGTGAATATCATCCTTTCTTCTAGTGAAGTGCAATCAGTCTGCAAAGGAGATTGCTGACAAGTCACTCGAGCAACCGGTTCTATAATATTGCTCAAGTGTGTGGGACACTTACCACATAGGACAAGCAGGGGATCTTGAACGTATACAGGGCAGAGCAGCACGAATGGTCACAGGTTTATTTAATCCGCGGGAGACTGTCACAGAAGTATTGAAGGAACTGAACTGGCAGACTTTTGAAGATAGACGTAAACAATGCGTGAACGCCTATTAACAAAATTTCAAGAACCGGCTTTAAATGATTACTTTAGGAATATATTGCAACCCCTTAAGCATCGCTCATACAGGGATCGTGAGGATAAGATTAGAATAATTGCTGCACGCACAGAGGCATTCAAACAATCATTCTTCCCATGCTCCATATGTGAATGGAACAGGAAGAAGCCCTAAAATTGGTACAATGGGACGTACCCTCTGCTATGCACCTCACAGTGGTTTGCAGAGTATAGATGTAGATGTTGATCTATCTCCTTTCAGTCACTGTTTTTTACTCAAGAAAAGAAGGGACCGTACAATTTTTCATGAGAAATGGCACAAAAAACGTTTACTTGAAGCGAGTCTCTCTCACTCTCATTGCGAAAAGGCCGATGAAAAGCACGTTGGACCGAAATCAGTGACTTAGTCCTTGTAAACTGCAGCACACTAGATGCCTTCTGTTAAGCGTACGCCATCCTACTTCTGATTGACTGCCAACTGACAAGACGCATTCACTAACATGTTGTTGTTGTGGTCTTCAGTCCAGAGACTGGTTAGATGCAGCTCTCAATGTTACTCTATCCTGTGCAAGCTTCTTCATCTCCCAGTACCTACTGCAGCCTACATCCTTTTGAATTTGCTTAATGTATTTATCTCTTGGTCTCCCTCTACGATTTTTACCCTCCAAGCCGCCCTCCATTACTAAATTGGTGATTCCTTGATGCCTCAGAACATGTCCTACCAACCGATCCCTTCTTCTAGTCAAGTTGTGGCACAAACTCCTCTTCTCCCTAATTCTATTCAATACCTCCTCATTTCTGAAAGAGTTTGTATGGAGTGTAGCCATGTATGGAAGTGAAACATGAACGATAAATAGTTCGGACAAGAAGAGAATAGAAGCTTTCGAAATGTGGTGCTACAGAAGAATGCTGAAGATTAGATGGGTAGATCACGTAGCTAATGAGGAAGTATTGAATAGGATTGGGGAGAAGAGAAGTTTGTGGCACAACTTGACCAGAAGAAGGGATCGGTTGGTAGGACATGTTCTGAGGCATCAAAGAATCACCAATTTAGCATTGAAGGGCAGCGTGGAGGGTAAAAATCGTAGAGGGAGACCAAGAGATGAATACACTAAACAGATTCAGAAGGATGTAGGTTGCAGTAGGTACTGGGAGATGAAGAAGCTGGCACAGGATAGAGTAGCATGGAGAGCTGCATCAAACCAGTCTCAGGACTGAAGACCACAACAACGACAACATTTATGTGACCTACCCATCTAATCTTCAGCATTCTTCTGTAGCACCACATTTCGAAAGCTTCTATTCTCTTCTTGTCCAAACTATTTATCGTCCATTTTTCACTTCCATACGTGCCCACAGTCCATACAAATACTTTCAGAAACGACTTCCTGACACTTAAATCTCTAATAGCTATTAACAAATTTCTCTTCTTCAGAAACGCTTTCCTTGCCATTGCCAGTCCACATTTTATATCCTCTCTACTCCGACCATCATCAGTTATTTTGCTCCCCAAATAGCAAAACTCCTTTACTACTCTAAGTGTCTCATTTCCTAATCGAATTCCCTAAGCACCACCCCACTTAATTCGACTACATTCCATTATCCTCGTTTTGCTTTTGTTGATGTTCATCTTATACCCTCCTTTCAAGACACTGTCCATTCCATTCAACTGCTCTTCCAAGTCCTTTGCTGTCTCTGACAGAATTACAATGTCATCGGCGAACATCGAAGTTTTTATTTCTTCTCCATGGATTTTAATACCTACTCCGAATTTTTCTTTTGTTTTCTTTACTGTTTGCTCAATATACAGATTGAATAGCACCGGGGAGAGGCTACAACCCTGTCTCACTCCCTTCCCAACCACTGCTTCCCTTTCATGTCCCTCAACTCCTATAACTGCCATCTGCTTTCTGTACAAATTGTAACTAGCCTTTCGCTCCCTGTATTTTACCCCTGCCACCTTCAGAGAGTATTCCAGTCAACATTGTCAAAAGCTTTCTCTAAGTCTACAAAACCCTTCCTTAATCTTCCTTCTAAGATAAGTCGTAGGGTCAGTATTGCCTCACGTGTCCCCGAGGTTGGCATCTACGTTTTTCCATTCGTCTGTAAAGAATTCGCGTTAGTATTTTGTAGCGGTGACTTATTAAACTGATAGTTCGGTAGTTTTCACATCTGTCAGCACCTGCTTTCTTTGGGGTTGGAATTATTATATTCTTCTTGAAGTCTGAGGGAATTTCGCCTGTCTTATACATCTTGCTCACCAGATGGTAGAGTTTTGTCAGGACTGGCTCTCCCAAGGCTGTCAGTAGTTCTAATGGAATGTTGTCTACTCCCGGGACCTTGTTTCGGCTCAGGTCTTACAGTGCTCTGTCAAACTCTTCACGCAGTATCGTATCTCCCATTTCATCTTCATCTACATTTCCATTTCCATAATATTGTCGTCAAGAACATCGCCCCTGTATAGACCCTCTTATACTCCTTCCACCTTTCTGCTCTCCCTTCTTTGCTTAGTACTGGGGTTCCATCTGAATTGTTGATATTCATGCAAGTGGTTCTCTTTTCTCCAAAGGTCTCTTTAATTTTCCTGACATGTAACGGCGATTTTCTGATATCTGGGCCAAGCTCATTCAGACGGCACCGTCCAAAATCAAGTCATTCTTTCTGAAACACACTGTATTTAGTGAATATAGTCAGCATAATTTGCGCGTCATGAATTATGCTCCATCAAGACATATACACTATTTGTAAAATTCCCCTTGCTGTCTTAAATCTTTAACATGAGACTTTTCCTCTTAATGGATAGGTCGTGACAGTATTTTAAATTTTTAGGTTTGGATATTAATTAAAACTCATCCGAAATAACTGAAAGACCACGTTTTTGTAGCTGCTGGAAGCCGTTAGATAGGTAATTTGCAACTCGGTCTGTGCACCGTAAGCTAAGTTAGCTATTAAGTAAAGCAGATGGTTACCTTCCTGTTATGAACGGTTCAAAAGTTTGTAATTTTTACATTTTACGTAGCTTTTGCTGCTGAGTAATGCGACCGCTCTCCGTGGCAGACCCGATGCACGCGCTGCTGTACCTGTGCTTCATGCTGGGCTCGTGCGCCTTCTTCTCGAAGGCGTGGCTGAGCGTGTCCGGGTCGTCGGCTCGCGACGTGGCGCGGCGGCTGCGCGAGCAGCGGATGGTGATGCCGGGACACCGCGACGGGTCGCTGGTGCGCGAGCTCGACCGCTACATCTCGACGGCCGCCGCCTTCGGGGGCGTCTGCATAGGCGCGCTCTCCGTGCTCGCCGACGTGCTGGGCGCCATCGGCTCGGGCACCGGCATCTTGCTCGCCGTCACCATCATCTACGAGTACTTCGAGATATTTGTGCGCGAGCAGGGCTCCCCTGGCTCCGTCGGCCTTCTCTTCTGAGACGGACCTGGAAGACTGGCCTGTGGTCGGACGTTCGAGTCGGCAGATCCTTTCTGGAAAGTTGCACTGCAAAGTACGATGCGAAGAACACGGACTAGTGATGAGTATGAATATGAGTGCATTGTCAAATAGTGCTCGCTGAGGAGCGCTGTGCCAATATGTTGTATCTGACACAGACCCTTCCTCGTACGCACTGGAAATTTCCAGAGGCTGTTTTGGTCCGACTGTGTCTTAACGAATGGTGGGAAGCTGACGAGGATTTTAGTCTGCCCCTCTGCTTATCGTCAGTGACTCTTGTTGACCTTAATTTTGTTAATTGATTTGTTTATAATCTCACTTAAACCCTTGTATAAAAACATTTACTGTTTAATCAAACGGAACATATGCAGTTGTGAGTAATGTAGGTTCTGTCTGTACCACCAGTCTACTCTAACCTTAATACATACACAACCTCATCAAAAGTAATCGCCAACCAGACACTTTATTATTATATCGGTGCATAACTTCGAAGCGTTTTTGTTTTGCATGTTGGTATTCCGATTGCTATGGCTTCATTTATTAATTGTCATTTCTATTTGAGTTTACATATTGTCATTTTGTCGTTTCCAGATAGTGAGTGGAGCTGTGGACGCTAGCAAATGGAATGCTTAGAGGAGAAATCGGAACGCTTCCGACATATTCTTCCGTTTGAGTTCATCAGATGGGTAACAGCGCTTTGTATGAAAATTATGCTACTGAACACAGAAAGTCAAGAAAATGGTTCCTCGTTTAGACATTAGTCACTCTCCGCGTTCAGGAAGAGGGTTGGGTTGGGTTGTTTGGGGAAGGAGACCAGACAGCGAGGTCATCGGTCTAGGGAAGGATGGGGAAGGAAGTCGGCCGCGCCCTTTCAAAGGAACCATCCCGGCATTTGCCTGGAGCGATTTACGGAAATCACGGAAAACCTAAATCATGATGGCCGGACGCGGGATTGAACCGTCGTCCCCCCGAATGCGAGTCCAGTGTCTAACCACTGCGCCAACTCGCTCGGTGCGTTCAGGAAGACCTTCGAGGTTTGATGAAGATCGTTTAACCGCATTAATCTACAATGATACACGTCCGTGTACTCGAGAACTGGCAAATGTGTAGAAACTGCGATCATTCCACTAGCGTGCAACATTTACACGCAATGGGAAAGGTTAAAACGCCGGATGTAGGGGTACTACTTGGTCTAAGCCAAACTGACAAAAATCAATGGGTGGTCATATGTGCATCTCTACTTGCTCACTATCGATTTGCTTGTGAACAAGACCGACCATTCCTATCCTATATCGTTACTGGTGACAAGACATGGTGTCTTTATGATAAGACAAGGAAAAGAAAGGAATGATTGGGCCCAACGAACACAACAACTACCTGTACAAAGACCTGCGCACTTCCACAAAATAGATAATGTTATGCATATGATAGAAGAGCGGCGGTGTGGCGTACTAAGAATTGCTTCCCCGAGATGTAACCCATCACTGCTGACATTTACTGTCAGCAACTGAGACTTATTGCAGACGCAATGCAAGAACAGCGACCAGGAAGACTGCGTGAAATGGCGCTACTCTACGATAACGCCCGCCCGCATTCTGCTGAACTGATCAAAGCACTATAAGGGTAGTTGGGTTGGGAAGGCATTCCGCGCCCATCTTATTCATTTGTTCTTGCTCCCTGGGATTTTTACCTTTTCCGCTCTCTAACGAATAACCTCCGAGGAACTTCCTTTCCGGATGAAAATGCGCTCTGAGTATGGTTGGACGAGTTATTCGTCTCAGAACCACGTGATTTCTACAGTAGCGGAGTGGAAAGGTTACCCCAGCGTTGGCAGACTGTTGTAAATGAGAATATGCTATTAATGACTAAAGTCTCTGTTATATGCATCTGCTGTGTTTAATAACGCTACGAATTTGTTCACCAACCCAGTAGTTTACATTAATATGGAGTGCATCCACTATTCGTCTTGAGCTCTGCTGGGGACACTTTCAGTGTAGTGTCTGAATGTCTTTGGAGGAATGACAGTCCATATTTCCTCAGGAGCCGAAACCAGAGGAAGTAGTGATGTTGCACGTTGGAGTTCGTAGCGAAGTCAGTGTTCTAAGTTATCGCAAAGGTACTCCATTTGGTTCAGATGGGGCTCTGGGCAGGGTAGCCAATTTCAGGAACGTTTTTGTGCATAAATCATGCCTCACAGGTGCTGCTTTACGTCAGGGTGCATTCTCATGCTGATACAATAATCTTCTAACAGCTACTGTGCTGTACGCAGTACACAATACAATGCTGTAAAATACACTACTGGCCATTAAAATAGCTACACCACGAAGATGACGTGCTACAGACGCGAAATTTAACCGACAGGAAGAAGATGCTGTGATATGCAAATGATTAGCTTTTCAGAGCGTTCACACAACGTTGGCGCCGGTGGCGACACCTACAACTTGCTGACATGAGGAAAATTTCCAATCGATTTCTCATACACAAACGGCAGTTGACCGGCGTTGCCTGGTGAAACGTTGCTGGGATGCCTCGTGTAAGGAGGAGAAATGCGTACCATCACGTTTCCGACTTTGATAAAGGTGGGATTGTAGCCTACCGCAATTGCGGTTTATTGTACCGCGACATTGCTGCTCGCGTTGGTCGAGATCCAATGACTGTTAGCAGAATATGAAATCGGTGGGTTCAGGAGGGTAATACGGAACGCCGTGCTGGATCCCAACGGCATCGTATCACTAGCAGTAGAGATGACAGACACCTTATCCGCATGGCTGTAACGGATCGTGCAGCCACGTCTCGATACCTGAGTCAACAGATGGGGACGTTTGCAAGACAACAACCATCTGCACGAACAGTTCGACGACGTTTGCAGCAGCATGGGCTATCAGCTCGGAGACCATGGCTGCGGTTACCCTTGATGCTGCATCACAGACAGAATGGAAATGGAAATGCCGTGTGGCTAGGGCCTCCCGTCGGGTAGACCAGAGGGCCTGCGATGGTGTACTCAGCGACGAACCTGGGTGCACGAATGGCAAAACGTCATTTTTTCGGATGAATCCAGGGTCTGTTTACAGCATCAAGATGGTTGCATCCGCGTTTGGCGACATCGCGGTGAACGCACATTGGAAGCGTGTATTCGTCATCGCCATACTGGCGTATCACCCGGCGTGATGGTATGGAGTGGCATTGGTTACACGTCTCGGTCACCTCTTGTTCGCATTGACGGCACTTTGAACAGTGGACGTTACATTTAAGATGTGGCTCTACCCTTCATTCGATCCCTGCGAAACCGTACATTTCAGCAGGATAATGCACGACCGCATGTTGCAGGTCCTGTACGGGCCTTTCTAGATACAGAAAATGTTCGACTGCTGCCCAGCACATTCTCCAGGTCTCTCACCAATTGAAAACGTCTGGTCAATGGTGGTCGAGGAACTGGCTCGTCACAATACGCCAGTCACTACTCTTGATGAACTGTGGTATCGTATTGAAGCTGCATGGGCAGCTGTACCTGTACACGCCATCCAAGCTCTGTTTGACTCAATGCCCAGGCGTATCAAGGGCGTTATGACGGCCAGAGGTGGTTGTTCTGGGTACTGATTTCTCAGGATCTATGCACCCAGATTACGTGAAAATATAATCACATGTCAGTTCTAGTATAATATGTTTGTTCATTGAATACCCGTTTATCATCTGCATTTCTGGTTGTAGCATTTTTAATGGCCAGTAGTGTATGTTCATATCCTTCTAAGTTTAGTTTTTGAATAAACGCAATACAGGGAGCACACTCCTACCGTAACACCACCACCTCCGTACTGTACTTCTCTGTAGGCACTATTAATGATGGCAGATAACGTTCTCCAGGCATTCGACAAACCCAGACCCTTCTATCGGATTGATCGGATCGCCACACGGTATAGCGTGAACCATACTTCAAATCACTCGTTGCGAGTCATCTACTGTGCAACTGCGTCACTCTTTACACAAACTCCAGCTCGTTTACCATTGACTACACAAATGTGTGGCTAGTGAGGAGCTGCTTGACCATACTACCCCATTCGTTTTAACACTGTACGCAGTCATTGTGCTACCTGGCCTGCTCATTGTGGTAGACGGACTGCTGGTGGCACTTTGGAACTCACGAGTGATTCCTTCCTCTGATTTCATGCTGTATTTTAAAACCACCGCCGGCCGTAGTAGCCGAGCGGTTCTAGGCGCTTCAGTCCGGAACCGCGCGACTACTACCGTCGCAGGTTCGAATCCTGCCTCGGGCATGGCTGTGTGTGATGTCCTTAAGCTAGTTAGGTTTAAGTAGTTCTAAATCTAGGGGACTGATGACCTCAGATGTTAAGTCCAATAGTGCTTATAGCCATTTGAACCATTTTTTAAAAACCACCCTCAATAACACTCGACGGTCTTGGTTTAGCTGCGATTGCTCCCTCGCGTTTCCACTGCACAACCACAACTGTCGACTCGAGCAGTTTTACAAAGACTGAAATATCCTTGACGGATTTATTACTCAGGCGGCATCCAACGAGTAATCCACTTTAAAGCTAGCGCTCCTCATCGACCCATTCTGCTGTTGCTGTTCCTCCACCGACAACGCTATACTCCCCGCCTCCTTTTTTACTTTAGGGTCTATCTTTCATGATATCTGGTGGTCAAATTCGTACTACGTAGCGTTGTTCGAATCCTTTTGACCAGACAGTGTATGACTGCGCAGTGTGATATCTTTTCCTTTGACGTGACGGAGGGCAAAGTTGCGCGAAGTGGACCGAGAGTTACGGTTTTTCTCATTTATAGTTGAAATCAGTCATTGATTACAATAATTGAACGACTTGTGTTATTATTACGCACGTAGTTAGCACATTTAATATAATTTCGCCGCAATTCCCAATATTAAATCGATAATAATCTGTTTTATATTTGTCCAAGTGAAATGGGAACAAACAGTGTGGAACACTGTATTGACAGTTCTTTGTTTTTACAAGGGATCGAATTAAGGTTGTTTAGTGAATTTATTTACTACTCTGCGAGTAATGTAGTTCTATGCTTCTACAGGGGTAAAGTTTTCTGACAATTCCTCGAGAATATGCGTGAAATGTTTTATTACGGTTTTATGAGAAGTGACATCCGTTTCTATCCACAGTGTCCGATTTTTACTCAAAACAAACCTTTATTTTTTAAGTCTTTGATCTACCGAGACAACATCAATGAAACAAGCGTAACGTACCAGAAAATGTTGTTGGTAGAGGAAACTTTTGCAGTGAGTTAGATACTAACATTCTGCTGTGTCTAAATCTTCGTCATTCAGTGCGTATTTAATCAGCAGACCAACTCATTTTTTCGAGATATGTATGTAATGATCTTTATCATTCAATTCGTAACATTTAGATACAGATAAATACTCTAAAATAGCACAGCATTCCCATCTTCTTAGTGACGATATCAGCCCTTGCTACAGTCTTTAAATTAACTGACTTAATCTCGAAGAAGGTGTTTGCAAATTTGCTTTTAAAACAAACGTACCTGTGGAACGAAATATTGCTTCCCTTCAAATATCTCTTACTGTAAGCAAACACGGTACAAGATACTACCATTTTAATAATGAAAGCCTTACTGAACATATAAAAATTCAGATAAATCGAACAGTATTGCAGAAGCCGCCTGCAAACAGATGCTACTACCAGTCATCTGGTCGAGATGATGGTATCTACATAATAACGTAATGCGCCGTCTAAATTATCTACTTTCTGAGGCTTCGACTAATGACTTCATCAAACAGTCGTATTTAAATCGTTAATCGAAATCCATTTTCGTAAAATACGCGTCATAACAAGAATTATAATTGGTAGAGTAGTCAGTCAGCAGAGGCACTCACGAACTGATGTCTTGGGCGAGATGGTGACTTATATCCCCTTATATCAATGTTTGGTGTCTGTTCTTTCGGACATTCCCAAGGGAACAGTCACCATACATTCACATAATCCATAGAGATGCATTGAAACAAGTCAACTTATGTATGAGAACATGCAATATTGGTAACAACTGTTGCTGTTGAATAGAGGTGGGAGGACATAAAATGTGATATACATATCTTCAGTATTCAATACATATATTTAGAATTTAACATTCGTAAATTGACGTTCATCCTTTTTTGTTACCGCTGTTGGGCATGGAGATTGGTATGATAAAACTGGGTCCAGATCGCCCCTCCTCTGCTCAAACGAATTCTTCTTGTTAGCTTCGATCCTCTTGATGCAGGATTCTCGGCGCGTCGCGGATTAAGCACATTATAATTGCCCCCCACTGTACACTGACGTCACACGGAGGTGCACAATGTCTGAGCATATTTTTCTTTTTTATGGGTTGATAACCCTGGCCCGTATGGGCATCGCCTTTATTTTTCGGCCATTGGAGTTATCCTACATGATTACCAATTTATGTAGGCATGTCAGCTCCCTTAACACATACATACATGTTCTCCTTACTACAGAGTGTTTTCTGTAAGCACATAGTCCCATCATTGTCAGTCAGTACCTGCCCAGTGTTTAGATTACGAATCATGTGCGCGCAGATCGACGTCCGTTACCGTTCCTGCTCGGCTTCACGTGTCTAATACAAAGTCAGAGTGCCTGTTTCGTGACTCCACACAGTCTTTACTGCACAAATTCGTGAAGCTCGTGTTCAGCGGTGTGATCCTTTATGAAATCTTCGATGCGGTGACAACTCGTTTCCATATCAGCGGCCCGAGGAAAGTACACTCCTGGAAATTGAAATAAGAACACCGTGAATTCATTGTCCCAGGAAGGGGAAACTTTATTGACACATTCCTGGGGTCAGATACATCACATGATCACACTGACAGAACCACAGGCACATAGTCACAGGCAACAGAGCATGCACAATGTCGGCACTAGTACAGTGTATATCCACCTTTCGCAGCAATGCAGGCTGCTATTCTCCCATGGAGACGATCGTAGAGATGCTGGATGTAGTCCTGTGGAACGGCTTGCCATGCCATTTCCACCTGGCGCCTCAGTTGGACCAGCGTTCGTGCTGGACGTGCAGACCGCGTGAGACGACGCTTCATCCAGTCCCAAACATGCTCAATGGGCGACAGATCCGGAGATCTTGCTGGCCAGGGTAGTTGACTTACACCTTCTAGAGCACGTTGGGTGGCACGGGATACATGCGGACGTGCATTGTCCTGTTGGAACAGCAAGTTCCCTTGCCGGTCTAGGAATGGTAGAACGATGGGTTCGACGACGGTTTGGATGTACCGTGCACTATTCAGTGTCCCCTCGACGATCACCAGTGGTGTACGGCCAGTGTAGGAGATCGCTCCCCACACCATGATGCCGGGTGTTGGCCCTGTGTGCCTCGGTCGTATGAAGTCCTGATTGTGGCGCTCACCTGCACGGCGCCAAACACGCACACGACCGTCATTGACACCAAGGCAGAAGCGACTCTCATCGCTGAAGACGACACGTCTTCATTCGTCCCTCCATTCACGCCTGTCGCGACACCAGTGGAGGCGGGCTGCACGATGTTCGGGCGTGAGCGGAAGACGGCCTAACGGTGTGCGGGACCGTAGCCCAGCTTCATGGAGACGGTTGCGAATGGTCCTCGCCGATACCCCAGGAGCAACAGTGTCCCTAATTTGCTGGGAAGTGGCGGTGCGGTCCCCTACGGCACTGCGTAGGATCCTACGGTCTTGGCGTGCATCCGTGCGTCGCTGCGGTCCGGTCCCAGGTCGACGGGCACGTGCACCTTCCGCCGACCACTGGCGACAACATCGATGTACTGTGGAGACCTCACGCCCCACGTGTTGAACAATTCGGCGGTACGTCCACCCGGCCTCCCGCGTGCCCACTATACGCCCTCGCTCAAAGTCCGTCAACTGCACATAAGGTTCACGTCCACGCTGTCGCGGCATGCTACCAGTGTTAAAGACTGCGATGGAGCTCCGTATGCCACGGCAAACTGGCTGACACTGACGGCGGCGGTGCACAAATGCTGCGCAGCTAGCGCCATTCGACGGCCAACACCGCGGTTCCTGGTGTGTCCGCTGTGCCGTGCGTGTGATCATTGCTTGTACAGCCCTCTCGCAGTGTCCGGAGCAAGTATGGTGGGTCTGACACACCGGTGTCAATGTGTTCTTTTTTCCATTTCCAGGAGTGTATTTCACCTCGTCGCTCTCACTTATTCAGGTAAGTTTCTTGACGCTTCTACGACGTTGTCGAGCACAGAAAATTCATGTTTTTACGACGTTGTCGAGCACAGGAAACTCATGTTACGTGAAGTATGGTCATTTTTTAGTTCATCACGCGCACACCCACATACCTGAAACGTGCACTTAACTCTTTGCAGGCAGTTTTCGTATGTTTTTGAGCGTCTTTCACACCGTTGCATTACACAAAGTTTTTGTTGTGTCCTTTCCACACACTATAGACATGGCAAAAAAATAAAAATTCATCTACAACAATAAACTTATGCTATTAATTTGCTGACATGCCATTTGCGTTGCTTGTATACATTGCAGTCTGATTGTCATTTTGTTAAATTATAATTTCGTTACATTGTTCAAGTTCAGTTCTGTGAGTACACTTTTTACTCTCATTATATCACATTCACACAATAATAGATTCGTTTTCCCTTTATAGCGTAAATTGATATACATTTCATTTCAATTTAAAGTGACTTCTTGCCGGAGCATATTTATCAAGTTCAAAGTACTAAAGTGGTAAACAATAGTCGCTACAATAGATTCTACGCGCTTCTTATATAACTACGCGTGGCCACGCCTCTCTAGCATTCTCCAGGAAGGATCTACACACTACAGGGTTGAGGAAATTTCACGGAAAGGCATTTATGTTCTCAGTTACGTCTCGTTGCTGGTCTTAATTGTGATCCCAAGAACAAAACAGTTTGTTGTTTACAAACACAACGCAAAGCTGACGAAACCATTCGTATCGAATACTTATTCATTGTTTAAAGTGCACCTCAGTATTTACTGATTATGTTCATCGTATAAAGGATAACCATTTCATATGCTGAGGTATACAGAGGTGTATTATCAATATTATATGTCATGTACAACGAGCGTAAAATAGCGTTTATATAAGTAGCAAACGTGTATAAAAATTTCAATGTAAATCATGTGTTTGACGCGTTCATGAGTAGTCGTCGCTCACAGTAGTTAGGTTTTGACTTTGGTAGTGTTCCACATTAGTTCAGCATCGTGATATGCGACGTACTGCAACTTTATTCCTCTACACATATTTTCATACTATCACATTCGCATATATCATAAATTTACAACTATATTTACTTGCGGCGCGGCCCTTTCTTATGTTTATATGGTACCTAACACTCTACAAGCATTTATCTTTCTTCACATTAGGACGTGTCGATGAATCGTTCTCTGGAAGAAAAAAACTTAACACTAACTTAAAACTAAGTCTTCTTAGATAAGTGTACAGTGGCTTGATGGTCACTAATACCTCTTTCATATATACAACCATGTATTCGTTTACTTTAGTGCAGACGTGCTATCACAGACTTATTCAATGTCAAGTGTGCGTCTTTACTTACCTTATAAATCTGAAAGATAAGGTGTATTATAAGCGTGGTGCGACCTCTTATTCAGCTTGCCACTTACATTGTACTCACTTGTTTACCTGCAGCAAGAGTTTTCTGGTCCCTCAGTTATAATTAGTGGGTATACTTTCAATATTTAAATTTGTAAATATATCGATACAGTGTACATAACAACGTAACTTCAGTAAATATTTCGTTGTTTAGGATCCCTTTCCGTGTATGTAATCCCTTAGCTTATCTTTGTTTGTGTGTATTGTGTAGATAGTCGTAGTTCTAGTATAGGCTCTCCCTTAATTTTCAATATCTCAGTTTACGCAATAGGCTTTAAAACAGCTAGTGCAGGCTGTAGGTCATAGAGTTTGTTTTCGGTGCGCCAACACTTTCAGCTGTGTCTGGCGCGCACGCGCGTGCGATTTGCCGACTAACTTTCTCCCCAATGCGCCACAAGTTCGTATATTCATTTACAACTGGGCTATGCACAAGGCGAAGCGTTGTGTTTAAAGTATCTTCATCTCTTGACGCATGAAACTAAAATTCTTCCTTGTTACATCCACTTACCTTATCATTTATACATTTGACATATAAAAAAAACCTAAATAAAAATGTTCCTGATCAACTAACAACATAAATGCTGGAATGTGATTTTCCAGCATCCTAAATTTAATATTACTGTACATATGTACAACTTAGAGGTGTACAAATGGCTGCATACCCTCTTCTTTGAGATGTTAATAACACTTCAATTTTGTACACGAAATCCTTAATAATACCTGGTCTTTCTTTCAAATACATATATATAAGCAAGTATCAGTCCCTAAGTTCCGCTTCCTGTTCTTTAGAGAAGCACTTTGATTCACTTGCCTTTGTGTTTATGGTGTCAACGTTTATGTCTTCTGCTGACGACTGTTCTTTACTGTATGTATTGACAAACATAACTATGGGATTTACCAATTGAACTTCAATGTCGTGTGTAACTTCAGTTTTACATCAATTAGTATATCTCCTGATCAGGCCTATTACAAATAATTGGTTATTTACAGTGAAATGACTTGGCCTTTTCCTAAATCAATTTGTGCTTGGTATGTCCTAAATGTATCCATACCGATTATCAATCAACTATTAATTTCTGTGCTATCAAAAAATTGCATCATACAGAAAACTGTCCTAATTGTACGGGAATTAAGGCTTGTATCTTGACTCCTCTTGATTTCTGACCAGTGGCAGTTTGTACCTTGCAGTTTTGCATTGGCAGTGTGGGTATACGTCCAAGTTTCTTCAATTCTTGAGAGAATACCTGTGACATCAAATTAGTCCTTGCACCTGTGTCAAGCACAATGGGTACATCAAGGCCAAATATTTTGGCTTTAATAGTAGCTTGTACCTTGCTCTCTGTCAAGTTTTTCTGCGTAACCTCATTACCTTGATACGCATCATCTCTCACATCATTACTATGATCTGATCTGATAAAGCAAGTGTCGATCAAACTCGTGCCTCCACTCTCCTCCAAGGTCACAGAATGGGGGCCTACCGTGACCGGTTCAAGTTTTCCGGCGTCGCGGTGGCATCGACCTTTAGGTTTGGCGTAACTTCAACTATGTTGGCCCATGGTGTTTGGTTATGCCGCCAATTATTCTCCTGAGAGGCTCTCGACTGAAATTCCCTTTGCCTCTGCGTGTTATTCGGCATATGGGTGCTACTTTGCTGGCAGAATTCCGCTGCCTGTGGGTTATTCGGTTGTCTGTTATTGTTTTGCGCTAGCCAAGCGATCGGCTGAATATTGCCGGTAGCTTGTGTCTGTACATATTGTACAGGCTGGCTATACGCTACATGCCAATTGTAATTTGCCGTTGTGATTACCGTTACCATTACTATAGGTCTGTGTGGGGTAGGGTTGCCATCCGTGTTGTACTAAGAATCCATTGTTTACTTGTTGGTCCGTAAGTCTCTGTGTCGCTATCTCGGCGTATTAACAGGCTCCGGTTGTACTGGTCTCTCTTCATATATTAAATCTGTTGAGTCCAGTACAGATAGAAAGTATTCGGTATCGTGTTCTGGGATGGTAATGAGTTTTTCCCTAATGTGGGCAGGAAGACGGCTCTTTAAAATTTTTAGCACGTCTACTTCAAATATTTTTCTAAATAGCCCCTGAGGCTCCCATACTTGCTATTGAACGGAGCTGGGTTGAATACTTCACGTCTGAGCCTCACTTGTACGGCTTCAGGCCAATACTTATTCAGAAATGTTCTCTCTCTCAAACTATTCATAACAGTTGCAACGTTCCGCCATGTCCGTAGCCCATAACAGAACGTCACCCTTTTTGTATCCAACAACAAATCTAATTTTCTGGGCTTCGGTCCAGGTAAGAGGTTCAAATGGCTCTGAGCACTACGGGACTTAACATCTGCGGTCATCAGTCCTCTAGAACTTAGAACTACTTAAACATAACTGAACTAAGGACACCACACACATCCGTGCCCGAGGCAGGATTCGAACCTGCGACCGTTGCGGTCGCGCGGCTCCAGACTGTAGCGCCTAGAACCGCTCGGCCACGTCGGCCGGCCCAGGTAAGAGGTAAAACATTTCGGAATGCTCCGATAAAGACCACAGGGTGTGTTCTGTTCCCTTCAGAAATAAATATCAGGAATTGTCGGTGCCTAAGTAATCCCTCATCAGAAAGTAATGTTGACAAACACGCAACGCTGTCAGTGACAGTCATGGTTTATGTTCGCTTGTGGGGTAGCGCATGGCAACTGCGCTTGCTCGACAGGTGCAACTGGCGGCAACTGTTGTTGCATTGTGCAACCTTCGCTATTTTCCATCGACGGGCTAACCCAGTGAAGGTATCTAACTTCTCTTTTTTGTTTTCTGTCATATGTTGTTTTGGAATGTCAGTGGTTTTGACACTGCCTCGCAACCTTTCTTCTGCTTCCTTTAAACCCGAGTCTATTTTAACAAGAAGTTGACTTTCCTTCTCTTTTAGAGCTGCGTCTACAGCATCTACATAAATTTTGCATTCTGGCACTACATTTCCAGCAAGGGTGCTGCCCTTGTCCAGCATCCCTGCTTCAGCTTTTTCAGTTATTTCCTTTACATCTGCACATAACTTATCTCTCTGTTTTTTGGCAAATTCTGACTCTAAACCTAAATGATCTACTCTTAGACTCAACTTGTGTATTTCTGTAGGTAGGTTTTTGCATACGTCTTGCAGATCGCTGACTGCGTTCGTCATATTTCTCACCGACGCATCCAGCTGGGACTGCGTATGCTGAATTTGAGAATATGCCTCACTGAGGTTTTGCAAGTCATCTGCAAGTTGATTCTGTTTACAATCTACGAATGTTACCTTTTCCGTTAAAGTATTTATGTTGCGGGTCATGTCGGTAATTATATCTTGTTTTAGTTGTTTACCGAGCTCTGTCGACTTCCCGGATAGTTCGTCAGATAACTCAGTGCGTGTAGTTTTGCTCACCTAACCTCACTGTTGACCAATACTATTCTTGAAATCGTTAAATGCCTGATTTTGCTGTGTAAGCTGTTGCCCTGTATTTTCCTGGTGTTTTGTGAACTGCTGTATAAACTGTTGTCCTATATTTTCCTGATGTCTTGTAAGCTGTTGTGTTATTAGTTGCATGAGTTGTGTCAAATTGTGGGTGTCACTAGTATCTACATTGCTTTTTCGAACTGTTTGGTTTTCTTGCGTTCGCGACGTAGTGAGCAAATAGACAGAGGAAGTTTCGCTGTCGCGCGCTTTTGTTTCACTATTTGGAAAAATGCTTCCCGGTGACAACTGAGAAATTGTCTCATCGAGTGTCATAAAAGTTTTATTATGATTAGGTATCACCAAAGTCGTCATTTTTTAATAATGATTGTTTTGGTAGCCATCAGCCAGTTCACAAGTTGGCGCGTTACTTTCAACTGTTGCCAAGCTCGGATTTCCGCCATCTAGGCATATCGCATTTTGTAACGAATTTCAACAATGGCCATTTCCTTTGACTCCACTGTCAACATTGTTTAACAAAAATTATATAAACATTTAAACATGAAATTTTGTTCGTATCGGTACTTTACAATTGAATGTTGACTTCACACAAATCTTCATCTTTTCTATAGAAATGAACTTTCTGTAAAAGGAAAGGGAAAGGATTATTTACTACGAGGGAGACGGCGCCAAGCGCTAAAATCCGCATCCCCGGCGCGTCTCGTTTGCAGGCAAAATTTAATTTTAATTTGCTCCTTCAAGTTGTTAATAGCTTCAATCGCACGTACATGTAACAAATGCAACAAAGGCTTCATTAGTTCTTGGTAACGATAAAATGGATCATTTATCTCAAGAAGTTTTTATCTCAACAATTGAAAGGTCTGTTCATATTCCGCTCGGCGCCATCCTTTGAACGGTCGCCATTGAACAGTGGCGGGAGGACATAGAGTGTGTATATTGGAAACTGATTTTAAAAAATTTGCTGCTTAAATAATTAAATGGAAAATTTTGAAAGAATGATTGAAAAAAAAATTGGAAGGTCACATATCCTGAATGAACTTTAACTGGCACTAATATAAACAGACCTTCAGTATTCAATACATATATTAGGCATTTAACATTCGTTAATTTACGTACATCCTTTTTTGTTACCGCTATTGTGCATGGAGATTGGTATGATAATACTGGTTCCAGATCGCCCCTCCTCTGTTCACACCTATTCTTCTTGTTAGCTTCGATACTCTTGATGCAGGATTCTCGGCACGTCGCGGATTAATGAACACAATAAACTTCGCTATCTCGATAAGTGTCTTTAATACTTTCTAACGCACAATTGGAAAATAAATATATGTATAAATAATAATATGTTACATTATACTGTCATGCTAATCCAAGCCAAGTGTGAATTTTTGCTGAAGGGTTAATGTACACCTAGAGTTTGGGAGACACGCTCTGTCTACCGACTAGAAAGCGTAGCACTCAAGAAATTGTTTACAACTATTTAAAAAGTAATAATGATGGGTTTACTGGATTGATTATAACCTTCTTAGAAAAGTCAACATCTCCGGCAGCTGTTTTGTGCTATCCTCTAAATCAGAAAACAGTTGGGTGTTAGTAACAGTTTGTGTCACTGGTAAACATACGCCAGACAATAAAAATGATGAAACTATACAAGAAATAAGAATTGCAGACTCCTAGATTATTTTGTTCATGTCTACGTTTCATAACATGCTGATATTGTATGCTACGAAAAAGATGTCTGGATTTGTAGACAGGTGTTTTGTGCAATCTGCTTTCCACGCCTTCGCACTTCATGGGAATTAAGTATATCTTTTAAATGTAGTAAATGGATGTTCCCGTCCTTCAGGCCTACTAGTTAAAAATATAAAAGCACACCCATTAGCTTCAAGATCAATATGGTCAAAAACGGCTGTGGATACATATACTCCTGTTTAAAGATGAGTGCAGTAAAGAAGTGTAAGGAAGGCGTCCCATCAACTACGAGGTCATTAGGAGCGGAGCACAACCTCTTACTTTGGTCAGAGACGGTTAAACCCGTTCATCTTTGGGAACTCGTTCGTCTCTCGTTTTTCATGTAACTGTGCACGCTATGTGGATATTAAACAGCTCGTTTCTACATGGAATGGCGAGCCCAACTGGCGGAAAGGGGTGCGGGGGGCGGCGGTAGAACTTCTCAGAAAGCATCACATTAGTCGGATGACGTGACAGATCAGTGGCCTGATGCAGGTAGAGAGAGACAAGAGTAAGCTAAAAAGAGGTACAGTTTACAACCCAGGATGTACCGCAATAGTCATCATTTGCTTTCGAGGGAAGCTCGTAGTCATAGCAAGTGTAGTGTTTTCGTTTCAAGTTCGTTTACAGAAAATAATATATATTTGCACGGCCATTACTAGCATGAAATAATTGGAAGTATAGTGTCATCTGTCAAACCAATATTAATAATTTTAATTTTGTATCTGCGGATGTGTAAATTAACTGTGCATCATAGTGCCATACTATTTGTATGGGTAGTGAAGGTTTATTAGGAAAAATCACGACTTCAGGTATAGGAGCTGAGAATCCGCATACAAAAAGCAAACGATTTATATCAGTAACGGCGGCAACTACATAAATACAGTGGAAGATAGTCAGATTTTCGTAAGTGAAAAGAAACAAGTCCTGTTTTTTCATAACCTCACGACATAGCACAGATCTTTGCAATCGGAAATGGCAACTAATTTTTGAAGAGTCAGCAGGTGCATGGGGGGGGGGGGGGGTGTCAAAATTCATGCATATAATCAATCATTAGTTGCCGGAGACAGAGAGCTTCTGTGCGGGCACAGGCAGCCATTAATAAACGAGAGTGAAACGAAGAAAAAGGTTCATAATTCAGTAAAATTGCCAATTTTACACACAAATGTTTCTGAAAATAAAATATAAGAAAAATCTACTGCTACTTTAATGCTGATAATTTTACACATCCTTCAATCGTTCAAGTTACTACAGGAAAGGGCGGGTTGAATGACTTTGTCGTTAAATCATTAGTTTCTACCACAAAGTGTAAAATTAGACCACTTTGAAGAGTGCGTGTGCTTTGATTAAAAATATTTTGGATAAGTTCTCTTGTATTTATCTTACAGACATGGGAGATATAAGAACTGCGAACTCTGTTGTCGAAGAACCATCCCGTTTAGTATCTTTCATTACGGCGAAAATGACTTATGTATTGAAAAAGTTTATATCTCACAACGAAGTTAAGTTACGACCGCAAGAACAGACTGAAAATTGTTCTATTTGTGTTTTCTCTGCCACTACGTATGTCAAAGCATAATCCTGTGTGGTTTCAGAAGCCAAAGTAATGTAAAGTAGTGTATATATAAGTAAAGTATATACATATATATATACATATATACATACACTACTTTACATTACTTTGGCTTATATATATATATGGTGAGTCACCTAACATTACCGCTGTATATATTTCGTATACCACATCAAATACTGACGAATCGATTCCACAGACCGAACGTGAGGAGAGGGGCTAGTGTAATTGGTTAATACAAACCGTAAAAAAAAAAAAAATGCACGGAAGTATGTTTTTTTTTTAAACATAAACCTACGTTTTTTTAAATGGAACCCCGTTAGTTTTGTTAGCACATCTGAACATATAAACAAATACGTAATCAGTGCCGTTTGTTGCATTGTAAAACGTTAATTACATCCGGAGATATTGTAACCTAAAGTTGACGCTTGAGTACCACTCCGCTGTTCGATCGTGTGTATCGGAGAGCACCGAATTACGTAGGGATCCAAAGGGAACGGTGATGGACCTTAGGCACAGAAGAGACTAGGGGACTGATGACCATAGATGTTAAGTCCCATAGTGCTCAGAGCCATTTTGAACAGAAGAGACTGGAACAGCACATTACGTCCACATGCTAACACCTTTTTATTGGTCTGTTTCACTGACGCACATGTACATTACCATGAGGGGTGAGGTACACGTACACACGTGGTTTCCGTTTTCAATTACGGAGTGGAATAGAGTGTGTCCCGACATGTCAGGCCAATAAATGTTCAATGTGGTGGCCATCATTTGCTGCACACAATTGCAATCTCTGGCGTAATGAATGTCGTACACGCCGCAGTACATCTGGTGTAATGTCGCCGCAGGCTGCCACAATACGTTGTTTCATATCCTCTGGAGTTGTAGGCACATCACGGTACACATTCTCCTTTAACGTACCCCACAGAAAGAAGTCCAGAGGTGTAAGATTAGGAGAACGGGCTGGCCAATTAATGCGTCCACGTCCTATGAAACGCCCGTCGAACATCCTGTCAAGGGTCAGCCTAGTGTTAATTGCGGAATGTGCAGGTGCACCATCATGCTGATATCACATACGTCGACGCGTTTCCAGTGGGACATTTTCGAGCAACGTTGGCAGATCATTCTGTAGAAACGCGATGTATGTTGCAGCTGTTTGGGCCCCTGCAATGAAGTGAGGACCAATGAGGTGGTCGCCAATGATTCCGCACTATACATTTACAGTCCACGGTCGCTGTCGCACTACCTGTCTGAGCCAGCGAGGATTGTCCACGGACCAGTAATGCATGTTCCGTAGATTCACTGCCCCGTGGTTTGTGAAACCCGCTTCATCGGTAAACAGGTAGAACTGCAACGCATTCTCTGTTAATGCCCATTGACAGAATTGCACTCGATGATTAAAGTCATCACCATGTAACTGCTGAGGTAGCGACACATGAAACGGGTGAAAGCGGTGACGATGCAGTATGCGCATGACACTACTTTGACTCAGTCCACCGGCTCTCGCAATGTCCCGTGTATTCATGTGTGGGTTCATGGCAACAACAGCTAACACACCAACTGCGCCCGCTTCTCCTGTGACGGGCCTGTTACGGACCCGTTTGCGTGCTACGACCATACCTGTTACATACAGTTGGCGGTAGATGTTTTGCAATGTGCAGCACGTTGGATGCTCTCTGTCCGGGTACCGTTCTGCTTCAGCTGCATTTCGTCGACACTCGCCATTGATGAGTATCATCTCCGCCTTGTCAGAGTTCGAATACACCATGGTCACAGTTCCTACAACACTACACTTTCACAGACGTCTGGTAACACGGTGTACTACAGTTGGTGCGTGCGGAGACGAATGCAGAATAACATTAGCAGCAAGCGCTACATGCGGACACTGCGACAGCTAGACCAAACCACAACAGTGCACTACAGCCACACTCGTAAACACGGTCGTCATCGTAAACATGTCCCTGCAGATGCTGCTCGCCGACCGTGGCCCGTGTTTGTTACAACACGCGACTGAACGTCGGAGGTTTCAAGCGTCAACTTTAGGCTACAATATCTCCGGATGTCATTAACATTTTACAATGCAACAAACGGCACTGATTACGTATTTGTTTATATGTTCAGATGTGCTAACAAAACTAACGTGGTTCCATTAAAAAAACGTAGGTTTGTGTTAAAAACATACTACCGTGCATTTCTGTATGGTTTGTATTAAACAATTACACTAGCCCCTCTCTTCACGTTCGGTCTGTGGAATCGGTTCGTCAGCATTTGATGTGGTTTACGAAATATTTCTAGCGGTAACGTTAGGTGACTCACCCTGTATATACACTAATGGCCATTAAAATTGCTACACCAAGAAGAAATGTAGATGATAAACGGGTATTCATTGGACAAATATATTATATTAGAACTGACATGTGATTACATTCTCAAGCAATTTGGGTGCATAGATCCTGAGAAATCTGTAGCCAGAACAACCACCTCTGGCCGTAATAACGGCCTTGATACGCCTGGGCATTGAGTCAAACAGAGCTTGGATGGCGTGTACAGGTACAGCTGCCCATGCAGCTTCAATACGATACCACAGTTCATCAAGAGTAGTGAATGGCGTATTGTGACGAGCCAGTTGCTCAGTCACCACTGACCAGACGTTTTCAGTTGGTGAGAGATCTGGAGAATGTGCTGGCCAGGGCAGCAGTCGAACATTTTCTGTATCCAGAAAGGCCCGTACAGGACCTGCAATATGCGGTCGTGCATTATCCTGCTGAAATGTAGGGTTTCGCAGGGATCGCATGAAGGCTAGAGCCACGGGTCGTAACATATTTGAAATGTAACGTCCACTGTTCAAAGTGCCGTCAATGCGAACAAGAGGTGACCGAGACGTGTAACCAATGGCACCCCATACCATCCCGTTGGGTGAAACGCCAGTATGGCGATGACGAATAAACGCTTCCAATGTGCGTTCACCACGGTGTCGCCAAACACGGATGCTGTGACAGAACCTGGATTCAGCAGAAAAAATGACATTTTGCCATTCGTGCATCCAGGTTCGTCGTTGAGTACACCATCGCAGGCGCTCCTGTCTGTGATGCAGCGTCAAGGGTAACCGCAGCCGTGGTCTTCGAGCTGATAGTCCATGCTGCTGCAGACGTCGTCGAAGTGTTCGTGCAGATGGTTGTTGTCTTGCAGATGTCCCCATCTGTTGACTCAGGGATCGAGACGTGGCTGCATGATCCGTTACAGCGATGCGGATAAGATGCCTGTCATCTCGACTGCTAGTGATACGAGGCCGTTGGGATCCAGCACGGCGTTCCGTATTACCCTCCTGAACCCACCGATTCCATATTCTGCTAACAGTCATTGGATCTCGACCAACGCGTGCAGCAATGGTACGATACGATAAACCGCAATCGCGATAGGCCACAATCCGACCTTTATCAAAGTCGGAAACGTGATGGTACGCATTTCTCCTCCTTACACGAGGCATCACAACGACGTTTTACCAGGCAACGCCGGTCAACTGCTGTATGTGTATGAGAAATCGGTTGGAAACTTTCCTCATGTCAGCACGTTTTAGGTGTCGCCACCGGCGCCAACGTTGTGTGAAGCTCTGAAAAGCTAATCATTTGCATATCACAGCACCTTCTTCCTGTGTGTTAAATTTCGCGTCTGTAGCACGTCATCTTCGTGGTGTAGCAAATTATATATATGTTTGTGTATGACTTTACAAAATGGTTCAAATGGCTCTGAGCACTATGGGACTCAACTTCTGAGGTCATTAGTCCCCTAGAACTTAGAACCAGTTAAACCTAACTAACCTAAGGACATCACACACATCCATGCCCGAGGCAGGATTCGAACCTGCGACCGTAGCGGTCTCGCGGTTCCAGACTGCAGCGCCTAGAACCGCACGGCCACTTAGGCCGGTCATGACTTTACGGAAACTGAAAAGCCATTCATGGTTCTGTCCCACGTTCTGTCTCCTAAATCTTCTATTGGTTTTAACAGATATTTTCCAATACGTTGTATCTTTAAACAGACGTGATTTGAGTGACAAGTCCCTTAAGGCAGATTATTCATATTGGCATGAAAATGAAGTTGTGATCAACGCTCTACACTTAGTTACTAAACTAAAAACTGTGGGTTATCTATTTGAGAAAGGCGTCAAACTCATGGATCACTGCAATAAATCATTTACTTCAAGCTGCGTCTGAGTATAACTATAATGTTCCATGGCAAGAAAGCTTTTATCGAAGAATAAGCAATTTTAAAATAAAATTTGATTTTCTTGTCGTTTTTGCCTCACACGCATAGAAAATAGTAGGCTTATAGGCTGTGTTATTAAAGTTAATGCAGCAATACGGTATTAATAATTAAGGATGAAAGTAACAAAGTTTTATGTAAAAAAGCTACTTCTGAACAATACCATCTTTGGTAAGAAGTGTATACGATTCTGTGCCGTTCTACAATTTTTCAATTGGAGAGACATCTATTCCCCATTTACTACCGGGTCTAAATCACTTATATTTTTGTTTTTTGTTTTTGGTGCAAAGAAATCAAACTAACACAAAGAAACAGCCAAACTTGAAAAATAAGATCCTTTCTAATAGTCATGTTTTATTTTTGGAAGAAATACGAAAGTGGTAACTTTTATGTAAACTTTATTACACTACTATTTAAGAAAACATTAAATGTTGTCTTAAATAGCAGTCGTTAAATCGAGCACATGAAAGTTCAAAAAGTCTGTAAATAGAAGTGAAGTTGCGTTGTAATAGGTATATGTTCCACAGTTGACCAAAACGTCGAAGAAATAACGGTGTTATTCTTTTCAACGCCAGAAAAATGTTTATAGTACATACAATATAATTCTATATAAGTTACATAATTACAGAAAATATTGTAAATTACCGCTCTCGGATGACGAATAGAATACAGAAAGAACTAGGAGTCCAGATCTTGAGAACAGTTTGAAACAGAACAAACGAGCCGAGTGAACTAATAGGACGACAACTCGATTCTCAGCTAGGAGCGGTGGAATTGGAACTAGTTACGAGTGGTCACTCGAAAAAGAAAAGGCTTAGGCGAGAACAAGGAATAGAGTAATTACATCGAGGAACGAGACCGACCGAGTGAGACTGACGCAACCGAACTAAACGGTGACTGACCGTTCCTTAGAAGTGGTTCCTCGATCCTCCCGTTTACTTTAGTGTACCTTTCCATTTGGCCCATTCATTCGCAAACGACCAGCCTCCAATTGGGAAAGCAACTATCCCCGTGTTTGCCCTAAGCGATTTAGGGAAACCATAAAAACCTAAATCTGGATTATGTATGGCCCAGTATGGGCCCATGAACGGTTTGACGCTAATGGTTTTAAGAGACGGTTTTCAAGCTACTGTGTGATGAATATTGTCTTAGAGATATTACTGAAAATTTCGTACGTTTATATTAATGCACAGCTGGCATCTGTTAGCTAATCATTGTCTAACACGATCGAAACATTCAGCTGTGCCACGAATGATGCCCACAACTTCAGTCAAACGGACAACGTGCTTTCATGGAGTATGTATTGGTGTAACGTTCACCAAACGTTTCATTTCCCCCATAAAAGAAATCCATAAGATGTAAGCAACATCTGCAAAACAATATTCATCACACCTCACCTTGAGCACTGTCTCTGAACAACATTACCGTCAAAACCTCGTGGATCCCTAGCAGGGAAGCGGTGCACCTGCGACATTTTTGTCACATAAAAAGTGTTTCTTTTTATCTCTTCTAAACACACTAAAATCCTGTGCATTATGCTGGTTTATGTATGGGTGTTCGCGGTCGTCTATCAGGTAGAGCGCTGGACTCCGGCCCTGGGAGGTCTCAGGTTCAAATCTAGATAGGGGTGGGAATTTTTACTCATTGTAGTCCATCAAGGACTGTCCCTGACGCGTTCAACATGCTATAAAATGAATACTGGATACCTTTCCCGGGGGTAAAAGGCGGCTCGTGATCCGGGTTCGTCACCCGCCACCTTCTAGTGCTGCGGCGAAGAATTTCTGTGTTTTGTGTGTGTCTGTTGTTCATCCTGTCGGTAAGTTCCACTTCATAAGGTTTATAGTGAATATGCCTGTTCCCCCTCACTTCTGCAGCCGACTCATCGCACAAAGAAGAAGTCAACGCTGTAGGGTTATACAAACCAAATTACTTCACTTGACCTAAAGCATCCTGACAATCGACTCTTGAGTCCGCCCCCGGTAGCTGAGTGGTCAGCGCGACAGAATGTCAATCGTAAGGGTCCGGGATCGGAAGATTTTCTCCGCTCAGGGACTTGGGTGTGGTGTTATCCTAATCATCATCATTTCTTCCCCATCGACGCGCAAGTCGCGGAAGGGCGTCAAATCGAAAGACTTGCACCCGGCGAACAGTCTACCCGAAGGGAGGCCCTAGTCACACGACATTTATTTATTTTAATCGACTCTGAGGCAGAAGTAAATTTTTCTACAAGATATGTGCTGTAATCGAGATCCGAAACGCACCGGTTGCCTTGACATGTTTCGACTTTTTATGAACTATTTTCAGGAGTCCAAAAATTTCGACATTCCAAGAGAACTTCTAAATATTTGAGTAACAGGATCGAGGAATATCCAAAAGGACAACAAAAACTGACAAGGAACCCCTTGAGTGCGACGACGAAAGTTCAATCTATAGCAAACCTGTAAACAATTATGACAGAAGAAATATTAACTTCTAATGACTAACCACTCACCAGAAAATGAGTGTCCGGGAGGTGTAGAACTCAATGTTCTGTGGGATGTATGTATTACATTTTACAAAATGGACATCGTCGACAATCAAATAATGTTCGAAACAAACCATTAACTCGCATCATGAACACCGAATGAAAAATGGCGCGCCCTAGTGATCACAAAGGTTCGCACCATTGGGATCGAAGACGAACTCCTTGGGAGTTACGAACTGTGCAGGACGTTCAGCTAGGTATCCACTCTTAAAGGATGCATATACACTACTGGACATTAAAATTGCTACACACCAAGATGACGTGCTAGCGTCGCGAAATTTAACCGGCGGGAAGACGATGCTGTGATATGCAAATTATTAGCTTTTCAGAGCATTCACACAAGATTGGAGCCGGTGGCGCCACCTACAACGTGCTGACATGAGGAAAGTTTCCAACTGATTTCTCATACACAAACAGCAGTTGACCGGCGTTGCCTGGTGAAACGTTGTTGTGATACCTCGTGTAAGGAGGAGAAATGCGTACCATCACGTTTCCGACTTTGATAAAGGTCGGATTGTAGCCTATCGCGATTGCGGTTTATCGTATGGCGACAATGAATACTCGTTTATCATCTGCATTTCTTCTTGGTGTAGCAATTTTAATGGCCAGTAGTGTATATTTCTCACCATAAGGTACCTGCTATCTGTTTGTGAGGGCAACGCGTAAAAACAAGAGCTTTATCGACAGGAATTGGAATTATCATTAGAATAGTTACAAGCACTTCCGTGTAAGAGGGCAACAGGCGACAATTATAAATGGACTCCGCAGACAGGCATAGATCACGCGAGAGAATAATTAATAGCGGTTTCGTACTGCCCATCTAATGGTCGATGAAGCGATGTTCCGCTCAGTGGGCTGCAACACTGGAGAGAATGGCCACGTTTCATGAACCAAGAGACTGGCCGGCGCGCAGACATGCATGGACCTTGAGAAAATCGAGCAGTCTAAAGGAGGGTCATCAACGACACGAGCTGCTTCTGTACCGAGCATTCGGTTTTCTTCCTCTGTATTCGAGTCGTCGGCACAAAAAAATTACTACCCATATTGGTCCTTTAATTTGGCTCGCTGTTTTCTTTTGTACAGATGTTTTCGCATCGTATGCAGCAGTCACTTGTAGTCAGGAAACTGCTCTTTTTGTTAGCATTAGTCGTATTTTGAAACTGTACAGCACCCATTGGACGTCAGTCATATTACTGTGTAAGATTCTCTGTACTAGAGACGGAAAGCTACAAAATTTACTCGCCACTCTAAAAGCTATGAGAAACCCGAGTCGCAGGTGTTACAGAAAGTGCTGCCTCACCATTCTGTTGCTGTGTGTTTTCCTGTTTCTGTCGTGTTTTACAGGTGTCTACGCTCAATGGAAAAACGGAAAGCAGTCTTGTAAAACAGGACTGTACACTTTGAATTTCTTCCTTACCTCAACCACAGTGATTTGGCTGTACCAATTCGTGTCTCTGGTAAACGACATCGAGTGGAATCTCGACATAATGAAGCTTCAGTTGCGGAATCCTTTGAATAAGCACCCTTCTGCCGTCATGCAGCAGCGTTTGGGAGGTGAGAAGGATTTAATTGAATACTTTGATCTCTTGATGTGGTCGGGAAACGAATGTTTCTTTCGTATCCCCTAGAGTACATAGATATCACTGTACATGGTGTCTAAGGGGGGTAGCCACTTCTGAGAAATGAAGTTTCGTAATCAATTTGTAGGGTTCAGTCGGTAAAAATAGATCCTTTTGCAGGGTATCTTTGTTGTCCGACTGTATGTCTGTTAATACCGCTTTTTCTCAGAATTGAGAGGATCGAGGTGAAATTTATGTAATATACTAAGGGGGCCGCGTAAAAAAAAACAAAAAAAAAAAAAATTGCCGGCTGGTGTGGCCGAGCGGTTCTAGGCGCTTCAGTCTGGAACCGCGCGACCGCTACGGTCGCAGGTTCGAATCCTGCCTCGGGCATGGATGTGTGTGATGTCCTTAGGTTAGTTAGGTTTAAGTAGTTCTAAGTTCTAGGGGACTGATGAGCTCAGATGTTAAGTCCCATGATGCTCAGAGCCATTTTAACCATTTAAAAAAAAATTAAGCCTCTAAATTAATGCAATCAAAATATACCACCTTTTTTTATACTCGCAAAGTCTCTCATCAAAACCTATGTGATACCAACTGGAGTCATGAAATTTGGCATGAAGGGAGGTTCCAGAATATAAGTAAAGAAGAAATCCGAAAACAGTTAATTTGTAATTATGTTTCATAAAAATATATTTTTTGGCCATTACAAGCTTGCATTGCACTTGTAACCTGTCAAAAATGTGAGGAACTATTGTACGGATTTTGATCTGGTTTTCAGTAATAGGAGTGATTCACGAGGAAGATTTGTGTGCATAATTTGCAAATATTTGGTACTAATTGGCTGGGCTATGATGAAGTGAGGGCCCCTTCCGCTGTGAAAACGCAGCCTTTGCTTCCAGCTGTGACAGGCATAAGGCCGTCCGACTACCACGACACGCCACTGCTAGCACGCAGGTCCTTTACCAACTGCTCATTCTGCGTACAAACGTTACCTGACGATTCATGCTTCGGAAACTTACTGCATCTGTAATGTTTCAGAGCAAACTAATACTGGTAAATAATGCAGGATTTCACTTCCAATGCTTGGCATAAGGTTCTGATGCACAACAAAATATCTGTTGAAGCCTTCTATGAAACAATTCGACATTTGGGTGGCAACAGTACCCCTATCGCTTGCTCTGCTAGACACTTCCATCAAATCTTACCAGTAATTGCAGAATGGACGGAACAAATGAACTCCAAGCATCTGCAATTTCCTGTTAACGTAGCACTTTAATGCAACGACAAAATTAATAAAACAAATGAAAAATTTCAATAGCGAATGGGAAATTGCACAAAAAATATTTGAACTTAAAATTAAAACATTCTCGGATGTCTTAAAATTCGTGGAAACGATATCTTGCAAGGATCGATATTGATAACAGTCAAGATCGTCGAGTTCACGATTCCCAGGGTGGATGAAATGTCTTGTTGTTGTGGTCTTCAGTCCAGAGACTGGTCTGATGCAGCTCTCCATGCTACTCTATCCTGTGCAAGCTTCTTCATCTCCCAGTACCTACTGCAACCTACATCCTTCTGAATCTGTTTAGTGTATGCATCTCTTGGTCTCCCTCTACGATTTTTACCCTCCACGCTGGCCCCCCAATACTAAATTGGTGGTCCCTTGATGCCTCAGAATATGTCTTACCAACCGATCCCTTCTTCTAGTCAAGTTGTGCCACAAATTTCTCTTCTCCCCAGTTCTATTCAATACCTCCTCATTAGTTATGTGATCTACCCATCTAATCTTCAGCATTCTTCTGTAGCACCACATTTTGAAAGCTTCTATTCTCTTCTTGTCTAAACTATTTATCGTCCACGTTTCACTTCCATACATGGCTATACTCCATACAAATACTTTCAGAAACGACTTCCTGACACTTAAATCTATACTCGATGTTAACAAATCTCTCTTCTTCACAAACGCTTTCCATGCCATAGCAAGGCTACATTTTATATCCTCTCTACTTCGACCGTCATCAGTTATTTTGCTCCCCAAATAGCAAAACTCATTTACTAATTTATGTGTCTCATTTCCTAATCTAATGCCCTCAGCATCACCCGATTTAATTCGACTATCTTCCATTATCCTCGTTTTGCTTTTATTGATGTTCATCTTACATCCTCCTTTCAAGACACAGCTCATTCCATTCAACTGCTCTTCCAGGTCCTTTGCTGTGTCTGACAGAATTACAATGTCATCGGCGAACCTCAAAGTTTTTATTTCTTCTCCATGGATTTTAACTCCTACTCCGAATTATTCTTGTGTTTCGTTTACTGGTTGCTCAATATACTGATTGAATAACAGCGGGGATAGGCTACAACCCTGTCTCACTCCCTTCTCAACCACTGCTTCCCTTTCATGCCCCTCGACTCTTATAACTGCCATCTGCTTTCTGTACAAATTGTAAATAGCCTTTCGCTCCCTGTATTTTACCCCTGCCACCTTCAGAATTTGAAAGAGAGTATTCCAGTCAACATTGTCAAAAGCTTTCTCTAAGTCTACAAATGCTAGAAACGTAGGTTTGTCTTTCCTTAATCTATTTTCTAAGATACGTCATAGGGTCAGTATTGCCTCACGCCTTCCAACATTTCTACGGATCCGGCTTCTACCAGTTTTTCCATTCGTCTGTAAAGAATTCGTGTTAGTATTTTGCCTCTGTGACTTATTAAACTGATAGTTCGGTAATTTTCACATCTGTCAACATCTGCTTTCTTAGGGATTGGAATTATTATATTCTTCTTGAAATATGTACATACGTAATACGAACTCTTGTAGCGCAGCTACTACTGGTACTTGTCTGGTTTTTTGTTCATGAGCAGGTACCCGTCTGCAGTCCTGGTACACATTGTAATCCTCACTCCGTATAATCGTAGCACGCCGCCAGAGAAGCCAAAACAATGCGGTGCAATTGTGGGGTATCAACTATGGTTGAGTGCATACCTCTGTGGTGCACAGGACGAAACTCGGGTGACCAGCCACCCCAAATGAGGCAAATTAACGTAAAACAAGTGTACGTCTTTTTTAAATATAAATTAATAGAGATGGTCCAATCAAGCTTGAAACAAATGGTTACCACACCAATCATATTCACTGATGAGCCAAAACATTAAGGCCACCTGCTTAATAGCTTGTTTGTCAGCCTTTGGAACAAAATGCATCACTAATTCTGCGTATCAGGGATCCGACAATTTGTTAGTGGCTTTGCAGAGGTATGTGTCATTAGTTGTCTAGGCACGGGTTATGTAATTCGCGTAAATAACGGGTCGCTGATTTGCGTACGCGGTGATGGCGCCCGACAGTGGCTCAGATGGGTTCCATAGGATTTACATCAGGCGCATGTGGTCGCCGAAGCATCAACGTGAGTTCACTATAATGCTCGTCAAATCACTGCAGTACGGTCCTGGCTCAAAGACACAGACAATTATACTGCTGAAAGATGACATCGCCGCCGGGGAAGACATCAAGCATGAAGGGATGCAGGTGGTTGGTAGCTGTCAGTGAGTACTACTGCAGGTCTCATGCAAGCTCCCACCAGCCTGCGTCCGCGGCGCGCTGCACGTTTCGTGCCGTCGTTCATCTTGATGATGAGATGAACATCGATCTAGTGCAGCGGAAATGTAATTCACCCGAAGAACCAACATGTTTCCATTGAACGACGGTGGATTCCCGATGGACCGTGCCCACTGCAATCGTAACTGACGATGTCGTTGGGTCAGCACGTGAACAAGTAGGATAGTCTGCTATTTTCAACAAAGTACGATGAACGATGTGCTCCAGAACACTTGTGCGTGCACCAAGATTGAGCTCTTTCGACGGAGATACGAAGGATCACCATCTATCCTACTTTACAGAGCAGACAAGCCTCCGCACCCCGCGTTCTGTAAAGAGTCATGAACGTTCAACCATATAGCGCCTAGCGATAGTTTCATTGTTGTTCTACCTCTTTCAGTAGATGCTCACGACAGTAGCACTTGAACATTCGACCAGCTTCGCCGTTTTCGAGATACTCGTTCACAAGCACTGTGTAATAATATTCTGCCCTTTGTCAAAGTCGCTTAACTCAATGGATTTTCTCGTGTGCGGCCCATATCATTGTTAGGGTGATCCCCCATACTTGTCTGCTCTGCTTACATACTATTGTTACGACGTCACGTGCCCGCAACGCCACCAGCCCAAGTCCTGTATCATTTCTGTGACACTCTATCCCATGTTTCACGATAATAGAAAACGTGCTGCCCTTCTTTGAACTTTTTCGATGTACTCCGCCAGTCCTATATGGTCAGGATCCCACACCGCGCAGCAGTATTCTAAAAGAGGACGGACAAGCGTAGTGTAGGCAGTCTCCTTAGTAGGTCTGTACATTTTCTATGTGTCCTGCCAATAAAACGCAGTCTTTGGTTAGCCTTCCCCACAACATTTTCTATGTGTTCCTTCCAATTTAGCCTGCCGCGGTGACCGTGCGGTTCTAGGCGCTGCAGTCCGGAACCGCGGGACTGCTAAGCTCGCAGGTTCGAATCCTGCCTCGGGCATGGATGTGTGTGATGTCCTTAGGTTAGTTAGGTTTAAGTAGTTCTAAGTTCTAAGTTCTAAGGCACTGATGACCTAAGGTGTTAAGTCCCATAGTGCTCAGAGCCATTTGAACCGTTTGAACCTTCCAATTAAAGTTGTTCATAATTGTAATACCTAGATATTTAGTTGAATTTACGGCTTTTAGATTAGACTGATTTATCGTGTAACCGAAGTTTAACGAGTTCCTTTTAGCACTCATGTGGATGACCTCACACTTTTCGTTATTCAGGGTCAACTGTCACTTTTCGCACCATTCTGATATCTTTTCTAAATCGTTTTGCAGTTTATTTTGATTTTCTGATGACTTTATTTGTCAGCGTCATCTGCAAACAACCGAAGACGGCTGTTCAGATTGTCTCCCAAATCGTTTGTATAGATAAGGAACAGCAAAGGGCCCATAACACTACCTTGGGGAATGCCAGATATCACTTCTGTTTTACTCGATGACTCTCCGTCAGTTACTACGAACTGTGACCTCTCTGACAGGAAATCACAAATCCAGTCACATAACTGAGACGATATTCCACAAGCACGCAATTCTACTACGAGCCGCTTGTGTGGTACAGTGTCGAAAGCCTTCCGGAAATCCAGAAATACGGAATTGATCTGAAATCCCGTGTCAATAGCACTCAGCACTTCACGTGAATAAAGAGCTAGTTGTATTTCACAAGAACGGTGTTTTCTAAACCCATGTTGACTGTGTGTCAACAGACCGTTTTCTTCGAGGTAGTTCATAATGTTCGAACACAATATATGTTCTAAAATCTTGCTGCATATCGATATTAGCGATATGGGCCTGTAATTTAGCGGACTACTCGTACTACCTTTCTTGAACATTGGCGTGACCTGTGCAACTTTCCAGTCTTTGTGTATGGATCTTTCGTCGAGCGAACGGTTGTATATGATTGTTAAGTATGGAGCTAATGCATCAGCATACTCCGAAAGGAACATAATTGGTATACAGTCTGGACCAGAAGACTTCCTTTTATTAAGTGATTTAAGTTGCTTCACTTCTTCGGGGATATTTACTTCCACGTTACTCATGTTGGCAGCTTTTCTTGATTCGAATTCTGGAATATTTACTTCGTCTTCTTTTGTGAAGACATTTCTGAAGACTGTGTTTAGTAACTCTGCTTTGGCAGCACTGTCTTCGATAATATCTCCTTTGCTATCGCGCAGAGAAGGCATTGATTGTTTCTTGCCGCTAACATACTTCACATACGACCAGAATCTCTTTGGATTTTCTGACAGGTTTCGAGACAACGTTTCGTTGTGGAGACTTATAGGCATCTCTCATTGAAGTCCTCGCTAAATTTTGAGCTTCTGTAAAAGATCGCCAATCTTGGGGATTTTGCGTCTGTTTAAATTTGGCATGTTTGTTTCGTTGTTTTTGCAACAGTGTTCTAACCCGTTTTGTGTACCAAGGAGGATCAGCTCCGTCGTTATTTGATATAAATTTCTCACTTGCTGCCGACACTATTTCTTTGAATTTAAGCCACATCTGGTCTACACTTATATTATTAATTTGGAATGAGGGGAGATTGTTTCTTAGGAAGGCGTCAAGTAAATTGTTATCTGTTTTTTTGAATAGGTATATTTTCACTTATTTTTCAGGGATTTGGGGATTACAATATTCAATCTCACTACGACAACCCTGTGTTCACTAATTCCTGAATCGGTTTTGATGCTCGTTATTAACCCAGGATTATTTGTTGCTAAGAGGTCAAGTGTGTTTTCACAACCGTTTACTATTCGCGTGGGCTCTTGAACTAACTGCTCGAAATAATTTTCAGAGAATGCGTTTAGCACAATTCCGGATGATATTTTATGTGTACCTCCGGAATTATACATGTATTTCCGCCAACATATCGAGGGTAAATTAAAGTCACCACCTACTATTATCGTATGAGTCGGGTACGTGTTTGAAATCAAACTCCAGTTTTCCTTGATCCTTTCGGCAACCGTATCATCTGAATTGGGAGGTCGGTAAAAGGATCCAATTATTATTTTATTCAGGTTGCCAACAATGATCTCTGCCCATACTAACTCACAGGAAATATCTACTTCAATTTCGCGACAAGTTAAACTACTTCTGACAGCAACAAACACGCCACCGCCAACCGTGTTTAGCCTATCCTTTCGGAACACCGTTAGGGTCTTCGCAAAAAATTTAGTTCAGCTTATATCCGGCTTTAGCCAGCTTTCAGTGCTTTCTATTACCGCTTGGAGCTCTGGTACTTTCCCAACGCAGCTGCGACAATTTACAACTGTTATGCCAATGGTTCGTGCATCTACGTTACTCCTGTGTTCAGCCTGTGACTGAAGCCTTCTTGTGTTTTCCCGAGACCCTCTAACCTAAAAAACCGCCCAGTCGACGTCACACAGCCCCTGCTACCCGTGTAGCCACCTCCTGCGTATAGTGGACACCTGACCTATTCAGCGGAACCCGAAACCCAACCACCCTTTGGCGCAAGTCGGGGAATCTGCAGCCTACACGGTCGCAGAACCGTCTGAACCTCTGATTCAGACCCTACACTCGGCTCTATACCAGAGGGTCGCAACCGGTCCTGTCGACTATGCTGCAAATGGTCAGCTCTGCTTTCATCTTGCAAGCAAGACAGGCATCTTTTACCAATTCTGTTAGTCGCTCGAAACCAGAGAGAATCTCTTCTGATCCAAAGTGACACACATCATTGGTACCGACGTGAGCAACCACCTGCAGTTGGCTGCACCCTGTGCTCTTCATGGCAACTGGGAGAACCCTTTCCACATGTGGAACGACTCCATCCGGTAGGCACACGGAGTGCACATTGGTATTCTTACCCTTCATGTCAGCCAAGTCCCCATAACGCGCCTAACTTTGGAGCTCCCAACTACCAATAATCCCACCCTCTCCGATCACCCGGATCTTGCAGGCTGAGTGGTTTCCTCTGAAACAGGACAGGCGACAGCATTTGGCTCAGCGACAGTGTCAGCCGCACACAACACCTGGAACCCGTTTGTCAGACAAACCGGGGAGGCCTTACATGCGGCCGCCTGGGAAGTCTTTCGCCGCCTGCTTCGCACTGGGGCGACCTCCCACTCGACCACAGCTGAGGGGTCAGCTTCAGTGCGAGCAGTAACTGGGTTGGCCACCGGTGAGGACCGATCGGAGGACTCTGACGCGCTGGACGTCCGTTGTGTTGAGTGGTACTTAAGTAAATAAATTAGTGAAATCAAAGTGAACTAGAAATTAGAATATAAATGAAAAACTTGGTTTAGTTTAGAGAGTTACATACTGGCATTCAGCGGGCAGAACAGAAGAGACAATGACCGTGAAGTCAGCAAGTTCCACATAAGCGGGCGCTGTCGATTCAGCCGTCAGGGCATCGCCCGACCGGCTCACGTGTTTCTCAGTTGTCGCATGTGAGCAAAGGCCCTCGCCTACATTCTAAGAGCCAATGACCGACGTTAAGAAGATTCTTTGAGAAGCTTTTCAACGTGACGGAAGAGGCAATGACCGGCTCACGTGTTTCTCAGTCGTCACATGCGATCAGAGGCCCCCGCCTACATTCCAAGAGCCAATGACCGAGGTCAAGAAGATTCTTCGAGAAGCTTTTCAACGTGACAGAAGAGGCAATGGCCGTGAAGTCGTTCACCTCCAGTGAACTGAAGTGAATAAATACGCGAGACGCGGTGGGCCCGACAGATGAAGACAGATGAAGACGGGGACGAAGACGGAGACGGGGACGGAGACGAAGACGAGAGACGAAGGAAGAAAAGAAGAGTAGCAGTAGTTTTCAGTCAGTTTTGGTGCTGAAGACCGTCATGCAAGAAGAGACTGCTTCATGCACAGACGCACCAAGTCCGCCGCTGTAATGGAATAGCAAGCAGCAGCCGCGGCGCCAGAAGACAGAAGTTAAAAGGTATTTGAAGTCTGATTTTTACGTACCCGGGTGACTCGTGAGGACGGGAAGGAGACGGCCTCACCTCAGCAGTCACCTGTGAGCTGGGATGAAGACCTGACAGCCGAAGACTGGCAAGCGGGAGTCCGTGGTTCGAGTTCGGGACACTGGCCTTGCCCCGCTGCGCCGCTCCGCTGGTCGACGCACAACACACGCGGCCGCTTAGAGAAGAGAAACACTGGGACGTCACATCCAAGGTATCACCATCCGATGCACGACTTCGCTCACAATAATTAAACGGGCCACCTCGCGTTGCGCGTCTCCAGTCAACTGGGCGAGACGGCGACACGAGATACACACCGCTACGCGTAATCAGACGCCGCCGCCGCCGCCGCCGCTGCCGCTGCCGCAGCAGAAGACTTCATAAACGACACAGCTGCAGCTCTCCGAACCAGAACATCCCGTAAGATACAGTTGTACAAATCTTCAATAAAAGTTATCTTGTGTAAAAGTGATGTTTCATTCGACCTCATACCCGAGCCAAGGAAGAACCCACCCTGCCCACATGTTGTTAAGAGAGAAAAGTTAATTTATTTAATATTTTCACCCTGACAGAATGCTTTAGAATGCTCATCCTGACAATTGACAGCATCAAAAGAGAAAACCCAGTTACATTGAGTGACAGAAGTGTCACATTTAGTAACGTAGTTGTTACATTTGATGTCAGAAGCCGTTTTAGTTGTTACATTTGGTGTCAGAGAAAAAACCCTTGGCTCAATATGAGGTGTGAATGACAGTCACTAAAGGTCCCCAGTTAGTATTTTTTAATGTGTGAAGGGATAGAGGTTTGCATAGCAGTCGTAATATTTTCTTTATTTAGAAGTGTATTTTCTCTCATGATTTTAAGAGTTTGTCGGAAATATTTGAACATCTTTTAAATTCAGTATAGGAAGATTGTGTAACTAACAATTTGTAAAATGATGACACGAAATCGTACAAAGTCAGAGTCAGCACCACAAGCGGTTTCTACTGATGAAGCTATTCAGAGCTTAGTTAATCAAATAGCACAGCTTAAAAATGATAATAATGCATTATTTAAGCAGTTGTGTGAGGTTAGGCAAACCAGTTCAATCCCTCCCACCCTAGATTCCTCAGCAGCAGCCTTAGTAACTCCTTTTTCAGGTAAACCTGGCGAGGACATAACAGCCTTTTTTGATGATTTAGTAGCAACTGCAAAGTTAGGATCATGGTTAGATGAACAGCTCTTACAAATGACAAAGTTAAGATTGACAGGAGAGGCTAAAGCACACGTCTTATACCATGAAGAATTACGGAATGCTCCAACATTTGAGGAATTGAAGAAAGGATTGCTTAAACGTTTTCAAAAACAGAACAGCTGTAGATTTTATAGGGAAAAATTAAACACTATCACTCAGAGGCAAAACGAGTCGTTAGAAAGCTTTGTAGATAGGATTAGAAAAGTTAATATTAACACCTATCAGTTGACAACTAATGATGAAGCAAATAAGGTTATTTTACAAGAGGCAGAAGATAGAGCTCTGGATACATTTTTACGTGGGTTACCTCCTGAAACGTCCCGTCGTGTCAGGGCAGAGTTTCCTAAAAATTTAGCAGAAGCTGTATCTGTGGCGACAGCTTTTGAAGAAATTGACATTGCCACCAGATACAAGGAGAAGCGAAATATATTTTCAGCAGGAGTACGATGTTTTAGGTGCGATCGACGCGGACATATAGCAAAAAACTGCAGACAACCTCAATGCACTAATTGTCAAAGAATAGGTCACACATTCAAGGAATGCAGGTCTAAGAAAGTTTTTGGAAATAGAAATCAGTTAAACTCAAACGGGAATGTCGGAGCCGCCGCCAGGCGTTCCCAATAAAATTTCATGCGATTAAGGCGAATGTGAAAGCGGAATGCTGGTTATCTGCTACCATACAGGATAAAGAGGCAAGGATACTGGTGGATACAGGCGCAAACGTATCAATAGTAAGTAATGAATGTATTGGAGAAAAGAAATATGACCCTCCAAGGTATAGATTGAATGGAGTAGGAGGAGGTACAGTTAAGTCATTAGGATGTACATCATTGATTTTCTATATTCACGGTGTACAATTTCAAGAAGATGTAGAAGTGGTAACAAAGGTAACTGACGGGTACGACGCGATCCTAGGGTTGGATTTCCTGAATAAACATCACGCTAAAATCGACCTCAGACAGCAAACTGTAGAACTTAGCGGAATAGTGTTTCAGCTAGGTGACACCGCTGCAAAGGGCCCTCTGCCCCAAGATTTCCCTAACCGGAAGGCGAAATCAACTATACTGCGTGCAACGTCCTTGAAGGTTGATTCGCGGGTTCAGATACCATCTGGCTCAGGAAAACTTTTCTGGATGACCGTTGACCACGAAGTACCTACAGATACAGTGTGTCTAATAGAGCCTTTAGAGGAAAATGAGGAATTAGATGTATCACATTGTTTTGTACGTAGGAGTGTTGTACGGGTTCAAGACGTTGAGGGAGAAAGAAAAGTACCGGTACGTATTGACAATTTCGGAGTGGAGGACAAAGAGTTGCATAAGGGAATATTAGTAGCTACAGTCAGTACTTTTGAAGAAGAAGATTTCATTTGGTCAGATATTAATGATGGTCAGAAACCAGACGTCTATAAAACCGCATTGCTCCAGAAGATTGAGCATTTGAAAGGAAAGGATAGAGACACGATAGAAGCAGTTTTAGTTGAGTTCCAAGATTTATTTAATGCAGAAGGTCCATTCCCAGCAACAGACATCACACAGCATAGGATCCCAACAGGAAATAGTCCCCCAGTTTATAGGAAGCCTTATAGAGTTCCGCATCACTTACAGCCAGTACTGGATGAATTTTTGGAACAGCATCTAAAAGATGGAATTATAGATTATTCTGATTCGCCTTATAATTCAAATATTGTAATTATTCCAAAGAAGTCTCCCGACGGTACGAAACGATATAGATTTTGTTGTGACTACAGACACCTTAACAAACAAACTATCTCAGATGTTTATCCTCTTCCAAACATTACAGATATCATTGACAGTTTGGGTAACAGTAAATACTTTTCAACAATCGATCTACGTAGTGGATATCATCAATTGGAAGTTGCTCCTGAAGATAGGCATAAAACAGCATTTTCTACCCCTGGAGGCCACTGGCAATTTAAAAGAATGCCTTTCGGTTTGAAAAATGCACCAGCAACTTTTCAAAGACTACTCGATGGAGTATTGCGAGGACTCAAAACTCAGCAATGTTGTGTATATCTAGACGATATTATTGTATTCTCCAGAGACATTAATGAACATGCTGTGCGTCTGCGTAATGTTTTTCAGAGACTTAGAAAAGCTAAATTAACATTAGATATGGAAAAATGTACTTTTGCATTGACAGAGGTTACATACCTAGGGCATGTCATTAGTGAAAAAGGAATTAAAACAGATCCTCGATTAATTTCGGCAGTTAAGGACTTCCCAACACCACAACGCGTTAAGGAGGTACAAAGTTTCATTGGTCTCGCATCGTATTACCGAAAATATGTTCAAAATTTTGCTGAAATTGCCCGACCCTTAACCCAATTATTGAAAAAGGGTGCAAAATTTCATTGGTCTGAAGATTGTGAATCTGCATTTCAAACCCTTAAAGATAAGTTAACACACAGTCCTGTATTAGCCTACCCAGATTATAATAAAGAATTTATTTTATCCTGTGACGCAAGTGGTCATTCAATAGGAGTTGTTTTGAGTCAGAATATTAATGGCGCGGAACACCCCATAGCCTACGCTTCGAGACAACTAACAACGGCAGAAAGAAATTATTCCACAACGGAGAAAGAATTGTTAAGTGTTATTTATGGTATCAAATACTTTAAATGCTACTTGTATGGTAGGAAATTCAAGGTTATTACAGACCACGCAGCTTTAAAATGGTTGCTTGGATTAAAGGATCCATCTAGTCGTCTTACCCGTTGGGCCTTATGTCTTTCCGAAATGAATTTCGAAGTTATCCATAAACCAGGCAAAAAACACACAAATGCAGATTGCCTAAGTCGGAAAATAGCACTTTTGGAAGCAACAGGCCGAGATACTGAGGAGTGGAGAAAGGCACAAGATGAGGATACAGAATGTAAAAAATACGCATCTCAAAAACAATTTTGCTTTGAAGATGGTGTATTATGCCGTAAAACAAAACTTGGACCGCGAATTGTTGTTCGCCGACACCTTAGACAAGAAATAATGGCAGAGGCCCACGATCATGTCCTTGCAGGACACGGTGGACAGCGGACAACCGAAAGACGAGTAGCAGAGCGATTTTGGTGGCAAACCAGAAAGCAGGATGTTGCGCAGTACGTTCGTAATTGCATTGCGTGTGCACAACGAGCTGAACTTTCTCGTTCAAAAATACCCTTACAGAGGCTTCCCGAGGCTTCATGTCCATTTCAAATCTGCGGAGTGGATCTCTACGGGCCATTTCATAAAACACCTGCTGGTAATAAGTATGTTCTTACAATTATCGATCACTTTTCACGCTATCTAGCTATGGTGAGTCTCCCAGATCAGCAAGCAAATACAGTTGCCCAAGCTTTAGTTAACAACTGGATACTTAAATTTGGCGTACCTGAAGCTATTATCACAGATCAGGGATCTAATTTTATGTCTGAATTAATGCAACAGCTATGCCACTTATTAAAAATACGCAAATTACGCACAACTCCGTTACACCCTCAGTGCAACGGGCGCACAGAAAGAGTTCATCGGACAATTGGCAAGATGCTTAGTTATTATATTAACGAACAACATTCTAATTGGGATACGTATTTATCAATAATCGTGTCGGTATACAACGCCAAAACGCATGAAGCAACTGGCATGTCACCTTATGAAGTGGTCAATGGGAAAAAAATGCCGTCCCCTTTTGATGTAATCAGGCAGAAAAACGGAAAAGTCGGAGAAACAGTAAGAGATTTCAGTCGAATGATGAAGGATGTATGGAAAAAGGTTCAAAAATCTAATACAAAGGCTTTGGAACGACAGGAAAGATTAGGTAATACCCAAGCTAAATATCCAAATTACAAAATCGGTCAGTGGGTTATGCTTTCAACTCCTTACATAGCAAAAGGAAAAACGAAGAAATTTGTAACAAACTACAGAGGTCCTTATCAAATTATTGAGATCACGTCACCAGTCAACGTTAAATTGCAACTGCCCACCCGAACTACCATTGTCCATGCAAGTCGTTTAAAACCTTTTAAGGGCGCTCCAGATGTAATTCCTTCAACAATAGTGTCTGCTTTTCCGAAGGGTGGAGGAAGTTCCCGTAAAGGAAAAAGAGTGGCCACGCCAGCACAACATACTGACACGGCACCATACAATCTTCGACCAAGAGTGCGAATGTCCTAGTTGAATCTTGGTAGACTGTAGTATACAAATGTAAATAATTAATAATTGATAATGGTTTATTTTTTAAGAAAAAAAGTTGAACGTAGAAACATGTAGATCTTGTAGTTAACAATGTATTTCCTCTTTTCTTTATTTTTGTTTTTACTAGGTTTGTAGGTTCATAACCATGTTGTTTGCTTTTTTCAGAAAACGCCATGCAAGCATTTCCTACACAAAACCTATCCTACCTCAATGACTCCCTTGACAGTTCCCTTCTGAAGTCATAAACTCACAGCAAGGCAAAATTGATGCCGATGTTATGATGCAACTTGTCTTAAAATTAAAAGGTGAACGCAAAACTAAAATTATAATGCTAGGAACGGGTATATCTGTAACCTTTGTGTTGGTGTTTCTGCTTTGTACAGTTTTCTTTTATTTAAGACGACAAAATAAGCCAAATAATAATATACCACTTCATCAAATCCCTGTTAACTGGATACCACACTCTTAACTGGTGTACTTCAGTAGTTACTTTTGAGCATTAGTGTATTAATTTTGTTTATTGTACTTCATTCTTTATTAAACGGTCTCTTGTTAACTTAAACAATACTGTAGAATAGATATTCTTGCATTAGTATAGGGTAGATTAAACAGCTGTTGCTCTGTAATTTTCTAAGCGCAGAATCTATTTTTTGTTTATTCATTGTCATCAAGATTTGTTACACTTATTACAACCATTTATGTAAGAACTATGTGATTCATGACCGTACAGTGCTTTTGTAAAGTGATAAAGTATTTTCCACATACTTAATGTGAAGCGTGTGTAATCTTCTAAGTCGAGAGTTTTCAGTGCTTGTGCTTTTTCCGTGTGAAGAGTGGAGGAATGTTGAGTGGTAAATTCGAGGGCGAATTTCTCCGAAGGGTGGAGGAATGTTGAGTGGTACTTAAGTAAATAAATTAGTGAAATCAAAGTGAACTAGAAATTAGAATATAAATGAAAAACTTGATTTAGTTTAGAGAGTTACATACTGGCATTCAGCGGGCAGAACAGAAGAGAAAATGACCGTGAAGTCAGCACGTTCCACATAAGCAGGCGCTGTCGATTCAGCCGTCAGGGCATCGCCCGACCGGCTCACGTGTTTCTCAGTTGTCGCATGTGAGCAAAGGCCCTCGCCTACATTCCAAGAGCCAATCACCGAGGTCAAGAAGATTCTTCGAGAAGCTTTTCAACGTGACAGAAGAGGCAATGGCCGTGAAGTCGTTCACCTCCAGTGAACTGAAGTGAATAAATACGCGAGACGCGGTGGGCCCGACAGATGAAGACAGGGACGAAGAAGGAGACGGGGACGGAGACGAAGACGAGAGACGAAGGAAGAAAAGAAGAGTAGCAGTAGTTTTCAGTCAGTTTTGGTGCTGAAGACCGTCATGCAAGAAGAGACTGCTTCATGCACAGACGCACCAAGTCCGCCGCTGTAATGGAATAGCAAGCAGCAGCCGCGGCGCCAGAAGACAGAAGTTAAAAGGTATTTGAAGTCTGATTTTTACGTACCCGGGTGACTCGTAAGGACGGGAAGGAGACGGCCTCACCTCAGCAGTCACCTGTGAGCTGGGATGAAGACCTGACAGCCGAAGACTGGCAAGCGGGAGTCCGTGGTTCGAGTTCGGGACACTGGCCTTGCCCCGCCGCGCCGCTCCGCTGGTCGACGCACAACACACGCGGCCGCTTAGAGAAGAGAAACACTGGGACGCCACATCCAAGGTATCACCATCCGATGCACGACTTCGCTCGCAATAATTAAACGGGCCACCTCGCGTTGCGCGTCTCCAGTCAACTGGGCGAGACGGCGACACGAGATACACACCGCTACGCGTAATCAGACGCCGCCGCCGCCGCCGCCGCTGCCGCTGCCGCAGCAGAAGACTTCACAAACGGCACAGCTGCCGCTCTCCGAACCAGAACATCCCGTAAGATACAGTTGTACAAATCTTCAATAAAAGTTATCTCGTGTAAAAATGATGTTTCATTCGACCTCATACCCGAGCCAGGGAAGAACCCACCCTGCCCACATGTTGTTAAGAGAGAAAAGTTCATTTATTTAATATTTTCACCCTGACAGAATGCTTTAGAATGCTGATCCTGACAATTGACAGCATCAAAAGAGAAAACCCAGTTACATTGAGTGACAGAAGTGTCACATTTAGTAACGTAGTTGTTACATTTGATGTCAGAAGCCGTTTTAGTTGTTACAGTTGAATCCCCACGGGCGACCCACAACAGTAGTGCCCATTCACAGCCTGAAGCTGAGAGCGAAGTGTCACCAACTCGGCTCGCATCTGCACACAACAATCGCAGTCCCTGTCCATACTAAAGACCGTGGAAAACTAAACTATGCAGATAAACGGACTATTGGCACGTGCTGCTCAACTCTACTGTAGACCCTGACGAAAACACATGTACTGTGTCTAGTAATACGCAGATATTCAAGAACCTAACTACCGAGGTGAAACTAAATAATTTGTCCCTGATAAGGAACTTGTAATATGTCACAAAATCGCTTTACTTTCTGACGCAAACGAAAACGCGAGAACTGTCGCTATTAGATTTTAAATTTACACCCAGAAACTCAAGAAACTAAACTATTAAAATACACAGATATAATAAAATTCGCTGCTGGTTAGGAACTCGTAAATGTCACAAAAGCGGTTTACTTATCTGCTGCTGCGTCTGTCTCGGTCGGCTACTGCTGCCTGACTGACAATATCCACAGTCAACTTCTGTCTTCAGGAGTTCTGGAAACGGGGGCGATGAAAAAATTTTTTTGATATGTGTTTATAGTGGCTTCATATACTGACTGGGAAGAAACATACTGAAGATGAAGAGTTACTTTCTCCTTCAAATTATTTCAGTTATATTCCTAGTGACCTCTATGGTTGACACGTCAAATGTACATGTATTGCTAAGTGCAAAGATTAGCAGTTTCAAACAAACTACACCAGAAGAACGCAAAACATTGTCTGGACTTCATATAATTATGGGCACCCTAAAATTTCGAAGAGTTGGAATGCGATGGGACACGACCCTGAAAATGTACCATTTCTTATATAGGATGTCCAGAGACAGATTATTCTGACAACAAAGCTGAGCGTTGATAACAACATGGATATACCAGCTGACAGTAAAGACAACTCTGCGTAACAGATATCTACAGTTAGCTGTGGAGGAAGAATTAGCAGTCGAGGGGGCGATGAACCCATTTACAGAGCCGATATCTGTAAAGCAGTATGTGAAGGCCAAGACAGCTCCTTAAGCTACCAAAATGTAAATGCTAATTGGTAACAGTGGTCAACCTTGTGATTTTATTCATTAACAGGGAGCATCAGCTGAATCTCAGGAATTTTTGTTGAAGGCATTTAGACAGGCACAAACAGCAGTTTTACAGGTAGCCCAGAGAATAAGAAAAAAGAGATGTGACATTTTGACAAATTTTTTCTTCGTACAAGCTATTCTAAGCATTAAAACAAGAAAATCCCTGAGACGCTGTAAGTGTAAGGGTCAATCGTTTTGCTGATTCTTCTCTAATGGTAGACAACAAGGCAGTAGAAAGAAAAGAGAATTTTCAGAAGAAATTTGTATCAGGCATGACATATCACTGGCAACCTAGGTTTTCAGCAAAACAGTTGCCCTAGGTTCAAATTTTACTGGGGAAGGAGAAACTGACAAAGTTGAATGTTGATGCAAGAAGTAAAGTAGATATGTTACTATCATTTGACCAGGGGTTATGAAACATGATGAGCATCATTCCCGGCACATTTTATTGTTGACTAAAACCATGGCGAATTTTATATCTATTTTGTTTCTAGAGGAGTTCACATTTAGATGCGCTGTGTAAGTAAGGTTTTCTTTTTTGAGTATAGCAGTTTCAGTATTGACTGAAGCTGATCGGACACAATTGTGTACAAAGTATATTCTGAAAACGAGTACATATATTTGCATTAATCTTGTTTCTGAAATCATTAAAAAATCCCCTGAGAGTCTTAGAACATTAAAAACTTTTTTCTTTCTTCCTGAAAAATATTCAAGTCTGAAAGAGTTAACACATGGGGGTTCACTTTATCAATGGGCTGCGTCATTTTATTGTGGTCATCTACCGACATGCTGCTGTGGCGCGAAAATTTCATTGTGTGCCAGGACTGTTGGCACTTAACTGCAAAAAAAGAAAAAAAAAGCTGCAACATAAACCTGTCAAGTAATCATTATTAATAAACGGCTATTCTCAGTTGTTAAGCATGGAACAAAATCTGTGTCTACAGGACATAACTGTTGACTAGTGCCACTGACAGCCGCATCCTGCCTCTAGCCATACTTACAAATAATGCTATTTATTTATTTGTTTGTTATTTTATTTAACTCTGTTATCTAGGTACGAGAAAAGACCAAATGTTGCTCATGAATTGGTATGAATGTAACACCTAACATTTTTACGTAATTTCGGATGTGTTAATTTAACTTAGTTCTGTAGTGTTTAAAAAAAATCTGCATAGAATGTCTTCATAAAAATACTTAAAAATAATTTTAAAAATCTACATATTACCCCTTAGCCATCTGGCGCACAGATATATGTTCATTCTAAATGCAGAAGGCGCTTGTTACTGGTCTGCTGAATTATGTCACACAGCAGCATCACAAAATTTGTAGTTTATAATTCTGGATTACACTACTATACTCCACTACACTACATAGCATTGCACTACACTACACTACTGTACTTGCTATCAGAACCGAGCTAGATTTCCTGATTTCTCTGGATTGTTGGCGTCTGACCCACTGAGGCACAACTCGAGATTCACAGGGGCTGCTGCTGTGCTTCCAAAGGTGGTGAGATTGGAAAATGGCTGTCAGTGTCTCAGGAAATACTTACTGATCCTCCCCGAGACTCATCTCCTCGCTGTTTCCCGAGGTTGTCGTAGGTGAATGTTCTGCTATGGTGCGCCTCATTATCTTGCAGTAAGGCCACTTCTTGGTTGTCTCTCAGCCGTGTGAGTTTGCAGTCCATATGCTGATATTTTGGCTGTCAGTGAATTCAGCTTGTGCCACACCTTCCCTTTGCTTTTAATGTTATATACTGGTGTATTACGAAAGACGTTCCCATCGTGGCGTGTAACATGTTTTCCAATGCCTCATTCCCAGTCGATGTGGTCTGGAGTGCCTAGGAAGGAACTGGTAACTGCTCCTTCCTTTTCTGCCCTGTCCCAGTTTTCTTGTCACTCCCTGTCAGTGCATGCTTTTATTCCTTATATGATGTGGTTCTTGTTCCCAGTATCTCATTTACCTTGTCGTATTCGTCCTTCTTCAGCCAATATTGAGCACCTCTCTTTCTTATTGCTAGGTCCAGAGGTAGCAAGCCTAGTATCAGCAGTAGAACCTCAATCGGTGTTGCTCTGTACGCCAGAAGGACACTTATCCGTGCTTGTCGTAGAGCTTGTGCTGTCCTTGGCTATCTGTCTTTATGAGCCCAAACGCTCGATCCATAGCCCACATATATATCTCTTTTTCCAACAAACAGCTCAGTTCATACATACAATACCAGGAACAAAAATGATCTGCACAAGGACTTAAAAGCACTTACTTTAGTTCAAAAAGGGGTCCACTACTCAGGAACACTCATCTTCAATAATTTGCCAGTAAACATAAAAAATTTAGTTACAAATAAAGATCAGTTTAAAAGAAGCCTGAAAGACTTACTAGTGGCCAACTCCTTCTACTCCATTGATGAATTTTGTAATAGAAACAAATGATCTATTGTGTATATTCATACTATTAGTATTGTTATTTCAGCTTTAAAAAAAATAAAAAAAAATTGACATGTTCCACATCCACGAGGATCTCCTTAGCACGGATCTATGGAACGAAAACTAATCTAATCTAATCGTAACTACGGGGTGTTCAAAAAGTCTCTCCACAGTGCCGTATGATTGTTAGCTGCGCGTGCCATATGCCGCAGTGAATATACCGAAATGAAACTCAGTGAAATACAAGTTACTAATTTATTAAATAGTCATTTTTACTTACAAATTTTCACATTAAATGTTGAGTATCCCCCCTGTTGTTGAATACACAATTCAATTCGTCTAATCATGGTCCAAACACAAGCTGTAACGTTTCTTCTGTAACAAGGAGTAGTGAAAGTGGATATTGCAGTTTTCAATTCATCGATGGATTTTGGACGGTTTTTATAGACAGTTGCTTTCGCTGCACCCCAGAATAAAAAGTTGGGTGGTGGTAGGTCAGGCGATCGTGGAGGCCAAAGTCCCTGTGAAATTATGCGATCACCAAAAATTTACTTAACACAAGTTCTCCTATGAATGGGTACAGAATATCACTGCAGTATCGTTGTGCGGTTATTGTTTCGTTGAAAAATATGGGACGAGCAATCCGACGTCTAGAAATTGCAATCCAAACTCCTATTTTCACGCAATGAAGTGGTTTCTCACGAATACACAATGGTTTTGCAGTATTCCACATACGAGAATTTTGCGAATTCATGTACCCGTATAAATGAAACCACGCCTCATCAGTGAAAAACGTTTCATTAAGAATATCCCTTCCATTTTGTTGCACGAAATTTTTGAACCATTGACAATAATGCAGTCTCTTTCTATGATCAGTATTTTTCAGTTCTTGCACGACTGTCACTTTGTATGGGAAAAGTTCTAATTTTTTCCTTACAGCTGTGTGGGCCGTACCGACACTGACATCGATTTCCTGGGCGAGTTTTCTTACTGACTTGTTAGGACTAATGGACATTTTATCGGAAATATCGAGTAGTTTATCCTCAGACAAAACTCTAGGACGACCACTTCTCGGCGCATCTGTCACTGAACCCGTACTTCGAAATTTGTTAATCAAATCTCGCAATGTATCGTGGTGTTGAAGTGTTGTCTCCGGGAAAACTGAATTAAATGTTTGACGAACTGAATGTGTGTATTTACCGCCATCTTTGACCACTTGTTTGACTAAAAACACACGTTCTTCAATGGTTAGCATTTTAACAGTGACAAGAACGAAACACGCGAACAGAGGAACTAAAACGTTCGCGTCAACACGTAATGACAGACATCAACGATACTACTGACGCTGGCTGAGATAAACGGAACAGGGGAATGTTGGGAGAGTCCACTTGAAGGGAAGTAGCCCAAGCAGGCGAACAATCATACGGCACGCGCGGCTAACAATCATACGGCACTGGGAGAGACTTTTTGAACACCCCGTATAAAGATTGCGTTGTGATATATTCGTATTGTGCTTAGAGACAGCTGTAAGCTTCTTTGACCAATTGTTGCTATTTTGTTCAGGATGGTAATGCCTTAGTTTGCACACAGTTTCTACATGTGCATGAAAATTTTGCTTTTCGTCAATGTTTAACTAAGGTACCTATCTACTTCTTTTCTTTTCACAGGTTGGTGGTTTATTCTGACTGAGGGGTGTCTCAATCTTGATAACATTCCCTTTAATAACATGTAAACTAGAATGAGATTTTCACTCTGCAGCGGAGTGTGCGCTGATATGAAACTTCCTGGCAGATTACACTGTGTGCCAGACCGAGATTCGAACTCGGGACCTTTGCCTTTCCCGGGCAAGTGCTCTACCAACTGAGCTACCCAAGCACGACTCACGCCCCGTCCTCACAGCTTTACTTCTCCCAGTATCTCGTCTCCTACCTTCCAAACATTACAGAAGCTCTCCTGCGAACCTTGCAGAATAGCACTCCTGAAAGAAAGGATACTGCGGAGACATGGCTTAGCCACAGCCTGGGGGATGTTTCCAGAATGAGATTTTCACTCTGCAGCGGAGTATGCGCTGATATGAAACTTCCTGGCAGATTAAAACTGTGTGCCAGGCCGAGACTCGAACTCGGGACCTTTGCCTTTCGCGGGCAAGTGCTCTACCAACTGAGCTACCCAAGCACGACTCACGCCCCGTCCTTACAGCTTTACTTCTGCCAGTACCTCGTCTCCTACCTTCCAAACTTTACAGAAGCTCTCCTGCGAACCTTTCAGAAATAGCACTCCTGAAAGAAAAAAACATGTAAACTGTTTTTTGTGCTGCAGTTATTAATTTGTGTTCTACACACCAATTACTTAGTCTGTTAAGAAATTCCCTGCTATTTTCCTCTAATTTAGACCTTGTATTGACTGCAGATAGTCTCTTTAGGCGATGCAGCATCTCCCATTACTGGTAAGAAACAAATCACCGATTTTTTTTGCAGGTATTGCTGTCATCAGCTCGGAGGCTACTTATTCGCCCAAGGAACACCAATTGGCAGCGGAAGTCAGGAAAGTACGTGCCCAGTACATGTTGCTGCTCCACGCATCCCAGCATCTTCAGTCGCATTTCGGTCTCAGTCTTGCGTGTGACGTGGCTGTCGGCTTTATCATCCTGTTCTTCAGCATAGACTCTCTGATCAGAACTGTTCTACGGCTGTGGTATATTCCTCTGTCGGGACTGTGGGTTGCAGGCCTCGTCATTCGCATGGCCTATGCTGTGCTGCGGCTCACGGTAATCGTGGAGTCGTGCACAGAAGCCGCCGCCCGTGGTGAGGAGATAAGGCGTCTGCTTGCTGAGAACTCTGTGGAAGTTCCTCCACTACGATTTTCCGCCGCTCGATTCTTCTCTATCGACAGGTCGCTCTTTTCCGCCGTCATTAGTTTCGCTGTAACGAATGGTGTAATCGTTTACCAGTTCCACTCGATGTAATAAGCAGGGTATGTAAAAAATTAAAAAATTAAAAATACGCGTCCTCGCTATAGGCGGGTTCGATGGAGTGCGAAATGACTTTCAAAACGCACCTAGCGTAACACACCTACAAGCTTCCATCAGGTTCGCATCCTCGTTTAAAGGTGTCGCTGCCTATTGATTTGTTCTAAGCTTAGAAGATTGTGAATTACGGGGGAGAGAAGAGCAATCTACACTCAAGCTCATAAATTAAGGATAATTGCAGAATGTGGTGCTACACAATGTGGCACTACACAAAACTGGCGGTAATAGCATAGGCGCATAGGGAACACACACACCACAGATCTGTAAGTCCACGGTATTGACGATAAGCTGAGAAAACCGTCCCGAAATACATGTGCTAAACGCCACTGTTTCCTGCGCATCTACCCCGACATCAGTATGGGATATGATCACCATGCAGACGTACACAGGCCGCAAACGGATTGGCATACTCTGGATCAGGTGGTCTAGCAGCTGCTGGGGAATAGCCTCCCATTCTTGCACCAGTGCCTGCCGGAACTTCTGAAGTGTCGTAGGGGCTTGAAGACGTGCAGCGATACGTCGACCGAGAGCATCCCAGATGTGCTCGATGAGATTTAGGCCTGGAGAACAGGCAGACCACTCCATTCGCCTGATATCTTCTGTTTCAAGGTATTCCTCCACGATGGCAGCTCTGTGGGGCCATGCGTTATCATCCATTAGGAGGAAGGTGGGATCCACTGCACCCCTGAAAGGCGGACGTACTGGTGCAAAATGACGTCCCGATACACCTACCCTGTTACAGTTCCTCTGTCAAAGACATTCAGGGGTGTACGTGCACCAATCATAATCCCACCCCACACCATCAAACCACGACCTCCATACAGGTCCTTGAAAGGGACATTAAGGTGTTGGTATCTGGTTCCTGGTTCACGTCAGATGAAAACCCGGCAATAATCACTGTTCAGTCTATACCTGGACTCGTCCGTGAACATAACCTAGGAACACTGTTCCAATGATAATGTACTGTTTTCTTGACACCAGGCTTTATCGGCTCTCCTGTGACCAGGTTTCAGTGGAATGCACCTTGCAGGTCTTAGGGCGAATAAACCATGTCTTTTAAGTCTTCTGTAGACTGTGTGTCTGGAGACAACTGTTCCAGTGACTGCGGTAAGGTCCCGAGCAAGGCTACCTGCAGTACTCCGTGGCCGTCTCCGGGCACTGATGGTGAGATATCGCTCTTCTTGTGGTGCTTTACACTGTGGACGTCCCGTACTGTAGCGCCTGGACACTTTCCTGTCTGCTGGAATCGTTACCATAATCGTGAGATCACCCTTTGTGGCACACGGAGGGCCCGTGCTACGACCTGCTGTGTTTGACCAGTCTCCAGTCACCCTAGTATTCTACCCCTCATAACGTCATCAATATGTGTTCTTTGGGCCATTTTCAACACACAGTCACCATTAGCAGGTCTGAAAACGTCTGCACACTTACTCGCTGCATCTTACTCAGACATGCACCAACCCACCTGTGCGTATGTGGACTGCTGCCAGCGCCACCGTGCGACGACCGCAGGTCAAATGCACCGCATGGTCATACCCCGAGGTGATTTAAGCCCTCAAACCACCCACCAGAGCGTTCTTTCACCATGTATCAGCATTTTCCTTAATTTATGAGCGTGAGTGTAGAAAGATGTATATGTTGCTTTACTGATTATAGGAATAGGTCAGTATTACAGTTAATGGAATTAGATTGCTCCTTGGAAGATCAGATATTGAAACAAAAACTGACCTCCTTTGGGCACTTAATGATGAAACATGATTCGCAGGAAAAGACATTAATGCTGGAGAAGATTGAAGGCACAAGGAGAAGTGAGCGGCAAAGGATGAGACGGATGGGATGGTATCGCAGAAGTAATGGACTACAACCTGGGATATCTGCGGGAGAAAGTGCAGGACTGAAGGAATAGTTCATGGGGTCACGGAGTGTCGGAATGGACTAAACGAATATAGGAAGATAGAAGCTTAAGAATTAAACTGCCTATCTAACAGAGCTACGTCGTCAAACTCTGTCTGGGACAAGGAGAAACGGCTGTTGAGACGTTGACCTTGTGCAAGCAACATCTCTGAAGTGATTGCCTATCAAAAGCTACTGTTTAGAGATGTTTAAAGTGCTTCAAAGAGGATCGAGTGATTGTGGAAGACGAATACAGAGCAGGATCTGTTTCTGATGTGTTTAACTCAGATAGGCGGTTAAGTGTTGGAATTATTGCAGACTACATAGGAATTGATAAAATGACTGGTCACGATGTTAGCCAGTATTTACAAATGTAAAAACCTGTACTGAGCTAGTCCTGAACGCGTCGACTGATGACCAAAGAGAAACTCTGTACTTGTTTGCGATATTCTGTAATACGTTCAGACAGCCCATGAGGTTGTGGACAGTATGACCACGAGACAAAACGCCCAACTGCTTAATCACACACCAGTATCCGCTGACAGAAAAGGCTCTGATGAGAAGGTTAAAAGCTAAAGGTGTATTCCTTACCTTCATTGATGATAAGGGTGTGGTCGACCACGACATTGTACCTTAGCTACTTCCATGATAGGTTTACGTTCATAGGTTGGAAAACTCGTTTTCAGACGCGAGAGTATTTGGAACAAATTTAATTGTTTGTAGTGGTATCTTCATTGTATTATTTCTCTAATCTGGACTCGTTACTTTTTATACTAACCACGCACATCCGGGTTCCATCATGAAAGTTGCAAGGGCCACTCATATGAAAACGAAACACATGGAAAAAAGTAAGCAAACTGTTCATTATGCCAAAAGCAATCGCCATAAATGTTAATACAGATATTTCAGTGTGAGACGAGGCGGTCGTTGCGTTCATGGAAAAATGACTCCGCTTGACTTCGGAAACATGATTGTATTAAAATTGAGGGACACGAATGTCTTTCTTCAGAGCTCCAAAATGTGGAAATCGTATGTGAAAATCACATTTTGCCAAGATTGTTTCGAATACGCTGTAGAAGTTTCGCTGGGCAGCCTTTTCACATCTTTCATACAGCTGCGACCTTATCTAATGGTATTCTGCTCTGTAGTTGTTCTCCAAACAGCGTTCCATACGATCAAACCAGGTGTGACTTTACCTGACGTCTCTCACACCTTAGGTAACTGGGCAATGGACGGTTCTGTTTAAAAAGAATAGCTCGATAATGTCGTAGGATCGAGCCGCACATGTCTGCTTTCATGCACAGCAGCTAACTCGCTGCAAATATGAACCTGAAACTGTGAACCTACGCATTGGCTAGAATTGCGAATTAATAAAATACACAGGAACGTTAAATAAAAGACAATGAACAATTGAATAAAAAGGATTCTATTCTAATTGTAATTGACGCAAATGACAGAGAAATGTGTTGAATAAGGTTTATTTGTGGAAATATATCTCAACTAAACGAAAAGTGGTCCTACGATATCCATTTAAAAGATAGACATAAAATCACCGTATCAAATTGCGTTGAGAGCGTTACGAGAATGGTGGGAGAAACCCCGAACAAAATACTCATCCAAAACGCGCGAAACTAAGTCCATTTCGTGATCACAAAAAACGAAAAATACACAAGTTCAAAACATTTCAAAGTTCAATATGGTGACTTACAAATTAACACAGGCGAGATAACGAGTAGTAGTTCATTCTCAATTCCGTAATGCAACCGGAAAAAATTAGAGTATCGAGGCGGCCGTTCACCGCCTAGAAACACTCACCTATATGAACAACTAGCTCACGTTACCTCAGGCAAGTCTGCCTTCTTCCATCTCATACGTGAAAGTGTATCAAGGTTATCTACAAGTGACACAACTGCCATATTTATATTCATTACATACTTAAATATGATAATATGTCAATGTAAGTTTCTGAGTTGCAACATTCCAAGTTAATTAGTTATTAATTATAAGTACTAAGTTATTTTCATTATTTATTAGATTATTCAATACTGATCAACGATTATTTTTACTGAGGACTTCACAAGTATTTGTTTCTTCTGTTATTATATTAGGAAACCTCGATTCTTTAGAGTCGAACGTCGGTGTATAAAACAGTTTCAAACGACTGATTGTTTTACGAAAACGTTTAGAAAAGTTTGAAATTATGTTTAAAGTTTATTGGAAGTCAATATGTTTGTGATGTCATATCTCTTGAACTATGTCTCGCACAGTGATATAATTTTGCATGTACATTTTTTGCGACTGTAATTAGTAGTGAAGGACTAGTAAATTAAAAAGGTCATGCCCGATGCTGAATTTTTACTGCATGGACAGCGAAAATTTAGTAAATGATAAACTTTTTTCCTTTCATCATAGTACGATGTATAACAGCGATAAAAAGTTTCGTAAAGGTTTGAAACTATGTACAAAGTTTGTTGAAAGTCGTTAAGTGATTTTATTCTCAAACAATGAATGAATGCACTGACGGGAAAAAGACAGCAAATCGATATACTGTAGAGCACATCGGGCTACAACAGCGGTATGTAGGCCAGCGTAATCCTGTTGGAAAACAACTCCTGGAATGATGTTCATGAATGTCAGCACAACAGGTCGAATCACCAAATTGACGTACAAATTTGCAGTCAGGGTGTGTGAGATAAACACTAGAGTGTTCCTGCTGTCATATGAAATTGCACTCCAGACGATAACTCCAGGTGCAGGTCCAGCAGTGTATAGCACGCAAACAGGTTCGTAGCAAGCCCCCAATCGGCCTCCTTTTAACCAAATCATGGCCATCACTGTCTCCGAGGCTGAGCCGGCTTTCTTCAGAAAACACAACAGACCTCCACCCTGCCCTTCAGTGAGCTCTCGCTTGACGCCACTGAAGTAGCAGATGGCGATGATTTGGGATCAGTAGAATGCACGACACAGGGCGCCTGTCTCAGAGCTGTCTTTGAAGTACCCAACTTGTAACAGGTCGTTGTGTCACTGTGCTGCCAAACATTGCTCAGATTGCTGCTGCAGATGCAGGGCGATGCGCCAGAGCCATATGCCGCACACGATGGTCTTTCCTCTAGGTAGTGCCGCGTACCCGTCCGCAACTCGGTCTTCTTGCCACCGCACATTTCCATGATCACCGCTGCCGGCAGTCATATGTAGTGGCTACATTCCTACCAAGTTTTTCTCCAGTACTGCAGAAGGATTATCCAGCATCTCGTAGCTCTATTACGCGATCTCGTTCAAACTCATTGAGGTCTTGATAATGGCGTCTTTGTCGCCTTAAAAGCATTCTCGACTAACATTAACTCAACACGTCCAGTCTCAAAGGTAACTAACGCTCACTCTAGTTACGGCGTGTATTTAAAGCAAACCTGATTTACTTGCTAATAGTGGCGCTACTAGCGCCAGTCTTATGCAACTGGCGTGAAATTTGAATAGACATCATCTTTCAGATTAGAAACACACCTACCAGCTTTTGTTTATATCGCATAACTCCTCGCGGTTGCGATTTTCTTTCCGTCAGTGTATAAAATAAATAAAATAAAATAAAATATTAATTATTTTTATCTGTCTGATTGGCTCTCCTATGAGTCGTCAGGTTTTGATTATTCGGTATCAGACGCTTGACAATGGCTTTTTCGTAAAGGCAATGTTACTCGTACTTGACCGTGAAATAAAACTGAAATAATCGGACTTCGTAATTAAATCGTTTCCAAAGACTGCTGCGGTAGGTGCGGACTCATAAACTAAATCTCAATATTACAATAATTTGCCAGCCATGCCAAAACGTCGTACAGAGGCGATTGTCTACTAAACAAAAAATTACACAGTTAGTTAAATCAGATATATTCAATGAATAAGCCTACAGTTCATAATCCTACTTACTTTTATAAATATAAATTCTTTTCAGAATCGAGTGCCTAGTATGGTTGCAACTCGCAGTAATTTTCTATATCATGAAATATGGCGGTGTGCCAGACAATAAACTAAAATACGTGCTTCTCGCACCACTTCAACGAGAGCTCTTTTTTCTCAATCAAACATACGACTAACGAAAATGTACTTTTGTTTTATCAGCGACACAGCGCTGCAGTTGTGTGCCATAGGCTTTATTTATTTGTCACTGATTATTTATTTAATTAATATCTCGCGTTTCCGAGGAAACTCACGCTCGGCATGCAAATGTGCCTTTATATTGCCCCCTGAATTGCGAGGCGAAAGGACACACCTGCAGGCGAGCAATTCACCTAAAGGCACAAGAAAATCTAAGTTATCTACAACTATTTACATGACTTACATTATACTGTATATTATACACAAAATTTGAATGACGCGCGTGCGCCGAAAAAGTTCTTATGTTGGCAAAACAGAGTGCGCGCATGCGCAGAAGCGTCTGTGTAACTACGGCACTGCCGTTATTTCGTAAATTTAGATCACGCGGCACAGTATTGCAGTTCATATTGTTCGTGTGCGCGCGCATTTCTTAGTCGTTGCACAAAGAAAATATTCCACCAAGATTACATATGAAGACTACATTCTATGACAGGTAACTTAGTTTTAAAATTACAATATTTGTTATAATACAATACAACTTTAGATTGTTGAATGTTCTTAGTTACATAGCATTGCAATGAAATGCTTCAAAGAAAAATGTCCGTATTTTTCAGGTGCGTTGACCTATACACATGGTGTCGTTATCACGGTTCATATTCATCTGCTGCACAATAATTTTTTACAGGTTAGTATCGTCGTGGTAAAGTTTTTTTGATCACAGTAACATCGTTGTATAACAACGTGATTGATACATAAGCATGTCCATTTCCTATTTCCATTATAGTCGTTGTGATGCAGTTCGTTGTGACAAAAAGCATTGTTTATTACAGATCAGACGTGACCCGTCGAGTAATTAGTCCATATGCAGTTCGTTTTCGATATTCCGTGGAAGCTTGGTTGCAGAACCTCGGACGGCACATAGCTGGCGTCGATCCTTGGACAGTCCAGGTAAGCGTGTCCGTCACATTTCGAGAACATTTCATTCCCTGAAGTTCCAACCAAAATTCTTCCACCCGTCGTGTTGTTTTCTGGACAGGCACTTTGTGTCCATTTAATCCAGTTAACATCTTGAAGTTGGGTACTGTAGTAATGTCGCTAGACGATGCACGAATTATGCACTTCACATATTCAGTTTTTTTTTTAAATATAGCTCACCTAAATGTTCGTGGTTACTCATCGAAGAAATCGTTCATCGCGTTAACAAAGGTACGATGCATCATGAATGTCATTAACAGTTTCTTTCACATAGGTTTCTGCGTAGTTGCAGACTTAGTAATGTACGTTAATGTCCGTGAATAGTGGTTCACTACGCAATTTTTTTTTTTTTTTTTTTTTTAAAAAGTTTTTCACATTTTGGCACTCGTTATCGTTCAAATTTTCACACAGTAACAGTTACATTATACATCAGTTTAAAAAAAAACATAAGTAATAATACATACACACGTCACATATTTTCTTAGCATAAACATAATACAGTTGCACATAAACATGTTTACATCATCATTACATAGCTATAGGTTATTACATTGTGTCATATTTGATTACATGAATTGCAGATATTTACATCCTCTTTAGCGGTTTTGCTGGGATATTATCGATGTTTTTTGTGATGTCATCTGAAATTAAGATAGGTTAGACACAACATTCATTACATCAGTAGGCAAGACCAGGCGTTTTCACTACTCAATAAATATTCAAAATAGTAAGAGAGAGAAAATGTTCGATTCCTCGCGTTTTGTGCGTGTGTGTAGTGTGTCTGTGTGGCCTTGACTACTGGTAGATGCTTTTCTTGCTGAGAGATGTGCGTCTAATCTATTTCTCGAAGTAAAAGATCGCTTCACAGATGACGTCTGTCGGTTCGTCAGGTGTCATAGCAAGTCAGTGGTACCTACAGTCACAAATATTCCGTGAAAAATTTATATATCATTCACTGCTACGTAATCATAAATTTTACTTTAATATTCAGTCTTCTCGGTGGAACCGCGGCGTTGAAAGAAAAGTTCTTCTGTCTTCAACTGCGACTCTGGAACGCTGAAATGAAAATTTCTATACTACTTATTATCTGTGTTGTAGCAACAGAGTTTTTCGAGTTGCTTAGCAATATTTTGATGGGTATGACTTTTACATTATTCAGCATGAAATGCTCTAAGATCTCGGTGTGCGTATAGCCCAATAATTTTGTTAGTTCTACGATGTTGTAACAGATACGCACCAGGGTGCGGTATGTTAACAATTATATAAGGTCCTTCATATAGCAGACGCCACTTAGCGTTGCGTCGTTTGAGTGCAACAGATTTATGATGAGTACGAAGTAGTACAAGCATTCCTACCTCGAATTTTTGTTTTCTTTTTATTATGTTTCTGTGATGTTTGTTTCGTATCTGTGCGTGATGTGTCAGCGTAGTCAATACTTCTTTTATTTTCTGTTCAGGTGTGATTTCCTTGTCCGACAACTTAGGTAATGGTTCTATCCACTGATCGTTCTGTTTGCAATTGAACATGATCTCGTTAGGTGTGTAATTTGTATCGTAAATATTTAAGTTATTGTGTACGTCTTCGAAAAGACTTAGGTAGGACACCCAATTAGTATGTTTTGATGAAATATAGGTCCTCATGAATCGATTTAATTCTCGGAAAAGTCTCTCAGTCGCGTTACATTGTGGACTAAACCTCGAAATAAATATACTTTTAATGTTATTGTCCTTCAAGAAATTTCTCCATTTGTACCCAGAGTAGTATGCTGCATTATCTGACAGAATTGCTTTAGGTTTTCCCACGTGCGTCAGGTAATCACTTGAGAATCTTCGTATTATAGCATTTGCAGTGGCGGATTTTAAAGCATAAAGTTTTACGTGTTTAGAAAATATATCGTAAAAAGCTAAGATATATTTGACGCCTCCAGAGCTTGCTGGATGCGGTCCACTAATGTCAGTACACAGAATTTCCAGGGGTCTACCAGGTAAAATAGAATGTAAATCTGTTTTTGTGGATAAATTCTGAGGTTTTGATTTTTGACATATGACACATGTTTTTAGTTCCCTGTAAATTTTTCTTCTCATATTGCTAAAATAACAGTATGTACTGAGCTTTGCCAAACACTTTTTCGTCCCATAATGACCCCAAACTAAGTGTGTGTGCCAAATTAGATTACGTTCAGACTCTTTGGGAATGCATACACACCAGTTAGTAGCATTTGGATGTCGGCGGTAAAATAACACACCATTGTGTAACTTGTAATACTGAGTCAAAGGATGGTTGTGTTTTTCTACCAGTAATGTTATTATCTTATACCAGTGAGGATCAGATTTTTGTAATTCAGCCATGTTTCTGCACATATCAATATAATATTGGTGATACTGCTTGTCTTGCATTAAGAGAATCCTGTAGTCATTTATATTTTCTAAGTCACTGTTGGTATCATTCATACCTTGTGGAAGTCTAGACAAAGTGTCTGCAATGGTGTTGTCCTTACCTCTTATGTACTTAATTTCAAAAGAGTAGTTCTGAAGTGTAACTGCCCATCGTGATAGTCTAGGATGTACAAGTTTACAAGTTAACAAAAATGTCAGGGCCTGGTGATCGGTGTAAATTACCGTATGTTTTCCAAATAAATAATAATTGAATTTCTTGAATGCCCATACTATGGAAAGTGTTTCTAACTCAGTAGTGGAGTATGTACGCTCACATTCAGTTAGAGTGCGACTCGCAAACCCAATAATTCTTATCTGTTCCTCCTCTTTATTCTTTACAACTTGAAATAAGCAACAGCCCAAGCCAGTACGTGAAGCGTCACAAGTCATACAAAAATCTAAATTGAAATCTGGATGGCTCAAAATGTTAGCATTCACTAAAGCATGTTTAATTGTATTAAAGTCATTCTGGCACTGTTCCGACCAGATCCAAACTTGATTCCTTCTGAGTAGATTTAGCAGATGTTTACTGTTCAAAAGTGGTTGTGGCAAAAAACGTCTGAAAAATGAACATAGCCCAAGGAATGATTTTAACTGCTTTTTAGTTCGAGGGCTAGGAAAGTTTCTGATAGCATCTAATTTACTGGGATCCGGACGTATGCCCTGTGAATTAATGATATGTCCTAAATACTTTATCTCACTGCAACCAAATTTTGATTTTCTTAGGTTGGCTGTGACTCCAGCTTGTGCAAATTTTTCTAAAATTCTTTGAAGTGTGTCAACGTGTTCATTCCAGGATTGTGTAGCTATCAGTATATCATCTACATAGTGTGTGACTGTCTCAACTAAATCGTCGCCAAGCACGGTATCCAGGGCTGTAATGAATACCCCAGAGCTGACATTCAGTCCGAAGGGTAGAACACAAAACTGATAGGTTCGCCCCCCGAACATAAATGCAGTATATTTCCGAGAATCAGGAGTGATACCCACCTGCCAAAACGAATTAGCGAGATCTATTGTGGAAAAATATTTTGCATCTAGAAATTTCTGTAATTGCTCTTCTAAATTTTCAGGTTTTGTGTGAACCGGTAAAATTATTTCATTAATAGCTCGTGCGTCTAACACTAACCTAATGCCTCCATTTGATTTTTTGACAACAAGTAGAGGACTACAATAAGGTGAGGTGGATGGTTCAATGACCTTCCAGTCTAACATTTGTTTTAATTCTTGCCACACAGCAGGTCGTTGAGATAACGGTACGTTATATGTCTTATGGTAGAAGATCTTGTGAGGCTTAACTTCAATCTTGTACACATACGTGTTGATAACACCTAATCGTTTGGTAAAAACTTGTAAATATTTGGATAACACTTCCTGTAGTTTTATACGTTCATGTACACTGAGAGCTGTAGCTTCACTTATCTTATGATCAAGCAATGTTTTCAAGTCCATTAGCTCTCTGTCAGATGAGTGTGTTTGCATGTCTTGAATGTCTTTGTCAAGTACTAACTGTACCTTGTACCCTGTACAGTGTTTGTCATGCTTTAGAGTTCTCCTGTCCAAATCAATAATAATTACACTGCCTTTATCATTTAAAATACATTTACCTTTGGAGAAGTCTATAATGCAGTCCTTCTCGCTCATAATATCTATTCCTAATATGCAATTTGTCACAAGGTTTTGTACAACCAGGAATGGCCATTGTACGGTTCCATTACCTATTTTAACGTTTACAAAAACTTGCTTCGTAACCCTACATGACTTATTACCTAGTGCAGTAGTTATTTTACAGTTTTGGGCAGGAAACTCAGGCACAGGTTCCAATTCACACATCTTTTTATAAAAATTAAAAGATAAAACGCTCACAGCTGCACCTGTATCTAGGATAATAGTAGTTGGAATCCCACCTACTACACCAGTAGTGGATGCTAAAACAATTTCATTTGTGTTTAAACGACATTGTGTACTGTCTTGTAAAAGTTCATCTGATATATTGTTATTGTGGTTGTATCTTATAAATAAAACAGGTAGTTTTTGTTTAGAATTACTCGGCATATCATTATTCTGTTGTTCAAGTGTGGTGTCAAATAACTGATTAACATTGAAGCCGCCCCCCAAGGATTCTTCAGCCACGACCTGGGGCAAAGTAGTGACTGTTTCTAGTTTGTTGGATTATCATTTGTACTAGGTACTGACACAGATTGAGGTTGTGCATCAGGTGTCATTTCTATTATATTCACATTCGGATATTGCCTATTATGATCTCCAAACTTTTGCGGTTGTTGTTGCTGTTGCGCATTATAACTTACCTGTCGGTCGTAAGGTATGCTCCAATTTTGACCTGGTGGCTGCTGTGGTAAAGCAGAGTTTGAATGAAAGTACTGATCGTTACGAGTCCAACCTTGATGCTGTCTTGGCTCGTAGTTATTATTATTTCTATTTCTGTTTGTGTTTTTGTTATTACCTTTGTATCCGTTGTTACCGTTGCAGTTATTACCGCGGTGCCTTTTGTATGGATTGCCGCATGAAATGTTATTACTGTTGTAACTATTGTTCGTATTGGAATACGCGTGTTGATTTTGATTTCCGTACTGAGACGGCATGTGAGTTTGCTGTTTTTGTTGTACCGCGTATCCAACTGTGGGCGCGCCAGAATTGTGTTGGCAAGCCTGCATGTTTTGCATACCACTAGTGTAAACATTGTGGCTGCTGTTTTGCCGCGCGAAGCGCTGATCTTCAAGTAACATGTCAACCGAATCTAAGGCTGTTAAAAAATAATCTGAATCGTCATCCGGGATATGTAGAAGTTTTTCCTTAATGTTGAAAGGCAATTTGGCCTTCAACGCTCGGAGTATATCACGTGTTGCGACTGGTTCGTCTAAAAAATGTCCCATGTTCAAGTATTTTTCAAAATATCTGCGTAAGTTACCATTTTTACTGTTAAAAGTTTCAGGTTCTAAAATTTGTCTCCTGAGTCGCTCCTGGACGGATTGCGACCAGAATTTGTTCAGAAAGGCACGCTCAAACTCACTGTACGTGGTACATACGTCAGCTTGACTGTGTGCCCAGACAGCTGCATCGCCTTGGATGTAACCGACAATATATGAAATCTTTTTCCGGTCACTCCAAGTGCGTGGAAATGCGTTACTAAAAGATTTAAGAAAAATCACCGGATGAATGGTTCGTTTCTCTGGGATAAAAGCCTGAAATTGCCTGTGTTTTATTAAGCTTTCTTCTTCCTTTGCAATATGATATGGATTTGTTCCACTGTAATTACTGCAATGCTCAGCTGGCGAGTAATTACGATAATGTTGCTGTGGTTTACCATGATAATAGCTTGTGTTTGTGGTTGCACGTCGTGGTATGTGTTGTAGTCGTGGTGTGTTTTGTTCTTGTGTGTTTGTGGTGTGCGGTATGTGTGCGTCATACTCGAATGTATATTGGTTTCTGAACTGTACATTTTGACTGATATTTTCGTTACATTCAGACTGTGGTTGATCGGTGAATTGTCTCATGGGTGCAGTGACGGATTGTACTGCGTCACTAATCAGCTGTTTGTTATTAGTGATGTATTCCGCTACGGAGTCGTGCACAATTGTTGGTAAATTTTCACGTATGCATCTATCAAAATGTTTGTCTTTGTTCTCTACCCAATCATGAAATTCTTTATTAATATTTTGAAAATGAGCTGTGGCATCAGATTGTAAGATGTCAGTCAGGTGTCGTTCAACATCGTCAAATTTATTCTGCACGTCAGTAATTCGTTTTTCAAGGTTGTCGTGTACTGAAGGATATGTTTGAATTTGTTCAGTAAGAGCTTCACACGTGACATTAAGGTTTTTTAATTGTTTCTGTAAAAGTGCTACGTCATTTGTAGTCTTTTCTTGTCTCGTATTAAGCTTGGAAAATTTCGTACTGAGTTCAGTCATCTGTTCGGTCAGTGTGGCGTCTATAAGTTCCACACGTTTACACAAAGTGTCATTACATGCCTTGATTGCTATGAGATCAGATTTAATTTCGTCATTTTGTGTCTTTAACTGTTCATTTTGTGTCTTTAAGGTTGCCATGTTTTCCGCGTTCTGCATCCTTAAGGTTGCCATATTTTCTGCGTTTTGTTTCATTAGCATTTGTAACATGTTGGCAATGTTTACTGTTTGCAAGGTCTCTGCCCCCGCCGCGTCATTAGACGTGACGTCATGTATTAACATGGGCTCTGACTGAGACTTTGAAATTTTTGTGGTGGACGGCCTATTGTCAAAATTTCCGTTGACACTTGCGTCAATATTTGATGTATCGTCACTACCGGTTGCTGTCGTAAAGTCATTTTCTAACATTTGTCTCTCGTCCGAGTCGGATTGCGTCTGAATAGTACGTCTTTGCTGTTCCATTTTTGCGTATTGTTTTCTAGTTATTACCATGCCACACGTGCTATATATTTCAAGAAATTAATGTTTGACACTGGTTTTAAAATAAAATGCAGTTGAGCATGAATCGGTCGTAGCAACAATGGCTGTCTGTTAATTTAAAAATATAAACTGAATTTGAGATTATTGGTAATGGCTGCTGGCCATGTTACATGATATCGTACAGAAGTCGGCCATATTGTACACTCGTGTATTGGTATTGTTGCATACGTTATTGTTTAAGGAAAAATACTGAGAACGGAATTTATCACTGAAACTGTTATGCGGAAAAGAAACACTACAGAAATTTTACTGAAAAGCTAATACACTGAATTATACGTCTGGTCAAGCCTGCTAATGCAAAGATGCTGCGTCTTACCTTATTTTGCTGGAAGCTTCTTTGCGTCTTCCCGCAAAATTTTATAATTGGCAAATATCTTCTGATTTTTTTTTTATTTCTCATATAGTCAAGTCCAGGACCAGAAGGTTGATTTTTCACATGAAACAAAGAGAACAATGTAACAAATGACAAAATAACAAGTCCGACACGCAGTCGCCAATATAAAATAAATAAAATAAAATAAAATATTAATTATTTTTATCTGTCTGATTGGCTCTCCTATGAGTCGTCAGGTTTTGATTATTCGGTATCAGACGCTTGACAATGGCTTTTTCGTAAAGGCAATGTTACTCGTACTTGACCGTGAAATAAAACTGAAATAATCGGACTTCGTAATTAAATCGTTTCCAAAGACTGCTGCGGTAGGTGCGGACTCATAAACTAAATCTCAATATTACAATAATTTGCCAGCCATGCCAAAACGTCGTACAGAGGCGATTGTCTACTAAACAAAAAATTACACAGTTAGTTAAATCAGATATATTCAATGAATAAGCCTACAGTTCATAATCCTACTTACTTTTATAAATATAAATTCTTTTCAGAATCGAGTGCCTAGTATGGTTGCAACTCGCAGTAATTTTCTATATCATGAAATATGGCGGTGTGCCAGACAATAAACTAAAATACGTGCTTCTCGCACCACTTCAACGAGAGCTCTTTTTTCTCAATCAAACATACGACTAACGAAAATGTACTTTTGTTTTATCAGCGACACAGCGCTGCAGTTGTGTGCCATAGGCTTTATTTATTTGTCACTGATTATTTATTTAATTAATATCTCGCGTTTCCGAGGAAACTCACGCTCGGCATGCAAATGTGCCTTTATAAGTGTATAATGTACAGAATTGACGATCTGTGAATTACCTGCCTCAAGACATATACGCGTACACAATTTCTAACTGCGATACTGGCCTCACTGTGTTAAACCTTTAGCGTAAGATTATACCTTTTAAGAATAAGATTACGACAGTGTTTTAAATTTTTGAATTCGGTCTGTAGTTATATGGAATACTGCAAAACAATCTTCGTTGTCACTGGAAGCCGTTAGATAGGAAACCTGGAATTGGGACTGTGCGCGATGAACCAGGTTGGCCATTTTCCTGTAGTAATATAGACTGTCACGTCGTAACGAAACTCAAGTCTAAATCCAGAGGTAGGGTCGCCAATGAAATATATTTCGCACGAAAGCACGTTCACTGTGAACACCAACTTACAGCCAGAATAGAGTCTGCTGCTATTTACACCAACATTGAATGTTCCCGAATATGCAAACGTTGCAAACATAAGACATTCCAGAACCTTCCGGAAGTGATAAATGCTAATAAACAACTGTTTGTGGTCGGATTGGAACTGACTACCTGCTGCACGCCGGCAATTAATGTTACCCATTGTACCATGCTGCACACATTGCGCCTCACGACAGTATTTATGAACGTTACTCTTATTCTGAAGTTGTGATTAGTATGTAACAACAAACTCTATAAAGGAGTAATGTATTCTGAGGCTGTGGTCAACTGTTTAAAGAGTTGTTTACATCAGGTTCAAGACTGGACACCACATATTACCCTAACACACATTTCCGTGCGAGAGGAACTTCATTTCTCAATTATGAGTGACCGCAGACAATGAAACCATTAGTCATAAGTGAGTGAAAATAGGAAAAGTGATTCTGTTAATGACACTTCCACGTCAAAAGTTTTATATTACCCATAATTCATAAGTTTCACGACTTAGACGTTTAAAAGAATCTCATCTGATTTCAGTTACATCAAGAACTTACAATGTTGTTCCATTCATTGCTTTCTTCATTATGCGTGTTTATAACTGTGTGGTCAGTCCTTTTGCAACATTGCATTGCATGAACTGTGTTTTACCTACGTTCAGTGATAGTCTTTTTGCAGAGAACTGACTACTCCTCAATAAAATTTTATGTACACTTTTTTCACTGGACTTTCTCTATTAGGTTTTATTGCAATACTTACATCACCAACAGCGAGAAGATCTTGGATACACTCTGGCAGATCAGTTATATGCAAGAACAATAGATCACTGTGGTACATACGTAGTGGCTATGCTCCACTTTAAAGTACTAGTTCAGAATATTTTTTAATTTAAATTTTGTATAACCTTATTCGTGAATTTCAAAGTAGCGATATTGGTCTGTACTTATTATTGCCTGTCTTACTCCCTTTCTTGTAAAAGGATCTAACAGTAGCATAATTCGGCCTCTGTTAGCGAAGTGTAATTGAATAAAAATTTGTTAAGAACAAGATTTTGGTAATTGACATGAAATATCTTCAATCTTTTCATATTTCTTTCTATTAAACGAGTTAATTATATTCTTAATTTCTCTGGCAGAACATGGAGTAGTTGTGATTTGCCTGTACACATGTGACACTGACATTGTTTCTTTATGTGTCCTCAACTGCTGTACGTCTTTAACTCTGCACGCGAGACTTCTGAGCTACTTCCAGGAATACCTTTTAACTTCCATGAACTGACTTACTGCACTTACTCAGAATAGTGCCAGTTATATTCTTCGTTACTCCTGGCACATTTTCTGCGGGTGTCTAGTGTGAATTTTACTTGAATCTTTGACTGGAAGGATAGCGAAGGAAATTCCAAACGCTCTGTTCCAAGACTCAAGAAGATTGAGACCACAACCGATTGTGACTGTGGTTGGTGCGAAGCGAAATTAGGGCGACCTGCTATAACGATGGGGAATACGAATCAAAATGACACAATATATAGTAGTTGTGGACATCACACTTTAAAACAGTAGTGGATGAATGTACACTGGTTCCAAGAGTTAGAAAAAGGATCTGTGCCACGCAGGTCGAGCTCACATATGGGACATACGATTATGCCAAAACTATGATATAATAATAATAATAACAAAAACAATAATAATCAAGTAGATAAACTCAAATTAATAAATAATTCTCAGTTTGTAGATCACAGAGCTAGGTGGGTAATAGTTAAAATATACTTAATAGATATAGTATGATATACTGTCACTTCAATATAAAAACTGTAGTATACTAGCACTAGATAAGGTGAAGTGTTTCCAAACGCCTTTGAAGCTTTGAAAAGATATACAATCGTTAAAATCTATAACGTTGTCATGTGCTGTACTCGCTATTAGCAGCTGAAATTTCTTTACTAACGATCATAGAAAATAACACGAAATGTATGTTAATTTGGTACACTTTGGAAACATCTAGAGTTTCTTTTTTGCTTTTGAAATTTAATTTATTATTAGTACAGATAATCATCATCAACAAATTTCATATCAGAAAATCATTCCTGCTCACCTAACTGCTACACTTTGTTCTCAAAGTAACTAGGATTATCAACATTACCATATTGTCAAGAGTCAACGAAATTTTGGTATAGACTGTAGTGTTACCTAGATTAAGTTTGTGAAGTTGTTACAAAGAACTGGATATGGCTCCTTCTGACATCGTTGATTTGAACAGAGGCAGCTGAAACGCGATTCAGTTATTTTTCTTAACACAAAATAAATTAATTTTGTTGCAGAACTTAGCTGACTTGTGAGAAACCAGTTATGAAAATGTTAGAGAAAGTGATTGTTTCTGGTTAAAAAGGTTTTCTGACCTCAAAATGTATATATATTAAATGTCCCTGCCGATTCTGACAAGGGCTGGAAATAAGTCGTGTTAGACATTTTATTCTGACAGGTACCCAATGCAGTGTGAAAGCTGTATTAATTTTTGTATTGCTAATATGAGATTCATTCAATTAACACCATAACAAACTGAAATGAATTGGGCTATATATTTTATTACTCTGGATTTCACAGACAAAGATAAACAGTTCACCAGCAGTTTTCACTATCTATGTCAACAGTTTCTAAGTGTTGGATTCCATACTAGGTTTAAGGTCTCTTGTAGCATGTGTTAAGAATGAATTTATATGACATATGAAAGTGTTTTGTAAGAAGAAGAGAGGTTCTTATAGTGATAATTTTAACTGACAACCGAAAGAAAAATAGTTTATTGACATTTAGTAACAGTAAAATAATCTCTAAATGCAAGTCACTCTATAATTTCACAATACAGCCTTTCATTCCAGGGATCCTCATTCGATTTGAAATACATATTACTTCCTAACCATTGTCTGCTCTGAACACTGACGAGTACTGTATATGGTTTTGTTTTTCCCATCACATCAAAAAAGGAAGCACATCATTTAGAACTTAGCATCCTGAGATTTCTGAAGCAACTGTTATTTGCTGCAGCAGTAATTAGTTCTTAATAAATGCTTCTCAACAAAGAAAGATAATAGGAAGAATGGGTATCTGATGATCTGTGTATTATCAGTAGATTCCACAACAAATTCTTAGAGCTAACAGTTATACCTCCTGTGCACATGTGAAAGACGTAACAGTACAGAAATGACAATAATAAAAAGATATCAACAGACATCATGTGTAGCTTACTCTTAATTTTAACTCTGCATGAAGTTCAATCAGGTAATGTTCACATAAATTCATATTGTATGTAAATTTATATGTAGTTGTAATAAACTTTGTTATGTAGTTGTATGCTGAATTAATTTTTGTCTTATAATTGTGGTAATACTGATACTTGTACATTGGAATGATAGTAATTACATACTGTAACAACTGTAACTGCTGATAGTTAAACATAATGCACAATAGATAAAGTTATCTCTTTGTTACTTTGTTAGAACAAATAAAATTGATTACTTCACCAATAGTGTGATTTTCATATGTAACAGCAAATTCAGGTTTGTAGCCACATTACAAGCAACTACAGTTTTACTTCAGTTCAGATAGAAGCATACATTACATATTAGTTTTCATGTAATGATGAGTGAGGCATAATGTCATACCTGAACAAAAAGATATGTGCAGGAAGTCCCAAGACGTAACATTGATTACATACTGATATAAACTTGGCTAATTATGTTTGTACATTCAGTTCACAGATAGGTGAAGTTCATGTTATTGAACTTTCTGGAACTAGTTAACAATTACTGCCTATAATGGGTGATCTTAGCTACACAGCTTGATATCTTAATACAAGTGATGAATGCTTATGAAAAGCCTTAGACAAAACTAGTTGTGGGAAGATACTTAGTATAAACTAAAGCTATGATGAAATAAGATGATGCCTTTCTTGAAACTTGGCGAATGTTCATCAAATAAATGTTAATTATTTTGCTTATCGTTTTGAAAATGAGCTTAGCTGCCCACATTTTTCTCACATTGGTCCAAAGGAATTATATGTATGCAACTTTATGCACTTTGCGTTCAGTTAGTTAATTACTTGTTCCATAGATCAAATTTCAAGATAAACAATATGATGTAGAACATATCAACAGAACAAATGTAGAACAGTTGAAAATATGTGTTCATGTGTTCCAGAGACATATTAAGTCTCACCTCTATCTATGATAATGAATACAGGGCGAAGCAATGAATTAAAATTTGTACCAAGATCAGGATTCGAACCTGGGTCTCCTTCTTACTAGGCAGATGTGTTAACCACTGCTCTATCCTGGCACTGAGGTTAACATAGTTGCACGGATTACCCTAATACGTCTCTCTCCTTAATATAGGCCAAATAAATTTAGTGAGGAACGGGTAGGATTGTACCCATTTTGCTCAATCTAAGGTGCTATTCCAATGATGGAGAGCCTCTGCAATGCTGATATGAGTTAAAGAGAGGAACATCAAGATGGGGTGAGGCATGAAATGGAGTCTGAATTAGGGAGAGAGACGTACTAGGCTAATCCATAAGCTGTGTTAGCCATAGTAACGGGGTGGTCAGCACACCCGTCTAGAGCTCAAGAGACCTATGTTCATCTCCCAGCAATTGTAGAAACCTTAAATTTTTGCTTCAGCCTATATTCATTATAACAAATGTAGAACATTTACTGTGTGACAGTTATTGAACTATATGAAATAGAATCGTCATAAGTTCTGAACGATTTGTGTTAGATCGTTCAAACTGCAATGTTGGCTGCAGGGCATCATGGGCATTGTATGGTTTGGTTTAGCAATGTAACCCACTTTCATTTGGATGGGTTCGTCAATAAGCAAAATTAGCACATTTGGGGGACTGAGAATCCGCATTTCGCTATTGAGAAGTCTCTTCACCCTCAATGAGAGAATGTGTGACGTGCAATGTCTGGTCACAGAATAAATGGTGCGATATTCCTTGATGGCCCAGTGACTACCGAATGGTGTGTGAAGGTTTTGGAAGATGATGTCAACGTCAATATCCAAAGTGACCCTAATTTCGACAACATGTGGTTCAGACAAGACGGAGCTCGACCCCATCGAAGCGAAGCAGGAGAGTGTTTGATGTCCTGGAGGAGCACTTTGGGGACCGCATTCTGACTCTGGGGTACCCAGAGGCCACTGGCATGAGCCTCGATTGGACGCCATATTCTCTGGATCTGAACACATGCGACTCATTTTTGTGGGGCTGTATTAAAGACACGGTGTACAGCAATAACCTCAAACCCACTGCCAAGCTGAAAACAGCCATTCAGGAGATCATCGACTAAATCGATGTTCCGACACATGAGCGGGTCACGCAGAATTTTACTATTCGTCTGCGTCACATCATCGCCAATGATGGCAGGAATGTCGAACATGTCACAGCCTGTATCTGAATATCTACAGTGACATTTACAAGTTGAATAAAGTATTTGCATATGATAGATTGTAACTCATTTACGTTTTTTCACATAGTTCAATAATTGTCATCCTGTGTATACAATTAAAAAATAAAAGAATAATATTTATATGGTTACATGTTGGCCGTTGACAGGTCATTTTGTTTAAAAACGTCTATTTCTCCCAATTCCTCTACGGTATAAAAGGAATTGTTATGGAGAAACATCTTTAATCTACTTCCGAAAACATTTCTACTATCTGCCAGTTATTTTATTTCCCTTGGTAGGCTGTCAAAGGTTTTTCTAGCTGCATATTTCAAACCTTTCTGTGCCAAAATTACGTTCATTTAAGGGCGATGCAGATTATTTTTTCTTCTAGTGCTGTACTTGTGAATACCTTTATTACTCGTAAGCTTAGATAGATTTTTAATAACAAATTTCACAAGTCAATATATGTTCTGCGAAGCTGCAGTTAATATTTCCAGCTGCTTAAAGGGATGCCTGTAAGTTGCACCTGAGTAAACCTGAGACATAATTATAATTACTCTCTTTTGCGTAAAGAATAATTTTTGATTAAGTGACGAGTTGCCTCAGAATAGCTATTATCCCACAAGGCAGCACTAAGTGAAAATATGTTAACTTACTGACTTCTTTATCCTCAAAGCCAGGAATTATTCTTACAGCAAAAGTAGCCAGAACAAAAAGTTTAACCATGTCTGCTATGTTGGTTTTCTATTTTATGTTTCCATCGAAACAAACGTCTAATAAAATATAACTTTCTATCTTGTTTATTATTTCTTGTTGGTATGCTAAATGAATATAACGTGGGATATTTTTGGCTGCAGAAAACTACATGAACTGTTTTAAAGCTAACCAATGAGTGCAAAACCATCAGTGACTTCCGAAAAAAAACATCGTTTACTCTTCCTTCTGTCGATACTTCTTTGCTCAGCTCCACAGCAATGATTTTACCATCCGCAAACAGGACTAATTCTACCTTCTGATTCAGATAAGAGCATTAATATGAAGCAAGAACAGTAGCGGGCTAATAATCGAACCTTTTGGGACACTCATTGTAAGTTCTAGACGATCCCTCTTTGTAAGACTCAAACAGTCCAGGGTAAATTTTTGCATTCTGTTTCTTAAATGAGAACTAAACTAGGCATTTTCTGAACTATGTATTCCACTAAACTTAATTTCTCTAATATAATTAATGATTGGCACAATCAAATGCCTTTGATAAGTCACAATGAATCCCAGTTGGTGATATTTCATCATTAAAAGATTTTATTACATCTTCCTTAAATGTATAAATAGGTGAATTAGTAGAACAGCCCTTTTGTCTCACTGCTAATGATGTGGGTGACGACCCTGGAGAACTTAACCTTCTCAAAAAATTTGGAAAGTGGTGTGCTGATACATGTGGAGTCACACTTTTTAAAGAGAGGCCCAACAATGAGGTATTTATGGTGAGGAGACGCACCAGGATGTAGAACATGTTTTCTGACAAGAATAAACAATAAATATCTACAAAGAAGAACAAATATGCTAATGTACCCTCTACATATCCCTAGTGAAATGGTCTTCATGGATGTGGAATAGGTCAAAAAAATGTAAACTTAATTTAATATACAGGGTAAGAGAAAACTTGCTGCAAGACACGTAGGCTCTTCTTAACTTCATTAATAGTTAATGTAGGCTCTTCTTAATTTTATTAATAGTTAAACGTTCTGTGACTGCTGGCAAGTTATTGAAATTACGTGTTCCTGAATAATGGACACTTTTCTGGACTGAGCTATTGACTTGAAAAAGAGTTATATTTTTAATGGCACATTTCATGAAGTAATAAATACAGTGGAAAACTGGAGTTAGTATCCCTGTTTCCAAAACAGGGCTCTGTGTGATGTTCTTGAGTTCATACCACAAATAATTCGTATTACATGTTTGTGGATTCAGAAAACTTTAGCTTGGCTTGACGAGTTATCCCCAAAATTAATCTCATGTTACATTATGGAATGAAAGTAATCCCGTGCACAGTAACTTTTTTTATTTTTATGTCTCTTATGTCTGACAACACTCACATTGGATATAGAGGTCTGTTTAGGCACTTTAGCAGTTCTATGGTACGCTCCTACCAGTTGAGCCTATTATCAAGCTGTAATACCAAGAAGTTAACAATTTCAATTCTTATATCTGCTTATCCTCATGGTTTAAGCCATTCTGGTAGGAAATCTCTTACAAGTTCGAAACGGCGTGTAGGTTTTTTTTTCAAAGTTTAGTGACAAAGGATTTGCTAGGAACAATTTATTTATCTCAATGAAACTTTTATTAACTGATCTTTCTAAGACTATACCAGATCTGGTATTCATTGCAAATGTTTATGCCATCTAGAACAAAACATACTTTCCATTTGGTAATGTTACTGATAAAAGGTCATTAATATACAAAACAAAAAGTGCAGGCCTTTAGATGCAACTTTGTGGGACACCACATGTAATTGGATGATGCCTCATAGCTTATTACACCTCTCTTTCCTTTTGACCCACTTTGTTGCCTCTCAGAGATACAGGATTTGAACCCTTTTGCAACATGTCCTGTTAGAGCGTAACGTTTACTTAAAAGGATTCTGTGATTTACACAACCAGATGCCTTTGACAGATCGCAAAATACACAAGTAGCCTGTAATTTATTGCATACATTCCTGATCTATGTGTAGATAGCCTACTTAATATCAGAATTCTTTAGAAATGTAAGACGTGACTTTGAAAACATATTATTTGTTGTCAGATGCATAGCAACCTGTGGTGAGAAGAGCTGCTATCGTGTAGAGGTTGTGGAGTGCTGGTTTTTGGAGGTGGTGGTGTTGGCCAGGAGTGACTAGGAAAATTAGAAACTCTGCTGCTAGATACATCATATTTTATTTATTCTCGAGCTGCACCGTCGAAATGCGGCGGCGCCCTTGGGTATGTTCTCTTTAGGCGCGAAACACACCAATAGTGCCGATGACAATGGAAGGTCATGGCAGCGGGAAGGCCATTTGACGTTGGCGCCATGCTTTGCTGACACTGTTCTCCCCACTCAGCAGTGCATGTCTGAGTTAGTACCATGTGACCCTGAGTGAGTTCGGCCTGCGACGTGAACGTCCACTGAATTCTCACAGATGGTCTGTTGCTACCAGGTTAGAAACTCACCCTGTTGCGGATGAAAGATGACAGGACCACCCAGGCTGCAAACCGCTGCCCTTCTAGGTAGAAATTCAGTGCTGCTGTGGAGCCTGAGGACAGCAAATTTGTTGTATCGTTCTAACAAGGGAACCTCCCCATCGCATCCCCCTCAGATTTAATTCTAAGTTGGCACAGTGGATAGACCTTGAAAAACTGAACACAGATCAATCGAGAAAACAGGAAGAAGTTGTGTGGAATATGAAAAAATAAGCAAAATATACAAACTGAGTAGTCCATGCGGAACATAAGCAACATCAAGGACAGCGTAAGCTCAGGAGTGCCGTGGTCCTCTGATTAGCATGAGAAGATGCGGAGCGAGAGGTCCTTCGTTCAAGTCTTCCCTCGGGTGCAAATTTTAATTTTTTGTTTTCAGTTTATGTCACAAACTCTTATGTTTTCATCACTTTTTTGATTATCACATCCACAAGAAAACCTAAATCGGGAAAGTTAGAAGAATCTTTTTACCCATTCGCCAAGTGTACAAGTTAGGTGGGTCGAAAACATATTTCTGTCATGTGTCGCACATGCCGTCACCAGTGTCGTATAGAATATATCAGATGTGTTTTCCTGTGGAGGAATCGGTTGACCTATGACCTTGCGATCAAATGTTTTCGGTTCCCATTGAAGAGGCACGTCCTTTCGTTGACGAATCGCACGGTTTTGCGGTGCGGTGGCAAAACACAGATACTAAACTTATTACAGTGAACAGAGACGTCAATGAACGAACGGACAGATCATTTCACGAAAATAAAGAAAGTAAACGTATCACTCGAGGGAAGACTTGAACCAAGGACCTCTCGTTCCGCAGCTGCTCACGCTAACCACGGGACCACGGCGCTCCTGAGCTCAGACGCTGCTTGATGTTGCCTATCTTGCGCATGGACTACTCAGTTTGTATATTTTGCTTATTTTTTCATAGTTCCACACAACTTCTTCCTGTTTTCTCGATTGATCTGTGTTCAGTTTTTCAAGGCCTATCTACTGTGCCAACTTATAACTAAATCTGAGGGGGGGTGCGATGGGGAGGTTCCCTTGTAAGTCCATGGGTGCAGACTCAGATCCATGAGCTGGTCTGGTGGAGCTGGTTGCCCAGACTGGTGTTGGTTGGTGGTTGGCCCATAGCATAATGGAGAATTGCATGGATCCGATGTCGCGGAGAGTGCTTCCAGACTGCTCATAACTGTGCTTGAATCAGAGGGTATTTATAGGGATTAATAACACACTTGTTGTGCCGATGTATTGCTGCCAAGCTTGTCCAGAGTAACACCTTCGTGTACGGATGGTGTGGAAATACTTCACAGGCCAGTTCGTCGTTGCATGACGTTTCGGTTTGGCCTCCTTGCGGTGTACAAGCAGGCTAGCTTGTGGAATTACATGTCAGCATATCTGCGTCTGCCTGCTTGCCACCTACATGGCTGCAATTTGGCTGCTTTTAACTCAGTAATATCCAAAATTAGTGACAGCGTTACATACTCCCCCTCTTAGGGACGACCAATAACCAGACTACAACTGAAGACTTCCTATACGTAGTTAAGACACAAAGTAATTACAATTTTCTTCTTACTCAGCAACAAAGCTGAGAATGTGATGCCCATTCACTCCACGATTGTCAGCCCATCAGCTCGTCCATCTGTCCTTAAACTACTGCACAAACTCTCCTTTGCCGGTCGGGGTGGCCGTGCGGTTCTAGGCCCTACAGTCTGGAGCGGCGTGACCGCTACGGTCGCAGGTTCGAATCCTGCCTCGGGCATGGATGTGTGTGATGTACTTAGGTTAGTTAGGTTTAAGTAGTTCTAAGTTCTAGGGGACTGATGGCCACAGCAGTTAAGTCCCATAGTGCTCAGAGCCATTTTGAACCAAACTCTCCTTTCTCGTTTGAGCTACCTCTTAAGCATTAATCCCTCCAAAACACTAAACAACTGTCTACACGAATATCCATTCATCACACCGTTATGGCATCTTCTATTGTAAGTAATAATGTTCGTTTTAACATCACTCAAGGTTCCTTGTCTACTGAATCGCAGTGAAGTAAATTCTGCAATACAACTCTCTTGTTACTATATCGAGATTCTTGCACTCCTCATACCTTCTCATGTGCAAACAGCTAACCAATCCACCGACATCTGCTGTTCTGGAGGATCGAATTGTCGAGTGGCCCCTCGCCCGAGTACACAGAGGCTGCGCAAACCAGAGTCAACACGAACACTGTGGCTTTGGCTGTGTCACTTGTGATTTTGTTCGCGTGCTGCTGCTCCGTCTCATATTAATGTACATTGAATGACACCTGTCGTCTTTTACTTCTGCATGTTACTGGTAAGATCGGCTAAGCAAAATATCTCTTTACTGATTCTTTTAACTCCCAAGAATGACTCTGCAACTAGGGGCTACGTTTGCTTGTCTGCAACAAATACCAAACACAAAATTTCTGATTAATAAGTCAAACTTATTTAAATATTTTGAATTAAACTGATAAAAATGGGCCACCTCACACATCATTTGATGATTCAATAAAATACCAATCCATATGGTGGATATACCATAATCAGGGTAAATTTCATTGAAACATTGCTAAGCGGAGGTGCAGATTGATTTTAAGGATCCTGACTAGGGAGCGGAACGGCGCTGTGAGATGTAATAACAAAGAATTTAGCAATAATTCGCAGTTATCTTCTCATTAAGAGTCACACACACACACACACACACACACACACACACACACAGAGAGAGAGAAGTTAAAATACGGTTACCTGGGATGCTAGCACGGGTATCGACACATGGCACATTGCACTGCGCAGCATCTGGACCTATATATGTGGGGCAAGAGTGCTAAATTACTGGATATGATTTAACAATGTCACTCACACCACGTTCACGTTGGTCACTCACAGAACGAAATATAGGATTCCATGTTCCACATGGAAGTTTACTGGGTCCTAGCGCGAGTGCCTTTAATGGTGAATTTTAGAGAACAAATTCCACTTCTAAAATTCCATGCAACTCAGTAATTTTGTAAGTAATTTATCAAACAAGAACATATCTACTCCGTCATGAAACTGAGTCTTAAATTCGAACACGAGAGGTGTTTACGTCGAACTGGAGCCTCATGGCGTACACAGAAACACACGTGGTACACCAGAGCACAGGCTACTAAGTCCTTGGGAATGAAACACAAATTGGATGGTAAATTAAATAAAATTTCTCACAAGCATTCCACATAATCCGCTAAACTAACTAAAGCTATACATCATGTGGTGGCACCGCTCGTCCACGCGAAGTTACAGTTGCACAAAAGATCTCATAGAATAAACTGAATATTACTGATATTAACATAGTTCCCTGATTGAATTAGTTGATGCGGCGTGATTATCAATGCCACGCACCAGAGTGACTATCGGAATCTCAAACAAAGCTCTCATACATTTCAACTCATCAAATAGAGATGCTGCTCAGAGCATCCATACTCACCGGCGTCCTAGGGAAGAGTAACCTAATTTTCTCTCCCTTCCGGGGTCCACACACGGTGACCAGAAGGGCTCAGAGAGCGTAAGCAGTTGTACCTGTACCAACCTCACAATGGGTGCTGACCAGTGGCCACTGATGCCTCTCTGACCTAACGTAGCTGTATTCGAAGCTCTACACAGTGGTTGGCTACACTGCTCTTAATATTCATAGAACCATGTAACAGATCACATGGAGCCTCTTCAACATGTGAAAGCATTTTCTCTTCTGGAAGACGTCCCTCTTGCGTGTCTGTTAGCTTGTTTAAGGATAGGATTACGTAAGGACGCGACGTTTTTTCAGGTAGGTCAGGTTTATCACTGAAAGGACTGGTAGTGGCTTCTCTGGCCAGTACAACTGCAGCTACCTTATGTTCAGCTTGGTTTCTCCTGTAACATAGGTTGAGAGGTGAAAGGTTTGTCCCGATATGTCCCAGTCTGTCCCGTAATGTCTCAGTCTGTCCCGTTACTAATTATTCCACTGCCGTTTAGCTCCATTTAGCTCCCGCTACCTTACCTTGCTCTTAGCAGCTCACTGCTAGAATTTCGATATTATTTGCATAATAAATCCAGTGCGAACCCACATACTAAAAATCGGGGCGCAGCTGCAGGACATCACGTGGACAACCCTGAGCCTCTGGTTTACCTAAGTGCAACTGCATCTCCCATGTGCCGGTACCTGTATTTACCTCCTGGGTCAGCAGGTAGTAAACACCTTTCTCTGGCAATGTTGGAGTTCGATTAGCGACATCAGTGCATGACTACCACCATCTATCTACAGCACGTCACTTGCAGTACTGTCAAGAAAGCCATAATGCGGATTAGATCAGCATCTACTGGACATGATGGTATCACTATCCAGATGGTAAAACTTATTATTGACCAACTACTGCCCTCTATAACAGACATTTTCAACGATTCATTAATCACAAGTGTTTTCCCTGAGGCCTGGAAACTGGGACAAATCAAGCCATTGCCTAAAATGGACATCGCCACAGCAGCCTCTGACTACCGCCCCATCTGCCTTCTTCCTGCACTATCAAAGGCCTTAGAATATATAGTTCATGACCAGCTCACCAACTACCTAACTACTAACAACCTACTAGACGAATACCAATCAGGTTTTTGTAAACATCGAAGCACAACATCCGCTCTGATAAAGGTGACAGATGACCTGAAACTTGCCATGGACAGACAAGAAGCGACTATCATTTGGTTCTTAGATTTCAGCAAAGCATTTGATACTGTCGACTTCGACATCTTACTAGCCAAACTGAGCGGTCTAAATTTCTCACCAAGCGCAGTGCAATGGTTTCGCTCATACATGACGTCTCGTCAGCAACGCGTCCTGTCTGGGGATATAAAATCACAATGGCGGCAGGTAGTGTCAGGCGTTCCCCAAGGCTCAGTATTAGGTCCTATACTCTTCTCTCTTTACGTCAATGATGTGTCATCAGTCCTGACCTATTGCAAATACCATATGTATGCTGATGACCTTCAGTTGTATCTAAGTGCGAAACCAAGCAATCTCAAGAAAGCTATTGAAAATTTCAATACTGACCTCGATGCACTGTCAAAATGGGCACAGGACATAGGTCTAAAACTAAACCCATCTAAAACCCAAGCGGTACTTGTTGGTCACTCTAAGCTCATTAGCCCAAAACATCGGGAATCCGTACCACCTCTTATCCTAAATGGAACAAATATTAACTTCTCATACTCAGCAAAGAGTTTGGGAGTAATAATAGATGAAAATCTAAATTGGACAGAGCACGTAACTGCAGTGTGCAAAAAAGCATCAGCATCCCTTCATGTCCTACAAAAATATAAAAAACTCTTCCCTTTCGATCTGAAAAAGAAATTAGTACAAACGCTTATACTCCCAATCATTGACTACAGCGATATTATCCTACAAGGCCTCTCTCAGGAAAATTCCCGACGTCTAGAACTGGTCACGAATGCCTGCGTCCGATATATCTGTGACGTTCGACTTTTTGATCACATTTCACCAGCATATGCAAAATTGTCCTGGCTGCGTGCAGACAAACGCAGAGATTTCCATACACTCTGTCTCATCTACTGCCTTACACATGTACACTGTCCCTCATATCTCTCCTCGTCCCTAACACTCATGTCGGAACAATATGACAGAAACACACGTTCCCATCATAATAAAATCCTCTCCGTTCCACTGCATCGCTCAGTCACCTTCTCCAAGTCCTTTACAGTAGCGGGAACCCGACTCTGGAATAACCTCCCTCGTTATGTTAGAGAACTTAAAAACATGACCAGCTTCAAAAAACAGTTAATGACGTATCTACTTAAGCAACAGTAATGCCTTCCTCTGTACATGAGTGCACTTCACCACATTACTACCCTCTCTCCCCCTCCTTAAACCTCCCTTACCCCAAACTCGTTATACTAGTAAACATCTACTTTACACACCAAAATATTAATGTACATCTGCACAAACCTTCATTACTATTGCCAATCTTTCTCATGTTTGTCATTATTATTTGATTTTTTTACTGTTATTATTATTGCTTTCACCATAATCTGTATGTATAGCACCTGATGTAAAAATACTGCCAGCATTTACTTTATTAGGTCTTAGTCATGTTTATCATTATTATTTGATTTTTTGTTTTACTGTTATTATTATTGCTTTTATCTGTATGTATAGCAACTGTTGTAAAAATACTTCCGCATTTACTTTATTAGGTCTTAGTCACTACTCTTTATTCATATTGTCACTAGAGTAAGCTAATTGTCTCATTTAAACTATGTTCATGATGTAACTCTGATGTGTGAAATGCTGCATGTGTGGAACACTGGTCCGATGTAAGAGAGGGCCTGATGGCCCTAATCTGATCAGGTTAAATAAATAAATAAATAAATAAATAAATAAAATAAATCTTCTGCGATCAGCAGTACCACCTGTGTCTTTTCTTCGACAATCTTCCCCAAGATTCCGTACTTTAACACGTATTCACATTTGAAGCTGGTTTGGTTGTGTGAATCATGGTAGATCCGCCGTATTGTCGGCTACTGCTATGTGCTTGCACAGTGGTAGATTTCACTGCTCTGATTCACCTATTAATTCTGAATCGTGTGGCAACTCCTTCTGCACATTCCGCAGGCCTGCCAAGTACTGATCTGGCGTTAACAGAGCTGGACTCTGCCACCCATGTGCCACAACTAATAGCTTCCTGCAGCTCCACTGCCACTGCCCGAGAATCCCACAAGATGCCGGCAAACGACTGCAAGAATCTTGCTACTACCATTCTCTTAACCAAAGTATGCGCCCGAGCCTGTATAACTTCCAGGTCCCAGTTCACAGTATTAACTGTCTTCTTTACTAGGGGTATTTCCTCCGTTGCTTTCATAATGTCCATGTGTTGTCCTGTTCAGTATCCCTTGTTCCAAACTGGTTAATTGTGTTGTGTGCCATTCCATGGTGGTCTTATACCTTCTTGCTACATCACTCATGCCCTCTGTCATACTACGAGTATTCTGTTCACAGATGTCACTGTCCCCTACTCCCTGCCCCCTACACACTGTGTTTAACCAACCTCGCTTAAGTATGTGGCACTACTTCCACTGTCTGATGCATTTGCCCTTGAAATTGCTCATATGACTGGCACAACTCACTATACTCACTCCTTATTTCCTTCAGCATGTCTTTTCCTTCCATCTCATGCCGTAGCTCCTTAATCACATCTTCTAAGCATCTCTTCTCATTAAGCATTTCCCATGTGTTCAGGGTCAGCTTCAGTGCCCAACGACAGCTTGCGAGTATTACGAGGGCAGTTCAATAAGTAATGCAACACATTTTTTTTCTCGGCCAGTTTTGGTTGAAAAAACCGGAAATTTCTTGTGGAATATTTTCAAACATTCCCGCTTCGTCTCGTATAGTTTCATTGACTTCCGACAGGTGGCAGCGCTGTACGGAGCTGTTAAAATGGCGTCTGTAACGGATGTGCGTTGCAAACAACGGGCAGTGATCGAGTTTCTTTTGGCGGAAAACCAGGGCATCTCAGATATTCATAGGCGCTTGCAGAATGTCTACGGTGATCTGGCAGTGGAAAAAAGCACGGTGAGTCGTTGGTCAAAGCGTGTGTCATCATCGCCGCAAGGTCATGCAAGACTGTCTGATCTCCCGCGTGCGGGCCGGCCGTGCACAGCTGTGAATCCTGCAATGGCGGAGCGTGCGAACACACTCGTTCGAGATGATCGACGGATCACCATCAAACAACTCAGTGCTCAACTTGACATCTCTGTTGGTAGTGCTGTCACAATTGTTCACCAGTTGGGATATTCAAAGGTTTGTTCCCGCTGGGTCCCTCGTTGTCTAACCGAACACCATAAAGAGCAAAGGAGAACCATCTGTGCGGAATTGCTTGCTCGTCATGTGGCTGAGGGTGACAATTTCTTGTCAAAGATTGTTACAGACGATGAAACATGGGTTCATCACTTCGAACCTGAAACAAAACGGCAATCAATGGAGTGGCGCCACACCCACTCCCCTACCAAGAAAAAGTTTAAAGCCATACCCTCAGCCGGTAAAGTTATGGTTACAGTCTTCTGGGACGCTGAAGGGGTTATTCTGTTCGATGTCCTTCTCCATGGTCAAACGATCAACTCTGAAGTGTATTGTGCTACTCTTCAGAAATTGAAGAAACGACTTCAGCGTGTTCATAGGCACAAAAATCTGAACGAACTTCTCCTTCTTCATGACAACGCAAGACCTCACACAAGTCTTCGCACCCGAGAGGAGCTCACAAAACTTCAGTGGACTGTTCTTCCTCATGCACCCTACAGCCCCGATCTCGCACCGTCGGATTTCCATATGTTTGCCCCAATGAAGGACGCAATGCGAGGGAGGCACTACGCGGATGATGAAGAAGTTATTGATGCAGTTCGACGTTGGCTCCGACATCGACCAGTGGAATGGTACCGTGCAGGCATACAGGCCCTCATTTCAAGGTGGCGTCAGGCCGTAGCATTGAATGGAGATTACGTTGAAAAATAGTGTTGTGTAGCTAAAAGATTGGGGAATAACCTGGTGTATTTCAATGCTGAATAAAACAACCCCTGTTTCAGAAAAAAAGTGTTGCATTACTTATTGAACTGCCCTCGTACATACTCTTGCCTTGTGAAAAATACTCCAGTTTGCAATGGCAGTATTCTCAGCGCCCCACTCCACTCTTGGTGAAGAGATACGATACTGACAAGATCTCTCATCTTTTCTTTGATCCACGGCAACCCAGGAACAGGGAAGTCCCAGCACTTTCCTCTCCCTTTGAAAAGTCTGTCGTCTCGTAAACGTACAAAAAGAAAACTCAACCCAAAATTACCTAGCTTGCATGCAAATGAACATAGAAGTATAACAGTAGATATAACATGAACAGAACTCCATTCTTCTATCCTCACTATCGACTGATGCACTAATCACTAATGCTTGTAAATTACACGTACATTATAACACAAAATGTAAACCATTCTCTCCTACTTCCTTGGTCTTGTTCCACACGGAATATCCTGTACACATCACGCAAAGTTTCCACGCTTCTCCTTCTTCTCACTGCACATAACTTTGCCCTCAATGTATGACGGTATTTACATCAATACACCCGAAGCATCTTGAAACGGCTTCAGACGCCCAATAAGAGCAATAGTTTTACGATTCGGCAATTGAAACTTGACGTTTACTGGTGATGTTGTTTCAACTACCTGATATGGCCCCTGATAATGATTTACAAAATTTCTTGGTTTTAACTTTCTGAATGTACAGGTTTAACAACATCATCCACTGACCGACTTTACATTGTGGTAATCTGCTCATACGATTTATCATTCGATCTTGGCATTCCAGGGCTCTGGTGTTTGCTGCCTGAGCACGCTTTCGAATTTGCCCTACTGTTTTAGTAAAATCCCTGGTGGACTTCCCGTCTTTGCCAGCTCTTGGCCGTATCTTGTTAAATGGTGATGGCATGCACCTCCTGTAAACTATCTCATATGGTGATAACATTGTAGCAGAATGGAGTTTTGAATTATAGGTGCTTATAACGAACGACAAATACAGCTTCCAATGATTATGATCTGCAGACACATAATAATTCAGCATTATTCTGGCTGTGTGATGTACACTCTCCGTTGCAACGTTAGCCTAAGGATGCAGTGGACTTTTCCTTAACTTTCTAACCTTTAGCAAATTAAATAGCTGCTTTAATAAATTTATTAAAGATTGTCCCCTGCTCAGTGATCACAGTTTATGGTACTACAGACCTGAGCACCCAGCTGTTGACCAATGCTTGCTCTACCATTACTGCCTGCTGGTTACGGATTGCAATCATTGCAGTAAATCTAGAGAAATGATTAGTAACAGTTAGCACAAATCGATTTCCAACCGTAAACCCTTTGAATGGCCTGAGAACATCCAACCCAGTCATTTTCTGCAGAGGTATTAACTTATAGCTCAAATCTGCCCATTGGGTGTATTATACACAACCTCTCATGTACCGATCCACATCTCCACATCTTCTTTTCTAGATTTCGACCATTAATGTTCCACTACTCGCCTATCTGCTGTTCTACAACCCCCACGTCCTGAAAATATATGATTATGTGCTTCTTTCAGCACATTCGCTTTTAGCTTCTTTGGCACTGCTACCCGCGGCCCCAACCTCGATATCTTACACAACAACCTGTCACACGCAGTGAGTTATGGCTGTAAGGCATGCTGTTTACATTCTGCACCACCTGTTATGCTACTAGGCATTGTGCTAGTCCGTGAGCTAGTGTTTATATCATTGCTGCCATTTGATTTAAACCATCTGCATTTATATGTTTCTCACCAGGGATATGTATGACTTCATACACAATGCCCATGCGTCAATGCCCATCTAGTCAGTTTGCTAGACGGGTCCTTAAGCCCCATCAAATACTTAAGAGCTGCGTGGTCAGGACAGCGACAGCTATGGTTTCAGCATGATGGTGCACCGCCACACTTTGGAATGAATGCGCGTAACTATTTACATGAAGCGTTTATAGTGAAATGGATTTTTCATGGAGGTCGAATGTTCTACCCTCCACGTTCCCCGGACTTAATCCACTACATTTTTTTATTTGTGAGGACACTTAAATGAACAAGTTTATATTACTCCATCCATGGGTTACGTGACCTAATAGTTCGCCTGCACGCCGCTTCGGCAATGATGGATGCAGGTGTGTTGTGCAGGATCCAGCAAAGCATGATCCAGCGGTTGGCGAAGGTTGTCCTTTTGAACATCTTCACTAAAATGAATGTTACTCGTACGTGTATGTACCGGCTCTATAAAGATAAGCCTGGATGTCACACTTATAGAACGGAATTATTGTGCATAGCATAATGTGCAATCTTGTGTAGCCTACCTACTGTTTTTTTTTGTACCTCATTGGATACAGACGATATTACTATATTCACTATTATTTTCTATTGGCCTTATTTGTGTCACGGACGAAACTAAGTGGTCGTTTTCCACCTACAGGAAGTGCATGTCATGTCTTAATGTTTAAAGAAAGATAACAGTAACAGAAAAAAAATACCCAAAGTACTGGATTGTGTAGTTGTAAACTGAATACTGTTTGATGCTTTAACTGAAAGAAAAAAATGCTGGCTCGAACGCGACGGCATGGACTTGTTTCATGAGGTAATGGGACAGCTCCGGCACAATGCAGAATTCATGCTATCTGCGCTTGGTCATGATGCACTCTGTTAGAGATGCTAGAGTCTTTTCTTAAAATCGCATTTCTATTAAAGATATTGGACGACCTATGTTTTGCTAGATACTCCTGTCTCTAATTGGGAGGAGAAATCGCATACCGACCGCTAAGTGTTGCATTTATTTCCTCACAGTGTTTGTACATAGTTTGTTCGAACATCCCCCCCCCCCCCCCCCCCCAGCGTGAGTCCTCCTCGCACTTGTCCGTTACTGATAGGTGACAATGCGCCACCACATTGAAGTGAGTATGTTGAGGAGCTCTTGGAGCGAGAAAATATTAGGCTTGCCCGTTCCCTCGACGTACATTCCATAGAGCACGTGTGAGATGTCCAGAAGAGACGTACTGTAGCACGTCCACATACACGAACCACCATGCAGCTGTTGTCAACCGCGCTGGTGGAGGAATGAAACTCCCCACCACAACAACTACTTACCAAACAGGTGTCTAACATGAGAGGACACTGCAGAGAACGCACTGCAGTCCGTGGTGTTCAACCACCACCTTAATTACCCCTTCCTGGCTTTTGTAGTGTTCAGGGGACCATAAAAATTTGCGATGACTTCAGTGTAAAGTCTTTCAATAAAAGTGCCATTTCTGTTCACCTCGTTCATTACGTGTTTCTTTCGTTACCTTGTGTACTACACTATAACGTTCCTTTCTTCTATGTATGGCCCAAGATTTATCGAGCTATGTTACTTGGAAGTAATTCAGGACTGATGGAATCCCAGTTTGGTTTTACAAAGAATAGCCTACAGCACTGGCCCCTTACTAAGCTTGCACTTATCGCGTATCTATTGCCCAGCGCAAAGTCCCACGCGACTGGAATAAAGCGCAGGTGACTCCTACGCGTAAAAAGGATAAAAGAATGGACTCACAAACTTACAGACAAATATCTTTAACACCGGTTTGCTTAAGAATCCTTTAACATTTTCTTAGTTCGAATATAATAAATCTCCGTAAGTGGGAAGAGCATCTGCCCACAAATCATCACGGTTTTAGAAAGCGTCGCTCGTGCGAAACTCAGCTTACCCTTTTCTCACCTGCGAATAACAACAGTCTTACAACCTGCTAGACAACATCTCGAGCCCATCCTGTAGCCTTTGTAAGTTATTACCAGCATCTACCTCCACATCTACATCTACGTGACTACTCTGCTATTCACAATAAAGTGCCTGGCAGAGGGTTCAGTGAACCACCTTCAAGCTGTCTCTCTACCGTTCTACTCTCGAACGGCGCGCCGGAAAAACGAGCACTTAAATTTTTCTGTGAGAGCCCTGATTTATCTTATTTTATCGTGATCATCATTTTTCCCTATGTGGCAGGGTGCCAACAATATGTTTTCGCAAACGGAGTAGAAAAATGGTGATTGAAATTTCATGAGAAGATCCCGTTGCAACGAAAAACGCCTTTGTTTTAATGATTGCCACTCCAATTCACGTATCATGTCTGTGACACTATCTCCCCTACTTCGCGATAATATAAAACGAGCTGCCCTTCTTTGTAATTTTTCAGTGTCATCCGTTAGTTTCATCTGATGCGGATCCCACACTGCACAGCAATACTCCAGAATAGCGCGGACAAGCGTGGTGTAAGCAGTCTCTTTAGTAGACCTGTTGCACCTTCTAAGTGTTCTGCCAATGAATCGCAGTCTTTGGTTGGCTCTTTGCACAACATTATTTATGTGATCGTTCCAGTTTAGGGTATTTGTAATTCTAACCCCTAAATATTTCGTTGAATTTACAGCCTTCAGATCTCTGTGACTTATCGCGTAATCGAAGTTTAGCGGATTTCTTTTAGTACTCATGTGAATAAATTCACACTTTTCTTTGTTCAGGGTCAATTGCCACTTTTCATACCATACAGATATCTCATCTAAAGCATTTTGCAATTCGTTTTCGTCATCTGATGACTTTACAAGACGGTAAATGACAGCATCATGTGCAAACAATCTAAGACGGCTACTGAGATTGTCTTCCATATCTTTAATATAGATCAGGAGCAATAGAGGGCCTATAGCACTTGCTTGGGGAAAGCCGGATATTATTTCTGTTTCCCTCAAAAAAAAAAAAAAATTGCTCTGAGCACTATGGGACTTAACATCTGTGGTCATCAGTCCCCTAACCTAACTAACCTAAGGACATCACACACATCCATGCCCAAGGGAGGATTCGAACCTGCGACCGTAGCGGTCGCGCGGTTCCAGACTGAAGCGCCTAGAACCACTCGGCCACACTGGCCGGCCTGTTTTAATCGATGACTTTCCGTCTACTGCTACGAACTGCGACCTTTCTGACAGGAAATCACGAATCCAGTCACACAACTGAGGCGATATTCCATTGGCACGCAGTTTGGTCAAAAGACGCTTCTGAGGAACGGTGTAGAAGGCCTTCTGGAAATATAAATATGGAAACAATTTGACATCCCATGTCTATAGCACTCAGTACTTCATGAGTATAAAGAGCTAGTTGTGTTTCACAAGAACGATATTTCCTGAATCCGTGCTGCAATGTTCGAATACAGCATATGTTTCAAAACCCTGCTGCAAATCGACGTTAGTGATATGGGCCTGTAATTCAACGGATTACTCCTACTTCCCTTTTTGGGTATTGGTGTGACTTGAGCAATTTTCCAGTCTTTAGGCACGGATCTTTCTATGAGCGAGCGGTTGTATATAATTGCTAAATGTGGAGCTATTGTATCAGCATCTTGTGTATCCGACATCTTGTGTATAAAATGCGACGTAACTCGAGAAGGAATAAGATTATGCGACATTGTTTCTCCCGTGTAATTCTCCTTTTGTTTAATACGTCGCATAACCCCCATTTCCGCCTGAACATTAAAACTTGTATCCAAGAAGGAGGGTCCAAAAATGACGACCATGCGGGTAAGATCCTGCAAACCGTGGACGAAGGGCAACAGGCGGATCCCACATTCCGAGATTTGCATAAAGTATTTGACACGGTGGCACACTGGCGATTGTTAACGAAGGTACAGCCATGTGCAATAAGTTCCCAGGTATGTCAGTGTCTGAAGTGTTCTTAAATAAGAGAGCCCAGTATGTTGTAGCAGTGCCCCAGGAAGTGTGAGAGTACCGCTGTAATTTTCTATGTACATAAATGATCTGGTGGACAGGGTAAGCAACCATCTACGGCTGTTTGCAGATGATGCTGTGATGCATGGAAAGGTGTTGTCGTTGAGTGACATTAAAAGTTTACAAGATGACTTAGACAAAATTTCTAGTGGGAGTGATGAGTGACAGCTAGCTCTAAATGTCGAAAAAATGTACTTTAATGGAGATGAGTAGGAAAGATAAACCCTTAATGTTCGAGTACAGTGTTGTTAGTTTGCTGCTTGACACGGTCACATCGATTAAATATCTTGGCGTAACGTTGCAAACGGGAGTGAAAAGGAATGAGCATGTAAGGACTGTAGTAGGGGTGGGGGGTGGGCGGGGGGGTGGCGAATGGTCGACTTCGCTTTACTGGGAGAATTTTAGGAAAATGTGGTTCATCTGTAAAGGAGAGAGCACGTAGGACACTATGACTGGGATCCGCACCAGGTCGGATTAAAGGAAGGCATAGAAGCAATTCAGAGGCGGGCCCCTAGATTTGTTGCCGATAGATTCGAACGACATGCGAGTATCACGGAGATGCTTCGGGAACGCAAATGGGAATCACTGGAGGGAAGGCAACGTTGTTTCAGAGGAGCAATATTGAGAAAATTTAGAGAACGGCCGTTTGAGGCAGACTGCAGAGTGGTTCTACTGCCGTCAACGTACATTTCGCGTAAGCATAATAAAGATAAGGTTACAGAGATTAGAGTTCGTGTGGAGGCATAGTAAGTCGTGTTTCCCTCACTCTGTTTGCGAGTGGAATTAGAAAGGAAATGACTAGTAATGGTACAGGGTACCTTCCACCCGCTCCAAACGGGTGGCTTGCGGAATGTGTGTAAGTTGAGCTCATCGGTGTATACACTATGCGATCAAAAGTATCCGGACAGCCCAAAAACATACGTCTTTCATATTAGGTGCATTGCGCTGCCACCTCCTGCTAGGTACTCCATATCAGCTACCTCAGTAGTCATTAGACATCGTGAGGGGGGAAAATGGGGCGCTCCGCAGAACTCACGGGCTTCGAACGTGATCAGGTGATTGGGTGTCACTCGTCTCATACGTTTGTACGAGAGATTTCGACACTCCTAGTCATGCCTAGATCCACTGTTTTCGATGTAATAGTGAAATGGAAACGTGAATGGACACGTACAGCACAAAAGCGTACAGGCCGACCTCCTCTGTTGACTGACAGAGACCGCCGACAGTTGAAGAGGGTCATAATGTGTAATAGGCAGTAATATGACTGTTAGGTGTGACGTGAGAAAACTTCGATTTCATGGTCGAGCGGCTGCTCATTCACTTACCTCCGACATAACACATTTACAGCTACACAGAACACTGTCGTGATCACGAATGGGTATTGTATAGGTGCTATTCCTGGTCAAATACAACAATACAACCTGTAGACTTGGATCTACATCGAGGTGACAAAAGTCATGGGATACCTCCTACTACCATGACAGAGATCATTTTGCCTGGCTTGTTGCAATACCCCGCCATGGCATGGAATGAACGAGTCGTTGGAAGCCTCCTACAGAAATACTCAGTCATCCTGCCTCTATAAACGCCCATAATTGCGAAAGTGTCGCCGATGAAGGATTTTGTGCACGAACTGACCTCTCGATTATGTCTCATAAATGCCCAGTGGGAGTGACATCGGACGATATGGATGGCCAAATCATTCGCTCGAATTGTCCAGAATCTTCTTCAAACTAATTGCGAACAATTGTGGCCCGGTGACGTGGTGACATTGTCATCCATAAAAATTCCATCGTTGTTTGGGAACATTAAGTCTGTAAATGGCTGTAAATAGTCTCCAAGTAGCTGAACATAACCATTATCATTCAATCATCGGTTCAGTTGGACTAGACGACTCATCTTATTCCATACAAACACAGCCCACACCACCATGGAGCCACCACCAGATTGCACAGTGCGTTATTGACGATTTGGGTCAATGGTTTCGTGGGGTGTGCGCCACACTCGAACCCCACAATCAATTCTTAGCAACTGAAATCGGGACTCATCTGACCAGGCCGCGGTTTTCCAGTCGTTTAGGGTCCACCGGTATGGTTACGAGCCGAGGAGAGACTCTACTATCGATGTCGGTTGGTAGCAAATACTCAAGTGCCGGTCGTGTCCTACCACAGCCCATTAACGCAAATTTCTTCGCACTGTTCTAACGGATATGTTCGTGGTACGTGCCACATTGATTTCTGCGCGTATATCACGCAGTGTTGCTTGTCTGTTAGCACTGACAACTCTGCGCAAACGCCGCTGCGCTCCGTCGTTAAGTGAAGGTCGTCGGCCACTGCATTGTCCATGGTAAGAGGTAATGCCTGTAACTTGGTGTATTCGGCACACTGTTGACACTGTGGATCGCGAAATATTGAATTCTCTAATGATTTCCGAAATAGAATGTGCCATGCGCCTAGCTCCAACTACCATTCCGCGTTCAAAATCTGTTAATTCTCGTCGTGCGGCCATAATCACGTCGAAAACGTTTTCCCATGAATCACGTAATAAGAAATGACAGCTGCGCCAACGCACTGCCATTTTATACCTTGTGTAATTGATACTACCGCCATCTGTATATGTGGATATCGCTGTCCCACGACTTTTGTCACCTGGGTTTGTGTTCGAGCACACATTTTTCACCGTGTTTCCATATTTTCATCCACCCCTGTATGACATTAACAATACCTCAAATAACGTCTTAGCTGTTAGCTGCGTCAGTATGTAGAAGCAGCGTGCGTCTCATGAGAACTCCTGGTAGAGGACGGACAACTTCAAAATAATTGCTACCTACCTTTGTGAGGAAAGAGCGGCACTGAAGAGGCCTTTGGACGAAATCGAATCAATACCTGATTCCTCAGTGAGTCGACGGTCCACTTTACTTTGACAACAAAGAACGCGAATTGGTGGAACAACGTGACCATAAGAAACAGGTCCAATACGCTGCTTCCCGAAATACATGTCGTCACATCGATGCTCCAAAGCCTATTGACAATTAAGAGCCAGAGAGGAAGTAGCAAAGCGGAGACACCATGTTTCTTGCGCTGTATTCCTGACCTGGGTTTGATACTTGTTTCGAGAAAAGAGCTGGCTTTGTGTGGTCTACTGCATGCCATGCGGATGTTCTTACGTAGTGATAATCCTGACAACAAGGTCATAGTCGACACACTCAAAATATAAATTAGTTTATGAAGAGGAGGTGCTGAAAAGCATGTGAAAACGTTATACGTTGAGAAAATGTCCCCGCAGCAGAAGCCTGCGAGCAAAACGAAAGGTACAAAAAACGTAGAACTTCTCTTGTGGCGATTTCTGCTGCACAGCAGTATAAGGCCGAATGTTAGCCACAGAGGAGGTCTGTGATGTTGATAAGCCTCCACTAGTCTGTCTGACTTTCTCTACATCCACGCGCGTCTACTCCTGCCAATGCCTTCTGGCAAATAATAAACACGCATCCACATGTCGCAAAGTAGCAAAAGTAGCAGCGTTAGACAGATGAAAGTACCACTTCGGAATAGACCTGTAAGAGGAAAGGCACAAATCGTTATTTCATATTTCGTAATGTATTTAAACGATACGTTCACTCGAAGGGACACGCAGGGTCAATTTGTTCCTGTCGCCTACTGTTCCCTGACAGTTTTATTTATTAGAGTTTCCACCTTTTACGACATGCGTAACGATTGTAACTTAATATTCCGGACGCCTTCCACTATGCAATAAATCAGCTTCGTTTTTAAGAAAACTGAGTAGCTTCATCATTTATCAGCAGTGGTGTATACCGAACACTGTCCTGTAGGTGGTATCGGAGAAACTAATCGATAATTTGACAAATAACGAAACTGTCTCTAAAGGGAAGCAAGCGGTTTAAGAAGGGACGACTTGAAATAGTGGCTACATGGCACTTTTCTCCCGCAGAAAATGAAGTAATATTTTTTGTTTTCAGATTAAAAACTTCTAATGCCGCGACTAAATATGAGTACAGTTGCGTGAAGGTTCCATCATAGAATAGTGACAAGCTGTGAAAAATGTAAAAGGTAAGCGAAGATCCAGTACTTTATTAACATATTTAAAAACTGAATAACAATAGGGATGTAAAATGCTGCGATAGTAGAGGATATATTGTCGGGCGTCATCTTTTCGAAGCGAAATGATCGTGATACAAAGACTTCTCAAATTATATAATTACAGACTTTCTCGTCCAAATTGATGGCTATTAAAACTGAAACAGCAGGAAGAATATCAAATAGTAAAATTTTACGTACACCCTGCATACAGTAGCGTAAAAATAAAATTTGACTACATTTTTTAAATTATTTAGGGCTATGTAGGGTGCTTAACTGTGGTCTAGAGCTATCGTCTTTGACTTCTAATCAAAACTTCTTGGGTTCCGAGTTTGAAACCAGCCAGTGCTTAAATTTTCAATACATATCATCAGCAACGGCGGCCAAAGACTTCAAGCATAAGAAAGCACTCTCGTTCTTGTTAAAGAGGGTGGAGGAGTGGGCAGAGGTTCAGAGCACTCTCTTGCCCTTTGGGGTGGGAAACTGCCCTTAAGAGATGGAAGAATCAGCAGTGATCAACGGCATGAAGAATCAGAAAACAATGGAAAAAATTGCATTAAAAACACATAATGTGTATCCACAGGATATGTGACCTGTAATTGGAAAAAAAGTGTCATAATGATCTCTCCATTGACAAAGATTCCTGGTTAGTGGCCCATTCAGATCTCCGGAAGGAGACTGCCAAGTGGAAGGTGATCATGAGAAAAACATGTAATAACGAAAGACGCCGACCGGAGTGGCCATGCGGTTCTAGGGGCTACAGTCTGGAACCGAGCGACCGCTACGGTCGCAGGTTCGAATCCTGCCTCGGGCATGGATGTGTGTGATGTCCTTAGGTTAGTTAGGTTTAACTAGTTCTAAGTTCTAGGCGACTGATGGCCTCCGAAGTTAAGTCGCATAGTGCTCAGAGCCATTTGAACGAAATATGGGAGAACATTCTACGAGTCGGAGCTTCAAATGACAGAAGTTTGAAGCTAGAAAACTTGAAAACAGAAATGCAAAGGCTCAGTCTAGGTGTAGCAATGATTAGTGATTTGTAGTGGAAAGAAGATTAGGATTTCTGGTAGGACGAATACAGAGTAATACCAACAGCAGCAGAAAATGGTGTAAGAGGAGTAGAGTTCGTTATGAGTAGGAAAGTGGTGCAGAGAGTGAGCTACTGTAAACAGTTCAGTGGAAGGTTTGTTCCCATCAGATTCCACGGCAAACCAACGCAGCCGACGATAGTTCAGGTATGCATACCAACGTCGCAAGCAGCAGATGAAGAGTTAGAGTTAGTGTAAGAGGATACTGGATGGATAATTCAGTATGTGAAGGGAGGTGAAATTCTGATTAGTCAAAGGGCTACGAAGAATATGGGCTTTGGCAGGAGGAATGAGAGTGTGATTGGCTAACTGAGCTCTGTAATAAATTTCAAATGGTAATAGCGAATACTGTATCACAAGAGGAGGAGGTATACTTGTAAAAGACCCGCAGACTCGGGAACGTTCCCGCCAGATTACATCAAGGTCAGAATGAGATTCCAGAATCAGATATTGAACTGTAAGGCATACCCTGGAGCAGATATAGACTCAGATCACAATTTAGTAAGACTGAAGTTTCAGAGTTGGAGGAAGTGGGATACTGAAGTACTGAGAAACTGGAGTCGAAATGGATATAGGGAATCTAGTATTAGAGTCAGATTTTAAAAGAGGTTTGGAGGACTTGAGGTCAGATAAGGCAGGAAGGATAGATAACATTCAATCGGAATTGAGAAGTGGCAGCCAAACGACTATTGAAGTTGAAACTTCCTGGCAGATTAAAACTGTGTGCCCGACCGAGACTCGAACTCGGGACCTTTGCCTTTCGCGGGCAAATGCTCTACCATCTGAGCTACCGAAGCACGACTCACGCCCGGTCTCACAGCTTTACTTCTGCCAGTATCTCGTCTCCTACCTTCCAAACTTTACAGAAGCTCTCCTGCGAACCTTGCAGAACTAGCACTCCTGAAAGAAAGGATATTGCGTTGACATGGCTTAGCCACAGCCTGGAGGATGTTTCCAGAATGAGATTTTCACTCTGCAGCGGAGTGTGCGCTGATATGAAACTTAGTTCTGCAAGGTTCGCAGGAGAGCTTCTGTAAAGTTTGGAAGGTAGGAGACGAGATACTGGCAGAAGTAAAGCTGTGAGACCGGGCGTGAGTCGTGCTTCGGTAGCTCAGATGGTAGAGCACTTGCCCGCGAAAGGCAAAGGTCCCGAGTTCGAGTCTCGGTCGGGCATACAGTTTTAATCTGCCAGGAAGTTTCATATCAGCGCACACTCCGCTGCAGAGTGAAAATCTCATTCTGGACTATTGAAGTTGGTGTGTAGAATCTATGAGACTGGCGACGTACCAACAGACTTCCGGAAAAATATCATACACACAATTAAGAAGATAACAAGAGTAGATCAATGAGAAAACTATCGGACAATCAGCTTAACGGCTCATGAATCTAAGTTGCTGGCAAGAATAATATACAGAAGAACGGAAAAGAAAATTGTGGATCTGTTAGATGACGGTCAATTCTGCGTTAGGAAAGGTAAAGGCACCAGAGGACCAGTCCCGACGTTCGCTTTGTAATGGAAGACTGAAAAATATCAAGACATATTCATAGGACTTGTCGACCTGCAAAAGAATGCTCGGCTGTGTAAACTGGTGCAAGATGTTCGAAATTTTGAGAAAAATAGAGATAAACTAAAGGGAAAGACGGGTAGTATACGATACGTACAAGAATAAAGAGCGAACAATAAGATTGGAAGAACAAGAACGAAACGCTAGGATTAAAAAGGGTGTAAGACGGGGATGCAGTCTTTCGCCCCTATTATTCAATTTATACATCGAAGAAGCAATGACGGGAATAAAAGAAAGGTTCAAGAGTGGGATTAAAATTGAGGGTGAAAGGATATCAATGATTCGCTGAAGACTTGCTACCCTTAGTGAGTACGAAGAAGAATTACAGGAGTTGTTGCATGGTATGAATAGTCTAATGGGTACAGAAAATGGACTGAGACTAAATTGGGAATAGACAAGGTGATGAGATGTAGCAGAAATGAGAATAGCTAGAATCTTAAGATCAGAAATGGTGATCACGAAGTAGACGAAGTTAAGAAATTCTGGTACGTTGGAAGCAAAATAACACATGGCGGACGACACAAGGAGGACATAAAAAGCAGGCTTGAACTGGCTAAAAAGTCATTCCTGGCGAAGCGAGTCCACTAGGATCAAACAAAGAAATATCTGAGAATGTGCGCTTGGAGTACAGCATTATATGGCAGTGAATCATGGACAGAGGGAAAACTAGAGGAGAAGAGAATCGAAGCATTTGAGATGTGGTGCTACAGAAGTATGTTAAAATTTATGTGGGCTAATAAGGTAACGCAGAAACGTCCAAGAAAAGACCATATGAAAAACTGTGATAAAAAGGGACAGGATGATGGGGCAAGTGTTGAGATATCAGGGAATAACTTCCATGGCAGTGGAAGGAGCTGTAGAGGGTAAAAACTGTAGATAGATACAGAGAATGGAATACATATGCCAAATAATCGAGGACGTAATTTTCGAATTCGTGGCAGGCCTACAAAACCAGTCAGAATAATAATGCTCAGCCACGGCTCTAAAACCCACCTGGGTATCGAATTTAACTGAGCTTGGACGGCAAATACAGGTACGTTATTCCATAATTCTTCCACTCTCTCAATCGTGTTAGCTGGCGCATGGTGACTTGTCATTCTCTCTGCGATCATTAACCAAGTGCACACAATAGGTGAGACATCTGCAGAACGTGCTGAACAGAGCAACAGTGAACACCCTCTGTATCGAAGTAGGCCATGAGATAAGGGCAACATGTGATCTTGCATTATGTTCTTGAAAGGTAGCGTACAGATACCTCTAGGATTGGACACAGCCGTCTCCCTTCCGAAGTCCGAAATCTTACGACTGATATCTAAGTTATCGGCAAGGCGAACGTCGAGTGATCTTACTGTGCACCCAGTGGGAACACAATACCATCGCGCCGGGCGGTGTACCCCAATCACGATGACGAAAGCAGCCTGCGACATCTGCATCTACATCTCCATGAATACTCCGCAAATCACACTTAAGTGCTTGGCAGAGATTTCGTCGAACCACCTTCACAATAATTCTCTATTATTCCAATCTCGAACTATCACACAATCAGCGTAACAGTGCATCCAGGTTGCTGACAAGAATAATATATAGAAGAATGGATCATTTTAGCTTTATGAAAGGTAAAGGCACCAAAGAGCAAGTACTGACGTTCGCTGGATAACGGAAGCAAGACTAAAGAAAAATCAAGACAAGGTCATAGGACTTGTCGACCTGGAAAAAGTGTTCGACAGTGTAAAATGGTGAGAAAAGTAGGGATAAACTATAGGGAAAGACGGTGTTATACAATGTTTACAAGAAACAAGAGGGAGCAATAAGAGTGGAATATCAAGAACAAAGAGCTCGAATTATAAAGTGTGTAAGAGAGAGATGCTGTTTTTCGCCCCTACTGTTCAGTCTATACGTCGAATGCACAATGACCTAAACAAAAGAAAGGCTTAAGAGTGGAATTAAAATTCAAGGTGAAAGGATATCAGTGATATGATTCACTGATGCCATTTCTGTCATCAGTGAAAGTGAAGAAGAGTTACAGGATCTACTGAATGGAATGAACATTCTAATAAGTATAGAATGTGGACTGAGAGTAAATCGAAGAAAGACGAAGGCAATGAAAAGTAGCAGAAACGAGAACAACGGTAAACTTAACATCAGGACCGGTGACCAAGAAGTAGAAGAAATTAAGGAATTCTGCTACCTTCACAGCAAAAGAACTTATAACGGATGGAGCAAAGAGTTCATAAAAAGCGGTCTAGCACTGGCAAATTTGGAGAAGAAATTTTTGAGAATGCACGTTTGGAGCACTGAATTGTATGGTAGTGAAACTTGGATTGTGGGAAAACCGGAAAGGAAGAGAATAGAAGCATTTGAGATGTGGTGCTGCAGAAGAATGTTCAAAATTAGGTGGACTGAGAAACGAGGAGGTTCTCCAGAGAATCGGGAACGAAAGGAATCAAAGGAAAACATTAACTAGAAGAAGAGACAGAATGGTAGAACATTTGTTATGACATCAAGGAACAACTTCCATGGTAGGAGAAGGAGTTGTAGAGTGCAAAAAGAGACTGGAATACATCCAGTAGATAACTGTGGATGTAAGGTTGCAAGAGCTAGTCTGAGATGAAGACGTTGGTACAGGAGAGGGAATCGTGGCGGACTGCAGCAAATCAGTCAAAAGACTGATGACTTAAACAAATGTTGAAATGCCAATTATTTGCCTATCTAGGCACGTAGACCACTTCATGCCAATTTAAGCATTGTTACGTTTCTCTTTCATGCTGTTGCAGTTGTAATGCGTAGTGGTGTAGGTTTTGTTGTCGAGTTAATGTATGACATCACTTTCTTCACACGATGTTTCGATAACTTCCGTAGGTGATCAATTGATCTGATGGAATTACATTTTCTTGGAGGTGTCTTCTTCATGTGTGGAGCGCAGATATCGTTGCTCACTGTCTGGACTCCAACCAAACTGAGACTGGGAACCTCAGTGCCCCCCCCCCTCCCTCCCCCGCCATGGAGGTTGTTTCCCAGCGTCACTGAACAGTGAAGCAGTCAACAGAAATTCAAAACAAACCAAAAGGCTAGGCCAAAACGTAATACAAAATTATAAGTACAGGAATTATGGTATGGCACTCCGTTAAATGAAATATTATATGATTGAAACTGTGATCAGAGAGAGAGAGAGAGAGAGAGATGGAGATAGAAAAGTCATATGTTGTTCGACTTAATTTAAGCAACAGAAGGCCCAGCAATGGAATCAAACCTTTACGGATTGTAAGTTGAAATATTTATAAACAATTTAGAGGACAAATAACTAAATTCCAACCACCACCTCTTCAGAAACATCATCTGCTATAGATACGTAGATGTAGCAGATGTAGTCAGTTGAACAATTCCAGAATGAGACTTTCACTCTGCAGCGGAGTGTGCGCTGATATGAAACTTCCTGGCAGATTAATACTGTGTGCCCGACCGAGACTCGAACTCGGGACCTTTGCCTTTCGCGGGCAAGCGCTCTACCATCTGAGCTACCGAAGCACGACTCACGCCCGGTACTCACAGCTTTACTTCTGCCAGTATCTCGTCTCCTACCTTCCAAACTTTACAGAAGCTCTCCTGCGAACCTTGCAGAACTAGCACTCGTGAAAGAAAGGATACTGCGGAGACATGGCTTAGCGACAGCCAAAGTTTGGAAGGTAGGAGACGAGATACTGGCAGAAGTAAAGTTGTGAGTACCGGGCGTCAGTCGTGCTTCGGTGGCTCAGATGGTAGAGCGCTTGTCCGCGAAAGGCAAAGGTTCCGAGTTCGAGTCTCGGTCGGGCACACAGTTTTAATCTGCCAGGAAGTTTCAGTTGAACAATTGTTCACCAACCCCCGTAAAATGTGAAGTTCATAGCTGAATAGTCTACCACGACACATACTACAGTACTATGTAGTATCACAGCTCTACCTGTCACCCCACAGCCCACAAACTGGCAGCATTTCGGTATGTGATGAACAGAGCTATCCAAGCACCTAGCTCTGAAGATAAATGTAATAAAGAAATTGAAATATTGAAACTAATATCCGTTGCGAATGGCTATAACAGCTTCATAGTCGACATCTTAAAACAATAATGGTAAAACGATCACATCACAAAAACCAAACAGAAAATAAGATATTCGATACAAGCACATTTCTGGGTAGTGTTTCGTATCAGACTGCGAGTCTTCAAATGGAAAGGCATAAACATATCCTTTACCACTGACAATAAGATTGGCTAGAAGTTACCTCACAACAGCACCGCAAGAAATTCTCTTCACCATTTATGTGTGTACAAAATAGAGTGTTTGGGCTTTGACCATTTCTACATAGGCCAGACGGGCAGATCATTAGATATCAAACAACACGTGACAGCCCTATAAAGAAAAAAAACACAACACATCAGCAATAGCACCCACCTGCATGAAATAAAACACCATACCAGCAATGCAAGTATCAGCATCCTTCATATCCACCCTAAAGGCAAAAAACTGGACATCCTTGAAACAATTAAACAAACACCAAAGCAAACAATCTGAGTCTATCTTAAATGACGAAACGGCAACATTTGCAATAGCATCATCTCTGTTTTTAACAGCAGCTTACATTATTAAATTTTTAACGTGTGTGTGCACACTCAGACCCCCCCCCCACACACACACATACATTCCTTCATATTCACTATTAACAATTAGTTATTTTACTATGACCTATTCCCAAATAAAAAATGGAATGGCTTCATTTACAAATATACTAGCACACCAACAGCATATATGTATATCAATTAATAGTACAAATAGTACATTTATCTGAATATTTTAAGAGCATAATCATTGTATAGCTCCCACCTTCATTTAGGTATAGATACATTCTTAATAACCATTGCTCTGAAAAACTTTCATATCCTCCAATCATTCCTTTCACCCTCTATCTCTGATTCTCTTTCTGTCTGCCTCCACCCTCACTTTCATATTTTCCATGAATTAATTTAGTTACGTGTCTTTTCCTTTGATAATTTCCTGATGAACAATAACTTGCGTCAAGACACAAAGGAATTAAAGACATTAGCTACCACTGGGCATTGGTTTATATCGATGGGGTACAATGAAAATTTGTGCCAGACCAATATCTGAACCCAGGTCTCCTTCTTACAAGCCAGATGCGCTACCCACTACGCCATCTGGATACAGGTGTCATTACAACCGCACAGAATAACATTGAATGGATCCAGTCACACCAAAATTCTCAACTTTACCACTACTGATGTAGTGCCCCTTGCCCAGTCTCCTCATTAGTCATAGCATTTTGCTGAATCCCGTAAAGTTCGATCTTGATGTACAGCTGCACTGAAGGGATCATTGGCCAATGCTTTAATTATATATGTGATGCCTGTTCTTTCAGACATATCTTACAGAGATTGGCGAGATGTCGCAAGTAATGAGGCTAATATACAGGGGCACTACCTAAGTAAGGTGTGGTATAAGTTGAGAATTTGGTTCTGATGGGAGGTGTGCTACGATAGTTCTGCTCGTGGTAACTACTGTGTCTGGATGAAATATTGGTCAGCGTATCTGCCTATAAAATAGGAGACCCAGGTTCGAATCCTAGTCTGGCAAAAATTGATATAAATCAATACCCACTGGCAGCTAATGTCCTTAATTCCACTGGGTCTCGAATTATAGCTGCAGGATCAAAACTGTATCTATTCTTTTGGACATGTCTGACAGACACCATATAACAGTATATAAAATGAAGGTGAGATGGCTAATGATCTCTTCAATGCAGATGCACACTAGGATTGTGTAACACACAAAGCTCAATATATCCACCCAAATAAAACCAACAGTTCATATCCCATGTCAGCCTCATATTACATATATCTGTTTATATTATTAAGAGTGTATCTATCTGCATATCTTTAACACAGTGTCAATATATTACTTCAGCATTTACTTACTTGTACCAGGTAAGTGATGTAAGTTTAACAAACCCACAACTGTATCATAACCAAAACTTAGCTCTTTGTCACATTCCTTTCATTCTTTACATCTGAATCCCAACCAAAATTGTTACTTATGTATAATTCTACCACTGTTGATAACATAGCTATTGTGCTTAAAGTTTGCAACACATCATCTGATTATAAAGATGTGTGTGAAATTTAAGCTATATAAACTTGACAATAAAGAATTTATATACCACTTGAAAATTTACTCTAACTTATGTATTGACCAACTCAATGAGAGATCCACGCAATGCTTCAAGACTTACTCCGAAATAATAGAATTGTTTTGCTATATGTTCTTTGCACCTAGCAGTTTCCAGGCACCATCTTTGTTTACTAACTGTGGACATTTATTTGCGATGTCATTTACATATATGTTTACTTTGTAGTCAGATATCTCCCCAAAACCAATTTCTGATATATTTCTTTAAAGGCAGTACCGCCATTAGACTGTTTTTTATTTGCAGTATTACATTTACACGATCATGATTTCGCATTAAAATGCCATTTTCAAGTGTTTTAATGTTATACAGTGCCTAAGATAGCATATTTTCGTATTTAAAATACACTGTTAGTGTATACTGTTATAGACTAGTGTATACTGTGTATATACAGTATATACTATAGTGTATACTGTGTATACACTATTACCTCACATAATCTTTTAAATACGACAGTATGCCATCTTAGGCACTGTATAACATTAAAACACTTGAAAATGGCACTTTAAGCCGAAATCATGATAGTATAAATGTAATACTGCAAATAAAAAAAACAGTCTAATGGCGGTACTGACTTTGAAGAAATATATTATGGCTGTGGCCCCACATTATAAAAAAAAATTATTCTCAAATATTGTTTTGCTTATCCATTAGGCAGTTACACAGTTTACCCCAAAGTCCAAACAGAACACACACGTTTCGTATTAGCACATAAATGCACCTAATGATGGAGGCTCAGTCCTTTGAAACACGTTGTGGATATAAATAAACAGTGACGTAGCAGTAAACTTGTTGCTTCATTCAACAATTTGAGAAAACTGCACAATTTACTTGAACTTTTGTCTGTGTGCACATCTGAGGGAGGATGGTTCCTTTCAAATGGCACGGCCAATTTCCTTCCCTAATCCGATGAGACTGATGACCTCGCTGTCTGGACTGCTTCCCCTAAACAACCCAACCAATCCCAACCCAGAACTGAAGAAGGAAAGTAATTTTCGCATGATGTGTCACTGCTGAGTAACATAGGTCAATGAAACTTGGAGCACAAGCAGACAGAGCTGCTACACTATAGTACAGAAGGTAACTAAAAGACATAAGCAATGAGACGAACAGAAATGACGCTTTTATTCAAAGTAAATAATTACACTGAAGCGACTAAAATCCATGATGCTTCCCTCGACATTACAAAAGGTTTTTAATACGACGTGTGATCACCACAGACAGCAGTGCAGGCTCTACAACATGCTCCTCCGCTGGCCAGAAGCTTACGAAGGAGTTCTTTTTGTCAAGCATTCCATTTTTCCACCAGGGCAGCTAACAACTGCTGGATGGTGGCTGGTGCACGAGGATGTGCTACAATGTGTCTACCCACCGCGTCCAACATGTGCTCCTTGAAACTGGAATCAGGGTTATGGGCAGCCGAGTCCATTCGCTGAATATCCTGTCATTCCGAGGGCTTCACCAACTGCCCTAATCGTTGCGGTCGTGTATTGTTTTCCAAGAAAATGAAGACGGAGCCGAATGCATCCCTGACAACACAACATGGGGAAGGAGGAAAGTTTCACAATAATATGGTCAAAGATCCTGTGCAACATTATACCTCCCCATACCATGATACTTACACCACCAAAACGATTACGTTCGACAATGTTCCTGGGTGTATTTGTAGCCTCTAGGAAGCTTGCATACTCGCTTTGCTAGACAACCAACCAAACATGTCATATTAATGAGTTTTATTACAATTAATAAAATACAATATTTAACTTCGGCAATTACACAGATGTGTCGCAAGCAAAGGGCATCTGCAGTCTATGCAGTGACCGCTGATCTCGAACTGACAGAAGTCTTTCCTCAACTGACGTGCTGGTGCCTGGCTTCATGCTGTAACAGTGTTACGTGTTCCCACTTCTCCCGATGTGAGGGTACTTCCTGAATCACAACTCAGACCGAATCTGCTCTCATCCGACAAGAGCAATCATACCCAGTCCTCGTTGTTGCAGTCCCTATGCTCTTGGCACGATTAGAAATGCTATCAATGATGTGTGGTATCAACGGAAACAGAATGTACTGGTCTTAGGGCAAAGAGGCCACTCCCATGCATTCGCCATGCCACTGTGGAGTGTGAGCCTGTGTGCATCGCAGTAATATTAGTAGTGGGGCAATAAGGACATCAGTACAAATTATTAGCGCGGGTTGCCTACATTAAGGGGCAAGCATACATTTGGGGGCAAACCTCTTGCTCTCTTTTGATTGACAGGTTCTTACCCTGTTGTTCTACTAAGACGATTGTGACCTCCTGGGTATAATCTGTATTTTTGATTGAAAGATCCTTACCCTGTCGTTGAGTTAAGTTGTTTTCTAAGAAACCCCAACCTATCCCCTACCCTTCCTTCTCACCTCCCTCCTCCTCCAACATTTCTCTGGGAGCTCCATTCTCAGACACAAGCACACTTTTGATATAAATATGATTGACTCATTTATTAAATCGATAAATTAATTAACTCCTTCCCGTCTGGGAAACCCTGGCCTTCTTCTTCACCTCGCCCCCCCCCCTAGAAATTGGCGGGAAGAAGACTCAGTTGATTGGCCATTTGGCAGGAAATCGATTGCAGTGCATGGAATAAAAAACGTGGTTCTAATGGCTCTGAGCACTGTGGGACTTAACATCTGAGGTCATCAGTCCCCTAGAACTTAGAACTACTTAAACCTAACTAACCTAAGGACATCACACACATCCATGCCCGAGGCAGGATTCGAACCTGCGACCATAGCGGTCGCGCGGTTCCAGACTAAAGCGCCTAGAACCGCTCGGCCACACCGTCCGGCTGTATGGAATATTGTTTAAACAATTTTGACAATGTATGGAATACTGTTTATCTAAACAATTTACGGGGTACAGGGTGGTGTATGGAATATAGTTCATTTAAAGAATTTGTCAGGAAACCGATTGCAGCACTTTCTTATTCTGATCGCTCATGGAAACGTTAAGTAGGCTTAGTTTATATTTCCGTCACAGTCAGGGATGTTAGTGCTCTTGCTTTTTATTTTCCTGACTTTTCGAACCACAATGGTGTCTAAGCACAAGTGAGGAAACCTGAACTATTACGTATCTAAAAGTTCATAACATATTTCGAAACCCACCGTCACTTTCTGCAAATGGACAATTTACTAGAATTTCAGTGGCAAACTATTTTGTACTGATCGAGAAACATACAATAGCCATATTGCACTGACACTTAAACCCTGCAAAAGGAGTCTAGACCTCATGACTGGAATTAAGTGCGGTATAGTTGCCACTATTTGGGGTCTCTCGTGCGTGCCTATCATAAGGGCACAGCAAAAAGGTCAAAACCGCCCAATGCCCTAATTACAGATCACATTACTAAATAACATCAACCAGGGATTGCATAACGGCCTCCTTTGATCTCGTAACCCCCAAACAAAGCATCAAGTGGCGGCATTCTGGCGATCAGGAAATTCCAGAGTCGCTTCCTGTATGTCTTTCCCTGTTTGTCTGTGTGAATCAACGTCGCAAAATGTGCAAACGGAGGTTTGCGTTTCTCGTCAGAATACAGTGTTCCTTTTGGCTAACGGTTGAGACAAAAGGACAGCAAACGCAATTTCGATATAAAAAATAGAGTGAACTGAGCCATTTGCACTACCATACCAAATTAGTTGTTTAATAATTTACAGTAATCAATTAGATCGCTTAAAACACTCACCTCCACATTACGATGATCCTTCATCTTAATAAAACATATTTTGAACGTTTGAGTATCACCCACAAATATTATGCACATCAACTAATGAAATTTCCATCACCAGTATATCGTAGTGTTAACTATATCCTAGGTCTTGTACGCACCAATGTTTGAGAGCATAAACACGCTCTTCAACCAGAACGTTCCACTAAAAACATACCTGGTGAAAAAATCCTACCAATCATACCAACTAGCGAGCATGAGGCGCGCCGTTTGCTGTCTACAGGATAGTCCCCATCTGCACTAGCTGGGAGAGAGACCCACATCTGCACAGCCCATGCTTGCCCATACCAAACGCATGTGTGTATGCAGTATAATTATCGGAAGAAATAAATTGATCACTCGGGAATTTTACGTCGCGACTGAGTCTTTAAAATTACTATATAATTCCTAAATTGGTTCTCTCCGCTACATTCAAAAGGAGGGGGGGAAGGTTCTATTGCAGGTTAGAATAGAGGGAACAGCAAATACTACGATAAGATGTATTGAGAAGCACTAAACACGCCGCACGTAAACCACAGTCCAGTCCATAGCAATAAGTTGTCATAGCTAGATGTCAAAGATCGCTATCAGTCGGAAACCAGATGTCGCGATTGGGTTTTTCCAAGCACTATAGAATTCCAAAATTGGTTGTCTCCACTACTTCGGAAGGAGGAAGTCCTACTGCATGACAGGACAGCGACAACAAGTGTATACCACTTAAGGCAGAGTGCACTGCGATGTATTGAGAAGTTCTGAACACGACACAATAAATGACAGTCCAGTCTGCAGCAGTATTTGTCATGGTTGGATGTCGAAGATCGGTGAAAACACTCGCTCATCCCACTCACCTTCTAGATGTCCACACTCAGCGTGTCTGTGAGCTTGTACACTGCCAGCGCCGATGTTCAGAGGTTGGTGAAGACTACCACCGTGGCCGCAGCTGCAGCTGTAGTCGTGGATGTGTATGTATGTGAGAGTGCATCACCCCCGGCCGTGGAGGACGACCGGGTATGATTGGAGTGATGGGAATTGGGATGTTATCAATACATCCAGTGCAAACACCCATCACTTTGAATCTTCTTTCATGCAATGCACTCATGTCCTCTTCTGTTATGCTCACCCAGCACACTGGTCACTTCGCCAGCCCTCGCTGCTGTGGGTAAGATCACACAGGTCGGTGCATTCTTTGTACCCATCACAGGCGGAGCTAATCTATTACTTCCAACTGCCGACTCCTCATGATTGTTACTGCAGCCACCCATGGTGCACTGCGAAACAAGCAGCTGCAGCTTGGACGCATACAGTAGTTGTAAACAATTCTAACCTGACATGACCAATCCAGTTTAAAAAATCCGAAACAGGGATGTTCTTTTGTCAGTACACCTCGAATTTCTCATGCATAGATTCCTCCTGTTTACATGAGTTATTTTCGAAGATAGAAAATGTCGAACCAAACACACATTTTCACATCACTAACGTATAGTTATTTGTTGTGAAAATCCTGTACAGGACTATGGCAGAGACTATACTTCCTCTACGTATTCTCTCATTAGGTAGAAAAATATCTTTTCTTATCTGTCCAGACCTGCATCACAGGACTTGAATATTAAACTCATTTCCGGCTCATGATGGAGCGCAAAGATCTACCACTGTCACAGGACGCCTCCTCACATTCAGACTCTCTCTTAAGGTTACAGCACAGAGAAGTTGTAAATATTATACTGCATACACTTTACAAATTCGGTAATAAATCTCATCTTATTAAGATGGTAGTCTGTCCCTGTGTAGGTGAGAGATTCGAATATCGTTGAAAGATATCGTCTCAACGAAAAAAAAAAAACGCCAAGTCAAGAATCGTATCTGTGACGTCCTAGCCATCACCTCCAACTGTCACTGATATCGTATTGATAGGATAATTAATTAAGCTGATAATGAGAGACAATTTGCACTGCGAGTAATTTTTCTCTATCAGTAGTCGGATTATACTCACCAGGTCGTTCAACTTGGAATCCCTGGAGGGAAGGCAATGTCCTTTTCAAGGAATGCTATTGAGAACCGACATTTGAAGCTGGTCACGGAAGGATGCTACCGCCAGCAACATACGTTTTTAGCAAGGATTGCACTATTGAAAACAGGATCACGACGACCATGTTACTGTCTCCCTGCATAAAAAGCAGTGTTGGTTCTAAGGACACACACAAGAGGCGCCGATAGCGTCACACTTTCTGGTAGAAATGCTGTCTGCGATTTGGAATCAAGTCTATATGTTCAACCACAAACTTTCTTTGGACCTTATGAAGAGGTCTTTTATTCCATTAAATTTCGGGCATGCAGCCGCGCAAATAAAATTTCTTCTACTGATATTTCGGCCGCGTATCGTCCGGCCATCTTCAGAGCGAGTCACAAGACTGATGACAAGGTGCCAAGCGCGGCCTTATATGCTCCACCGCGGCGGTACTGCGCATGCGGGTCACAGATGCTGCGCCGCCTGTGGCGAAAGCGTACGGACGTTCGATGTGCTTATCGATGTTTGATCGGCGGCGATGACACGGTGACGACTTCTCTACAATTTAATTAGTCCAAGAGCCGGATTCCATGCTTTGTCCAAATTGAAACCTTTATCTCTGTTTATTAAATTGTTGGCTAATCGAATTTCTATGGCTTCCTTGAATACAGAATCCCAAAAAGAAGAGGTGGATGTTAAAATCTTCACATCACTGTAATTCATGGAATGACCCGTATCAATACAATGTTCGGCTACAGCTGACTTGTCTGGTTGTAATAGGCGTGTGTATCTTCGGTGCTCCACACACCTTTCATGAACGGTGCGTGTTGTTTGACCTATGTATGACTGCTCACAATTTCCGCAAGGAATCTGGTACACACCCGCCTTACGAAGCAATAAATCGTCCTTTACAGAGCCGAGTAAAGCCGCAATCCTCGTGGGGGGCCGGAAGATCACCTTAACACTGTGTTTCTCTAGAATACGGCCTATCTTTGAAGAAAGAGCACCCACATAAGGCAGAAACGCCCTAGATCTGAAGAAATTACTATCTTCTTCCGCATCATATACCTTCTTTTTAGGTTTTACATCGAATGCTCTACGAATTTGTTGCGGAGAATATCCATTCGATTTAAAAATACTCTTGAGGTATGTTAGCTCTCCTTGTAAATTGTCTTCATCGGATACACAGTGCGCCCGATGCACTAAGGTCTTAAGGACACCCATGCTCTGAGAAGGGTGATGGCAGCTACTGGCATGAAGGTATAGATTTGTATGCGTTGGTTTCCGATGTACGGCATGTCCTAATGTGCCATCACTTTTACGGCGAACGACAACATCCAGAAAGGGGAGGCACCCGTCTTTTTCTATTTCCATGGTAAATTTAATGCTAGCATGGATAGAATTCAAATGCTGAAGAAATCGATGTAATTCATCCATGCCATGGGGCCATACCACGAATGTGTCGTCCACGTACCTCCAGAAGACCGTGGGTTTAAAACATGCTGAGTCCAGTGCCTTGTCCTCGAAGTCTTCCATGAATAAATTAGCTACCAGAGGGGAGAGGGGGCTTCCCATGGCAACACCGTCAATTTGCTCATAAAATTCACCATCAAACTGAAAATAAGATGATAAAAGCACATGTTCAAATAAGGCCGTAATGTTCTTATCAAAATGTTGGTTGATAAGAGCTAAAGAGTCCTTTAAAGGTACCTTGGTGTATAATGATACTACGTCAAAACTAACAAGAACATCCATACTATTTAGCCTGACATTGCTAAGTCTCTGAATAAAATCCATAGAATTACGAATGTGGTGACTACATTTTCCTACCAATGGTTTTAATAAGGAAGCTAAATATTTGGCAGAAAAATATGTTGGTGAACCAATAGTGCTCGTTATAGGTCTCATAGACAAGTCCTCTAGACGCTCATCCTTACCCATCTTGTGAACTTTAGGAAGACCATAAAATCTCGGTGGTACTGCACCTCGTACTTTTAAACTTCTTATGACTTCCTTCGGTAGTGATGAAGCGTTCAGCAAGGCAGCAGTCCTTATTGTCACCTTGTTAGTAGGATCTTTGTTAATCTTCCGGTATGCATCAGAACTAAGTAGACCACATATCTTTTCCTTGTAGACTTCCTGATACAGTCGTCCTGCGTGCTGATAAAGGTAATGCTACCGTCCTTTTGCCTCAGGAAGTCTACAAGGAAAAGATATGTGGTCTACTTAGTTCTGGTGCATACCGGAAGATTAACAAAGATCCTACTAACAAGGTGACAATAAGGACTGCTGCCTTGCTGAAAGCTTCATCACTACCGAAGGAAGTCATAAGAAGTTTAAAAGTACGAGGTGCAGTACCACCGAGATTTTATGGTCTTCCTAAAGTTCACAAGATGGGTAAGGATGAGCGTCTAGAGGACTTGTCTATGAGACCTATAACGAGCACTATTGGTTCACCAACATATTTTTCTGCCAAATATTTAGCTTCCTTATTAAAACCATTGGTAGGAAAATGTAGTCACCACATTCGTAATTCTATGGATTTTATTCAGAGACTTAGCAATGTCAGGCTAAATAGTATGGATGTTCTTGTTAGTTTTGACGTAGTATCATTATACACCAAGGTACCTTTAAAGGACTCTTTAGCTCTTATCAACCAACATTTTGATAAGAACATTACGGCCTTATTTGAACATGTGCTTTTATCATCTTATTTTCAGTTTGATGGTGAATTTTATGAGCAAATTGACGGTGTTGCCATGGGAAGCCCCCTCTCCCCTCTGGTAGCTAATTTATTCATGGAAGACTTCGAGGACAAGGCACTGGACTCAGCATGTTTTAAACCCACGGTCTTCTGGAGGTACGTGGACGACACATTCGTGGTATGGCCCCATGGCATGGATGAATTACATCGATTTCTTCAGCATTTGAATTCTATCCATGCTAGCATTAAATTTACCATGGAAATAGAAAAAGACGGGTGCCTCCCCTTTCTGGATGTTGTCGTTCGCCGTAAAAGTGATGGCACATTAGGACATGCCGTACATCGGAAACCAACGCATACAAATCTATACCTTCATGCCAGTAGCTGCCATCACCCTTCTCAGAGCATGGGTGTCCTTAAGACCTTAGTGCATCGGGCGCACTGTGTATCCGATGAAGACAATTTACAAGGAGAGCTAACATACCTCAAGAGTATTTTTAAATCGAATGGATATTCTCCGCAACAAATTCGTAGAGCATTCGATGTAAAACCTAAAAAGAAGGTATATGATGCGGAAGAAGATAGTAATTTCTTCAGATCTAGGGCGTTTCTGCCTTATGTGGGTGCTCTTTCTTCAAAGATAGGCCGTATTCTAGAGAAACACAGTGTTAAGGTGATCTTCCGGCCCCCCACGAGGATTGCGGCTTTACTCGGCTCTGTAAAGGACGATTTATTGCTTCGTAAGGCGGGTGTGTACCAGATTCCTTGCGGAAATTGTGAGCAGTCATACATAGGTCAAACAACACGCACCGTTCATGAAAGGTGTGTGGAGCACCGAAGATACACACGCCTATTACAACCAGACAAGTCAGCTGTAGCCGAACATTGTATTGATACGGGTCATTCCATGAATTACAGTGATGTGAAGATTTTAACATCCACCTCTTCTTTTTGGGATTCTGTATTCAAGGAAGCCATAGAAATTCGATTAGCCAACAATTTAATAAACAGAGATAAAGGTTTCAATTTGGACAAAGCATGGAATCCGGCTCTTGGACTAATTAAATTGCAGAGAAGTCGTCACCGTGTCATCGCCGCCGATCAAACATCGATAAGCACATCGAACGTCCGTACGCTTTCGCCACAGGCGGCGCAGCATCTGTGACCCGCATGCGCAGTACCGCCGCGGTGGAGCATATAAGGCCGCGCTTGGCACCTTGTCATCAGTCTTGTGACTCGCTCTGAAGATGGCCGGACGATACGCGGCCGAAATATCAGTAGAAGAAATTTTATTTGCGCGGCTGCATGCCCGAAATTTAATGGATTATTCATTACGCCGCGAGAAGTTGAAAATGCACAGGTCTTTTATTGATTACAACCACTGGTGAATCATATTCATGTCACTCTCATATCTCGAAACAAGCGTCCTTTTCGAAACCTATCTGCTACAGCAAAACTCCAACTTACCTTTAGATAGTCCCTCTGCATCTTGTGAGTGTTCTTCAGTCTCTGCCCCGTCCTCCCTGCAGCTTCATCCAAGTAATTGTCCCAACTGAAGCTGGATCTGTGCTGAAGTCAGAGGACACTTTCCGCATCCCATCGGTGGAAATGAGGACATTTGTTGTGGCTCCACCAATGGTGTACGACATCTAAGGCCAGAGCCAATACGAAGATCTCTGCTGTGACACGAGGTAGTATGAAAAATAGTATGGAAAATGGAAGAAAGACTGGAAGAAGGAAGAGGGTTTTGCTACTGTTCAAATGGCTCTGAGAACTATGGGACGTAACTGCTGAGGTCATCAGTCCCCTATAACTTAGAACTACTTAAACCTAACTAACCGAAGGACATCACACACATCAATGCCCGAGGCAGGTTTCGAACCTGCGACCGTAGTGGTCGCGCGGTTCCAGACTGTAGCGCCTAGAACCGCTCTGCCACCCCGGCCGGTTTTTGCTATTGTATTGATGTGCATCTTCAAACTACATATAGATACCGTAGTCCAAAAGAGATCCGCATTCCTCAGTGTGCATTCATGCCTGTCACACAAACACTCTGTTATTTTGGGGTGTAAAGCTAGTTCGCGTCCGTAGTTGAAAACTACACGTGCACCCTGGGTAACGCTAAATGAACTAGCACCATACTGGCGACCAGACAATCGGTAAACGATCTCCTGGTCATAATCAAATCACGATGACTCACAGAAAACGGAATGCTGAGTGTCCTTCTGAGGGCAACTTGATTAGCCAGCTCGGACCGATCGTACGAGCCTGCCAACTTAATATTGAAGGCATAAGTAAAGCCAAATGTCAATACATGCATAAAATCTTAACATTGTACAACATTGACATAGTTGCGATCCACGAGACCCATACAGAAAACGATGAGCAGCTAAGATCAAGAGGTAAAATAACGGGCTATGACTTGGTAGGTGCAACACATCACAGGCATTATGGTACAGCAACGTACGTTAGAAAGGACATGGAGGATGCAGTCCTTATTTCTACATCTACCACATGTGATATCCACGAAGTTACTGTAAAAGTAGGTGAACTAACAGTAAACAACATCTACAAACCTCCTGGCCACTCGTGGCCTCCACAAGTTCTACAACCCCTGCCTCACCCCACAATATATGTGGGTGACTTCAACAGCCACCACGAACTGTGGAAATACCGCACATCTGACCAGAATGGTGAGGACTCGGTGAAATGGGCTGAAGATTGCAATACACAGCTGATCTTTGACGCTAAAGACTAAAGTACATTTAAATCAGCTGCATGGGGAACTGAAACCCACCCTGATGTATGCTTTGTTACGGCTGACACTAATAACAAACCTATACCAGCCTCCCGCAGAATACTTGGGGATTTCTCTCACTCCCAACATCGTCCGCTGCTCATAGAAATAGGCCTTACTATCCCCCTAATTTCCTCGTATCCTCGGCCCAGATGGAACTCTGGGAAACCGGACTGGGCTACTTTCTCAGAAAAACTTGACAAACGCCTTGGATGGATACCTCCAACTTATAAAAATTACAAAAGATTTGTGGGAGCAGTCATCAGCTCTGCTAAGAACAGCATTAGAAAACAATAAGTGCCGGGGTGGAACGAAGAGAGTGAGCGCCTCTATAAACAGTTCCTAGAGCATGGGGATAGGGAGATTGCAGATGACTTATTGCACAGTCTGGACGCTGCCAGGCGCACTAAATGGATAGAGACTGTTGAGGAAATGGGCTTCACAAAATCAAGCAGAAAGGCGTGGTCGCTACTTCGGAAGCTTGGTGGCAGTAGCAGGATCCAACGACCAACCAGCTCTATTTCTCCAAACACAGTTGCGGCGCACATCAGTAAAACCTCTAGAGCTCCAGGGGATCGAGCTCATACCATAAAAGTTAAAAAGGAACTTAAAAAGTTGAAATCTTTAGTAGGAAACAATTCACTACACTCGCAGCCCTTCTCAATCGAAGAGATAACACTGGCTCTGAGAGACATCAAGCCACGGAAAGCCCCAGGTTTTGATGGAATTCATCCAGAGTTTCTGATTCACTGTGGTAAATTTGCAAAATTATGGCTTGCACAGTTCTTCTCCAGCATGATGGAAACTGGAAGAATACCAAATACCCTTAAGAAAGCAAAAATCATAGCTATACTGAAACCAGGTAAACCGAATGACCAACCAAACAGCTACCGCCCAATTGCCCTTCTTAGCATGATCTACAAACTACTGGAGAGACTTATACGTAACAGAATAAGTCCAGATATCCTAGAGTGTATCCCTGTGGAACAAGCAGGCTTCCGGCCAAACAGGAGCTGCACAGATCAAGTCCTCTCACTAACTTCCTACATCGAGGCAGGCTTCCAAAGACAAGAAAAAACATCCGTGGTATTTATAGGCCTGACAGCGGCTTATGATACTGTATGGAGGCAAGGCCTGATTTACAAACTACTCCGCATCGTACCATGTTTGAAAATGGCTAACCTTACCAACGAGATGCTCTGCAACAGACCATTCCAGGTGATACTTAGAAATTATAGGAGCAAAACAATGAAGCTCAATAATGGCTTGCCCCAAGGATCAGTCCTGGCACCGCTACTTTTCAGCATGTATATAGCCGATATGCCTAATACTAAACCTGAAAAGTTTGGATATGCAGATGACTGGGCCATAGCTACACAACATCGAGATATGGAGCATACTGAGACTGTCCTGACAAGCGACTTGTCCTTGCTGGGAACGTACTTTCGTGAATGGAGACTACAACCTAGTCCAACTAAAACTGAGGCTATGTGTTTCCACCTGAATAATAAACTGGCTAACAGACGCCTTAAGATATATTTTGATAACAATATTCTGCCTTATAATAAAAATCCAAAATACCTGGGAGTGACATTAGATAGAACCCTGAGCTACAAACAACACCTCATCAACACTGCTGCAAAAATCCGTACTAGGAACAATATCATCCAGAAGCTATGTGGTACCAGCTGGGGCTCCTCCGCCTCTACCGTGCGATGCTCTGCTTTGGGACTTGTCTACTCTGCGGCAGAGTACTGTTCCGCTGTTTGGCTAAAGAGCGCTCACACCAAGATGGTGGACACAGTACTGAACCAAACTATGAGGATTATTTCAGGTACAATAAAATCAACCCCCATTCACTGGCTACCTGTACTGATCCACATACCGCCACCTCACTTACGAAAACATGCGCTTCTCAGAGAATTTAAAAAAATACAAGACAACTCGCAACTTCCGATTCACGCTTTGAGCAATGGCATTGACAGAGATAGATTGCGCTCTAGACATCCACCTCTTATAAGGGCCAAAGATCTGGAGGAAAATGGTTTCTGTCTTGAAGAACGCTGGAAAGTGGAATGGGAAGAATCAGCACCACTACAGGTAAACACCTTACTGAAACCGTCGAACAGACCTCCAGGCTTTGGCTTACCACGTAAAACCTGGACCATCCTCAACAGGATCAGGATGGGCCACGGTCGATGTGCGGACTCTCTACACAAATGGGGAAGAGCACCATCCCCAAAGTGCGACTGCGGCGCTGAGAAGCAGAAGATCCGGCACATCATTGCAGAGTGCCCTCTGAGAGCCTACTCAGGTCAAACAACGGACTTCCTGGATGCGACTCGAAGTGCAGTTCAATATATTAAAAACCTAAATGTTAATTTGTAATTATATATATGTTGTTCATGACATAACTGTATTTAATTCTTTATGTCTTGTTTTTTAGAGCCAAAGTTATAAAGTTATTGTAGCAGCTTATTTCTCTATAAACGTGATTTGTACTTGCCATACGATAAATAATAAATCTGTTATTTTCTATCATCCAACAGAGGAAAACTATGAACTATAAATGCACCGCTAACTTCATCCAGATAGAGACCCTGATAACATTTTAGTACATGTCTCTCTTCCGATATATCGAAAACGAACACTGAGTGCTGGCATCGAGAATATGTGGTTATCCTATTAAATATCCACTGGAGCAGATGGCCAGTGATCGTAGTCACTTGCACAGACCATTTTAAAGTTTCATTGCCTGTACTGTAGGAGCATCATATCCTGCAGACTATCAGTGGCAAGAGAGGTCTCTGTTTTGTTGTCTGATACATTGTTTTTTCCGCTGTAACACAACCAAGCGGTGCATTGCTACAACTTTGTACACTGCCATACATTTTGTTTTCTCCTCCACTATTTCGAGGTCTGTGTCAAGTTCTAAACTGATGTTAACATGTTTTGATCCATTGGTTCCCACAGAAAACTGGACATCACCCAGTATAAATCATGTAGCTGCTACTCCCACAACACCTGCATTGGGTTATAAAATAAACGACAGTCACAACATAAGGAAACTGGAAGAGTTTAGTGGCACTGTGGAGCGTTTCCCTAGCAGCTGTTCAAAGGTGGTTTATGACCTCTACATTTAAACTCATCTTTCACAGTGACTGGGTAGCAGATGGGTTGCTGTTCCATTCCGATTGATCCCTCATATTGGAGTCATGTATGCGATCACTGTCTTGTTCCTGTCCATCCCCAGAAGGTGTAGCCCCTCCACCAAGACTCTTGTCTCAAACAAGTGATGTCAGGCAATCATTATGTGATAATCAACTCTATACCAAAGGCCAATGGGATGAAAAAGACACCGTCGATGTACTGTAATAAGCAACACAGTTGAAAGTGCGACGAATTTTACAAATTTTACCAGTTTTTTTCTGTAATTTCAATGACTACCAGTGACACAGTAACATGCTTCCCACTTTCTGTATCATCGCTAAACTGCCCCTCAACTACTTCTGAGTACCATATACTAGATTGCAAATGGAGATAGATTGTGCAGTAAGTCCACTCATTGTTAATTCTCGAACGTGTACATAAAAGTATGCCAGACAGCGATCTACATATTTCTAGTACTTCGATCATAGGGTGTAATTTACGAATATAATTAGCCCATCTTTCCCTGTGCTGACGGGAGTCACAAAGCATTCGCGCATTCTTACGATAAACTTGGACATCGAAAGGTCTCCTCGCGTTGTCTTTGATCAATGTTTCCTGAAACATTGTCGCCGTTTTCATTTGTAGCTGACCACAAGTAGACTATTATATTCCACGTCTCAGAATGGAACAGAGTGAGCTGACTCCATAACTGTGATTCAGCAAACACTATTCTGCACCAGTCTTAGTCACAGCACCCATCCAAATGGCCAAGACATCTCCAGATGCTCGCATGTCGAGGTGGTTAGCACCGCTTATCGGTGTACAGTAGATAAGAGAATGTTGTGGTGGTATAACATCCGGTTATGAAGAAGAAAAGTGTGGTTTATGCATAATGGAGCTCCAGACGGATGTAGTTTTAAGCATTTTATGTAAATCAACTGCGCTGTCAAATCAGAAGTATTGTTCTAATGTCTAAGTTCTGTAACAAGAAGGTATTGGTAAGAGAGAAACGATTGTGGAATATATCTACATCTACATCCATACTCCGCAAGCCACCTGGTGGTGTGCGGCGGAGGGTACCTTGAGTACCTCTATCGGTTCTCCCTTCTATTGCAGTGTCTTATTGTTCGTGGAAAGAAGGATTGTCGGTATGCCTCTGTGTGGGCTCTAATCTCTCTGATTTTATCCTCATGGTCTCTTCGCGAGATATACGTAGGAGGGAGCAATATACTGCTTGACTCCTCGGTGAAGGTATGTTCTCGACACTTCAACAAAAGCCCGTACCAAGCTACTGAGCGTCTCTCCTGCAGAGTCTTCCAATGGAGTTTATCTATCATCTCCGTAACGCTTTCGCGATTACGAAATGATCCTGTAACGAAGAGCGCTGCTCTCAGTTGGATCTTCTCTATCTCTTCTATCAACCCTATCTGGTACGGATCCCACACTAGTGAGCAGTATTCAAGCAGTGGGCGAACAAGCGTACTGTAATCTACTTCCTATGTTTTCGGATTGCATTTCCTTAGGATTCTTCCAATGAATCTCAGTCTGGCATCTGCTTTACCGACGATCAACTTTATATGATCATTCCATTTTAAATCACTCCTAATGCGTACTCCCAGATAATTTATGGAATTAACTGCTTCCAGTTGCTGACCTGCTATATTGTAGCTAAATGATAAAGGATCTTTGTTTCTATGTATTCGCAGCTCATTACATTTGTCTACACTGAGATTCAATTGCCATTCTCTGCACCATGCGTCAATTCGCTGCAGATCCTCCTGCATTTCAGTACAATTTTCCATTGTTACAACCTCTCGATATACCACAGCATCATCTGCCAAAAGCCTCAGTGAACTTCCGATGTCATACACAAGGTCATTTATGTATTTTGTGAATAGCAACGGTCCTTCGACACTCCCCTGCGGCACAAATGAAATCACTCTTACTTCGGAAGACTTCTCTCCATTGAGAATGACATGCTGCGTTCTATTATCTAGGAACTCTTCAATCCAATCACACAATTGGTACGATAGTCCATATGCTCTTACTTTGTTCATTAAACGACTGTGGGGAACTGTATCGAACGCCTTGCGGAAGTCAAGAAACACGGCATCTACTTGGGAACCCGTGTCTATGGCCCTCTGAGTCTCGTGGATGAATAGCGCGAGCTGGGTTTCACACGATCGACTTTTTCGAAACCCATGCTGATTCCTACAGAGTAGATTTGTAGTCTCCAGAAAAGTCATTATAGTCGAACATAATCCGTGTTCCAAAACCAGCGTTCGGCTTCTGGTCGGCTAGTTTTCCTCCTGGTGTGCGTGGAAGTGGACTAACTGAGAGAGGGCCCTGACGTAGTGGTATTGAAAGCTGACAAAGGTAATGAAACTGTTTTGTTACCTCGTGGTGTGTATAAAGGTAAGATATATGGTCTGCTAAGTGACTCTACCTATAGGGGGATTGATTACGATCCTACAGGACGTGTGTAACGAAAAACTTCAGCACTATTAAATTCCTCCTCCTTACCGCAAGAGACCATCAAGAGGTTAAGACCACATGGTTGTGTACCTCCAAGACTGTATGGTCTTCCAAAGATTCACAAAGAGGGTCTTCCTCTGCGTCCAATACTGAACAACATTGGAGCTCCTACATATGATTCAGCTAAACATCTCGCTTCCTTACTGAGACCTTTCGTAGGCAAGTGCTCACATCACATACGAAACTCAGCTGATTTTATCAATAGACTGGGGGCTCTTCGTCTTAGCAGTGTAGACCTTCTAGTACGTTTTGATGTGGTCTCACTTTTTACAAAAGTTCCTCTTGCAGATTCTTTGACACTGGTTGGTAACATGCTTCCTGTTGATATCACTGCTTTGTTGAGGCACGCTCTTTCCTCAACTTATTTTATGTTTAATCAAGAATATTTTGAACAGACTGATGGTGTCGCCATGGGTAGTCCCCTGTCTCCTTTGGTGGCCAACCTTTTTATGGAGGATTTTGAAGGAGAGCGCTTGAATCAGCTGCCCTGAAGCCAACAGTTTTTTGGCGGTATGTGGATGACACTTTCATAGAGTGGCCTCATGGAGAAGATAAATTAATGGAGTTTCTACATCACCTCAACTCCATTAATAGCAACATCCTGTTCACCATGGAAATAGAGAAAGATGGTTGTTTGCCTTTCTTGGATATCCTGGTTCGAAGGAAGAATGATGGTTCTCTAGGGCATTCAGTTTACCGGAAACCCACTCATACTGATTTGTACCTGCAAGCATCGAGTTGCAATCACCCATCGCAAACCATGAGTTTGCTTAAAACACTTGTTCATAGAGCTCATACTGTCTCAGATCTAGATAGCTTACCTCAAGAACTCGCCCATCTAAAGACAGTATTCAGCGAAAATGGGTATTCCATCCGGCAGATTAACAGGGCACTAACAGTTAAAACTAAGAAGCAGGAAGTGAATAAAGAGGAGAACATGCCGGAACAATCTTTAACTTTTCTTCCTTTCGTTGGCAACACTTCGTTTAAAATAGCAAGAATCCTCCGAAAATTTCAGGTAAAAGTGGTTTTCCGCCCACCATCGAAGATTGCGGACCTTGTGGGATCAGTTAAGGACAATCTGTTACTACGAAAGGCCGGAATTTACAAGATACCGTGCCAATGTGGTATGGCTTACATAGGTCAAACCACACGCACCGTGAAAGAACGCTGCACTGAACATCAACGTTACACCCGCCTTTTGCAGCCAAGCAAGTCCGCTATTGCTGAACATTGTATTTCTACTGGACATTCAATGGAGTATGAGAAAACAATGATTTTGTCCACAGCAACGTCTTTCTGGGACTCCATTATTAAGGAATCCGTAGAAATACGACTGGCGGAAAATCTGTTAAACCTTGATAGCGGCTACCAGCTGGACAGTTCATGGAATCCCATCATCTCCACGACTTGCTCAAATCGAAGACGACAGAGTGCGTCGACGGCCGTGGCAAACAGCAACACAGAGAGCGACTGAGTTCCGCTATTCCACCAGTGAGGGCGCTGCCGGCGGGCAGTGTGGTTCAACTATCAAGTTTTCGACGCATGCGCAGAATACTTACAGTACGCTACATATTGTGGAACGGAGGACGTTTTCGCCAGTCTGCGACGGCTCACCTGAAGATGACTGGCAGGAGCCCAGTTGAAATGTCGTGCGAAGTATTGAACGACGACCGGCTGCAATCCCGAAATTTGTTTGAACAGTTGATCTACAACTGTTTGTGCAGATACGTTCGTGTCCCGTGTAGCTTCTACCCCGCGACCGCTCGCGGCCCGTTGGACTGGGATGGCCGGCAGCCAGGACGCCGGGAGTTTGTAGCCATCTTCTCTGTTGATGCTGTCAGGCTGCTTAATAATTTCGATCGCCTACCGTATTTTGCGTTCTCTGTTTCTCGATATGTACAAAATAGTTTGCCTCCGAGATTCTTCTAAATTGTCCATCTGCAGAAAGTGGCAGTGGGTTCCAAAGTACTTCATGAACTTTTCGATATGTATTTCTTCTGATTTTCCTGTCTGTGTTTAGGCACCAGTATGTTTCTAAAAGTGAGGAAAATAAAAAATATGAGCATAACATTCCTGACTCTGGTAGCAAATGTAAACTAAGTCTACTCAGCGTTTTTATTAGCGATCAGAATAAAAAAGCGCCACAGTTGTTTAAATATTCCTTACTGCAGTCGTTTTCCTGACTAATTCTTTAACTAAATAAGTAAACTACATTCCATACACTGCCTTGTATCCCATAAATTGTTTAAATAAACAATATTCCACGAATTGTCTAAATTGTTGAAACTATATTCTATGCAGTGCAATCGATTTCCCTTCAAATGACCAATCAACTTAGTTGTTTTACTGCCAATTTGAGTGAGGGCTGGATGTTTCCCAGAGAGGAGGGGTTAAATAATTGATTGGTTTAATAAATTAATCAATAAAATTGATATAAAAAGTGCTTATGCCAGTGAGGGGAGTTCCCAAGGGAAGGGGGAGGAGGATGTTGAGGAGGAAGGGTAGGGGGATTAGCAGAACAATAGGCTACGAAACTGTCAATCAAAAGAGAGCAATAGCTTTGCCCCTGAATGTATGCTTGCCCCTGAATCTAGGCAACTAACATCAACAAATTGTGCTGATATCTTGGTTGCCACACTACTCCTATTAAATGTTGTTTCTGTTTCACTGTTGTTTGATGTGGGTCTGTTGTCTGTTGCACAGTGTAGCTATCATCTGATGCTGTAGATGACCAAGCTCGACCACCTGCTTTTCTTAGGGAGTAGTACCTGTGGTTTGGATCGCTCGCTATGCATCTGAAACACTGCTGTGAGCAACACCAAGCTTCTGGACTGCATTCGTCGCGCTTTATTCTTCCTTGAGTTTCCACACAATCCTTTTAAAGTCATCCAGTTGCTGCCTCCAGGCCATCTGTAATGCAGACCACTATCACAGTGCACTGTAACTGTTCGCTGTTTCACACACAATCTTTTCCCTCACCTTCAACACTCTCGTGTTGAGGGGGCAGCTCCATTTGGCACTATACTCACAGTGACCGCACGCCGAGGCCCATGAGAAACACAAACACAGGTCATGGTACATGACTGCATGTCTTACGAGAGCCAGCAGCTGTTTCCGGAGGGGAGGGGGGGGGGAGCCGTTGAGGGGCTGGGAGCGAGTAGCTGAGTAGCTTTAGAAACGAGCGTTCGAAAAAGTATGATAAGTTCGTTGTGACGGCCGTATTTCTCGTGAGCCCGACCTCACCCCATGCGACGTCGACTGGCATTGCACGACTGGGAAATCTCTCACAGTAAGTTCCCACTCCTTTATTCATTTACACCGAGTAGTTCATATGTTATGTTTCTTTATCCACATCGTCCTTAAGTTTTGCAGTACAGTGTAAATAACCCGCCTAATCTATATCGGCTCCTTTATTAAAGTTCCTGTAAACGATCAAACCTGTCTGTCAAATTCGTGGTTTGTTTTACACAGATTTGTCAAACGAGCTTCCAGTTTGTCAAATTTTTCACTTTTGGAGCAGCTCTCGCATTTATTTTTGACGGAAGTGGGAGTGGCTGCCAGAGGAAACAAAGCAGCGCTGTGTATAAAGAAAAAGAAAATAAGACGCTGTTCCAGGGAGTTCTTGAACTTGAGTGAGAACCTGCAAAAGGAAATATTGCAAATAGAATCTTATGTTTACATCAACTTTGTCTGAATGGCAGTCAAACTTTTAATTATTCCTTAGAATTACGTCGCTCTATTGAAAAATACACAGTTGTGTGAAATACAGCTGGGGAAAATGAAAGTGGACTGGAAAATGTGGATATTGTTGGACATGAATTTGAGGCAGTATTAACGGAGGAGGAAAAGACCTACAGTTAATTCTAGCAAGATGGAGCAACTGCCCATACATCCGGCCAAACCTTGGAGCACATTTACACAGTCCTCTTGCCTGCCAGAGTCGTTGGCGGGGGTCAGTCTGGTCGCAGCCCTAGTTGGCCACCCAGATCAGCAGTTACAGCAGCCCAGCTTCGATCTGCCTTCAGCAACTAGCTTACAATGGCCCAAAACTGCCAAGGCATGAATGGTGGTCACTTTCAACATGTGCTTCCGGGCCACTTTTATTTGTCTCACCATGTATTTACCAGTTTCTCAGGATTATCTGTATGAGATATCTGGTAACTCCAACAGGTTTCTAAAATAAAATTAGCTGTACCAAGCATAAGCTCCCCGCCAGCCTGATGTAAACTTCCGTTTAATAATGCGAACTTCTTCATAAAGTGCTCCTGGATTTTATGTTCAAAACTGTTAAATCCTAAGTTCTGAATATTGCAGTTTCTCCAAAACAACCTGTCGCATTATAATCAGTAAAATACCGTCGAATTCATCCGTTGTAGAGCTAGGACACTATCAACAGAATTTACTGAAGTTAGTTTGAAAAATCGAAGTCGATACTGATATCTCTGTAATTAGTATAACTATGCAAAGATACTACACACCACTGACTGAGGAAGTTTCGTAAGTCATTTGGTCGAAAACAGAGTTTTGATATCTCAAAAGGATATCTGTTCAAGGAATCTAAACTATTGTCATTATCTTTTAAATATTATAGTGTTCCCAAATCTATTGTAGTGTGGACACTATTACTGGGTACACAAGAATCAGAGTCCTTAACTAGTATACCACAAGATTCTACCTTATTCTTTTTAATCAGAGTGTAACAAGTTGTTCCCATTTTCTTCATCTTGCTTCTCCTCTGTACTTCTTAAATAAACAATACTTTAAGTTATTTTCTAATTATTTTCTGTAGCCATTTCATTTTGAAATCGGGTAAGATGTGAAGGCAGTTTTCTAATTTATAGAATCTCTTAAAACGCCGATTAAGACGTTTTTTAATAATTTTATCGGCACCTCACTGTACGTAGGGTTATCCATTTGCAAGCTGCTGAGCATTCTTCATATTCCCATTAGTTCTGGCAGAAGACAAATATACTAGGTATCTTTATCCCCTTATAAAGTTCTGACGCTGTTAGCAACATATTTTGAACAGCCGATAAATTCGTTAAGAAATTGTATTTCAGTTTCTCTAAAAGCTGCTATTTCGTATTTCATTAATGTTTCAGTTAGTGTATCCTTGACTGCGAGTAGGTCTTGAATAGAATTATAGTATAAATTCCATTGTGTTGGGTATAGATAAGTAGGAGATTTTCCAGTTGATTCTAAATAGCTTTCACAAGCTTTAGGAAACCTTAAACACAGATTTCAAAACGATTAACAATTTGGCATGGATACATCATAATTTTTTTATATGAATTACTTTCGGATCTGGCCTTACCATACCTCTTTATGCTATTAAATGTAATGTGTGCGTGGCACAGCTCTCGTGTTTAGGAAGTTGCAACTCTTCAAAAAAAGTCTACGGAAATTCTCTTAGCCTTAACACATAATAAATATAGTAGTAGTTGTAATAATAATAATAATCAACAACGAAATTACCATACTCATCTTCAATATTTTGTGTATGAGCTGAATTACTTTCACCTGTTCCCTGATCAGAATCTTTTGCATATATTTTGAAAGCTTTGACCACTTTTTATCTATTGTCGGTAAAATTCAAGAGAAGCATTTTTATTTAACAAACGCAAAATACTCTTATATTCTAAGTCTTTCAAATAAAACAGAAAACGCTTTTTAAAAAAAAACCTGTTTCAAATGCAAAATTAAAAGTAGGTATGTTTCATTTTCTATGTGCATACAATTCACTTTTCTGTTAATAGATAGAGGCTTGTTAGCGTGTGCTCTTGTACAGTCTTGTATGAAATGAATGTAAGTCTTGTCTTTCGTTGGTAGTTCTCGGAATAATAGATAGTCAAGTATTGTACTCATACCCATTCAGGAGTCAGTTTTTGGTGCAAGAAGATAGGTTCGTGTTGCAGTAACTGCCGAGCACATTCCTGTTTTCATACGCAGAGGTTTTTGATCTAATATGAGAATTTTCAGAATTCTATCTTTGGTTGCTGCGCTTCAACAAAGAATATAATAATTTCATATCAACCTCTCCATTTTGCGATAGGCAACAGTTCGAATTACGTCCAGTAACAGTGTCTGAATTGGTCATATGATGCACTAGTGTTTATTTGTATGGTTTCAGTTTGTATTTATGGACAGGCAAGCAATGGTACACTTCATTTCAGGTTTAGTGCACTGTCTTGCCCTTGGGGTGGAAAAATGACCGTAAAAGATGGAATAATCGGCAATGAACAACGGTATGAGGATGCAGAAGGCAATGGAAACCACTGCATTAAAGACACATAATGTGAACCCACAGGACACCATCGGTGTAACAGTTCTAAATTGTCGTAGCTTTGTTGGGAAAGTACCAGAGCTCGAAGCGCTATAGAAATCTCTCATTCACAAAACGTTAAAGGCATTGAAAGCTGGCTAAAGCGGGATGTAAGTTCAACCGAAAGTTTTTGTGAAGAACGTATGAAACGTCCCCTTTTGAAGAATTATACACGACTGTCCTTAAACTGACACACAATATTTTGTTAGCGCAACGCAATCTGACTTTCAATAATCCCTACAAAAGAATGGGCCCTGACTAACAGTAAACTATACCTTTCACAAATCACTTACCTTACAAAAATCTTCGCTACTCAAGCTACTGCAATACAGCGAGCGCCACTACTGCCAGCTAAATAAAAGATTCAAACTACTGAAGGCACTAACTACTGATAGGGATAGTTAGCAAATGAAAGATATTAATAGAGAACAAACAATGTATTTACCTTGATATCATCATATATAAATATAGCAGTTCATGACAAATTTCAAAACTCCGCCATCTCTCTCCCCACATCCACCACTGCTGGCGGCTCACCTCCAACTGCGCAACGCTACGCGCTGTTCACAGCCAGCTGCCTAACACTACAATGGCGAGTATTACAACAATGCAAAGCAGCCACAGACTGCACACAGCACAGCCAGTGATTTTCATACAGAGGTGGCGTTACAAAAAACCCTAAACAGCCTACTTACATAGCCCCCATGCTCCCCACAAAAAATTTTACAAATTGGATTGGGCAGTGGCCAATACAGATTTGAAAAAATTTTTCATAGTTACAATAACAAAGAAATCAAATGCACACACTTATTGATACTATGTTGGTCAAAAGCTAAAATTTTCTAACAGTCCATAAAGATAGTCCTGATCATTCATCATAATAGTAATTACAGGTTTTTTTTCACAAAGTCTCATTAGTAAAAGAAATTGCACACAGAAGTAGTGGATTTCCATTCAGTCTTGAAGAAGTAGTGTTGTCCTTCCAACGGAAAGACAGTGCTGACTCTTGACATGCTGACAGGTAATGGGCCATAATGGAGCAAACCCACAGCAGAGTCATTCGAAGTTTTGAAGAATATTGGTGGGTAGGTCATCACAGAGCAGACCCACTGGAGTCCTGGTAGAGATTGTGGTATTCGTGGGCCACCAGAGGTGCAGACCCACTGCAGTCCTTGTAGAAATAATGGTATTGGTGGGCCATCAAAGATGCAGACCTACTGTAGTCCTTGTAGAAATAATGGTATTGATGGATCATCAAAGATGTAGACCCACTGTAGTCCTTGAAGAGACAGCCAGCAGCCATCTGTTGCGACTGTGCAGGTGCACAATCACCATCGAAGAGTCTTGCGGAGAATATAGCAAGTCCATGAACCACCACTTGTGCACTCACAAAATTTTTTTTGAAATGTCCTTCGAACCAGCAATGCTGTTATCCAGTCCCTTGCTGAATTATTAACACACGTGCAAACACTATCAGTCCCTACTTCTCACATATTGTCCATATACTATGACCAACGGAAACGTGTGCAGTGAAATGTAACTTACATGTTAATAATATCATGAACTGGTGACAATTACAATTTTATAACATAAGAATACAATAACAAAGGTACAAAATACATCATTAAAAACATAAATATACAGATAACATTTGTAGTACAGGCTTTACAAAAGAATCGAACTAACATATACATCAGTGGAATTATGACATGAGTACATACATAAAAGATCACAATAACTTTTGAAACATCAACTTCACACATGAGCATTAAACAGAACGGAATTAATAATGTCTAACATCTTTACAAAGTAAATAACATATTATTAATGCCAATTATATTCGAGGATAACAGTATTCCTCATCATAGTGAATGTAGCTTAATATTAAAAGAAGAAAAAATTCTATGAAACTACACAGAGACAGGAAGAAAACAAATACACAAGGGTACACAAACACATAGTGGGATAACACCAATAGGAAAGGACAGGGTTCGTTTTCAGTGTAACATTTGGTACTGCAGTCCAACCCAAAACTTCATATATCTTTCCTCTTATTTCATCCTTTGTTTCCACCAAAAAATTCTATCTAAGCATGCTTTCTGTATTTATATGTTCACACATTTCTTACCTTAACATTTATTTCCAAGAAAATCCTACCTAAACCTGTTTTCTGTACTTTTTTTCGTATAACTTCTCAATGCATTTCTTCCAATTCATCGCAACTCTTTCTCTTAGAGGCTACCCCCTCTTAAGCTAACTTAAATCTACTGAGCTCAGATGCTAAACTAAGGGACGAGGCAATGCAGCAGCACAAAATAAGTAACACAAACATCAATGACAAAAAATTTAAATAGGCAAAGCAAGCAGCATAAATTACAACTAATATAAGGCAATGAGCAGCAAACAAGAAAAATAAATCAGTAGTAAACTGGCTTAACAGAGTAATGCAACGTGAAATTTAGTAGCACTACGCCTCGCAACCAACAACAGGAAATGAAATAACTTATACCTAAACATGACATAGCTCAAGCAGAAAAAATATTACAGTAAAAACAACAATGCAGATAAGGGAAATGTATATTCACATCTTAATGTCTATGTAATTAAAGTGGTGCACCACAACAACTTATTGTAAAAAAAATATTACCATGTACTTGAAAAGAAAATTATGTGTCCAGTTACTGTTACTAGTCCCTTCTTATTGTTCTTTCCTTTCCAAGTGCTCCTTTTTTTAAAGAATGTGGATTACAAAATTATTATTTAATAGATCTGTTGACAGAAAGTGTTCACATTAGCAAATGCATTTTATTTTATAAAAGCAATGCTGCAACACAGCTGGAAACCAGATATCAAGTGAAATAAGCAACTACGAAAAGCAAAGCATAAAAATATCATTCAATAGTCATGTGACATTTCATTAATTAGTAGAAATTCTCTCAACTCTCATAGAAAGACGCTTGTCGTAATCAGGTGTGCAGATGTAAAAATATTTCTCGTCATTTCATTAGGCATTTCAGTAAATATCATAAATTACGAGCTCCACAGTATGCTTTCGACAAGGAAATGTCAATAGCAAGGATAATGGCCTCCCCTTTTTTTTTCTACCTGTGCTTCCGGAAAGGCACACCCTAATGGCTTGCTCTCCAGGTGTCTGACACAGCTGTGTGCCGACGACGCACATGCAGGTGGTCACTTAACTTTCTTACGGAAATATTTACGACAGCAGTTTCCGCTACAGTGACAGTCTCATATAAAATGTTTCACAGGTCAAGAATTTGCATTGCAAATGTGTAGAAACAAAACCCTATAAATATAAGTGTCCAAATAAAATATTCGTCAGCATTGTGATACAGTCACGCATTTACGCACATTTCATAACTCTTTAAGTACGCTTCTTGGTTTCCAACATACTTCTTATTCCTCATATACGGTAGCATCATCTTATTGATCATAAACATATCTCAACAGCATAGTACACATCGTCGTCGTAATAATATCATAACATCTCAGTCAATTCTCAAAATCGTTGTAGCTTCCTCCAATAATTTCAAAACCTAAAAAAAATTCTCTACTCATTTCAATAGTGTCATCTACCTCAAACGTACTTTAAAATCATGCTCCCTTACCAAATATATCATTCAAAGCTCTCATAGTATCACAATGGTTCCGAAAAAATATGAGCATTTCACAAAGTACAGACACAATACAATTTAATTAGTGTGAAGTTATCCAACTGTGTAATTGCGTAAACATCTGTCACTGATGTAATAAAAAAAGTTTATCTCTCAGTTACATGATCAGATAGCTGTGTAATTTGTGTGTTAGAGAAATATGGTACCGATGTGTAAAGTTGTATAAGCAAATACCATATTAGCTAGGGTTCCTTGTGGTTGCCACACACATGGTACACAAAGTAAGCGTGTACCCCCCTGAGGATTAATGTAATTATACCCTCAGGTGCTACAGATTACAGCAAAGGAATGAAATGTATCACGGAAAATCTTCGTATCATTGTACTTCAAATATCTTTAAAAATAAATGTTTTAAGTACAAAATTAATCACTCAAATGCGTGTCCTGTAGCGCTAAATTTGTGTCTTGCTGTAAGATAATTCTGTGGAAGTGTCGTAATTATTGTCCTCCGAGAGCTAAGTTCTGCAGAAGTCAATGTACTTACCCCATCATAAACAGAAGTGAAATGCTTTGTGTATAGATATCGTAGTTATTACGTACATTACTGTGATCAAGAAAGTACTATACTGTAAAGTATTGTTGTGCTACGAAAAAGGCTCTCATATTGTAGCTTACTACTAAAACATGTTTTGCTTTCCAGAAGAATTCAGAAAAACTGTGCGAATATAAAACAGATACACCGCAAAAACAACATTGTAAATTGTCACTCATTAGTAGCGTCGTGATAAAACCGTGTAGTTGTCACATAAACTAACCACTGTGTCGTCTGGTATCTCACAGAAAGTACTTTAAACCCAGAATGTATTTTCAAGTAAACCAAAATGTTGCATTAAAATCTCATTAGCAGTACTGGTAAATGTTCTAAGTATGTGAGCCTTATAGTCGTTACGTAATCATGCAACTAACAAGCAAGAATGTACAAATACAACACTGTGTCATCTGTTCACTATAACAATGCATTCGTAATTTCTGTTTAAAAATGTTCCCTAGGTTCTAGACTGGATATTTAACTTCAAACATTGTTGCATGTTAACAGTTTCTTAAGTCTGACACAGCATACTAGTAATGTAAAGTGAAAAGTTATATGGCAAAGACAAAGTTAAAAAGCAGATTATCTTTCAATAAACGGTTTTACATGTGAAATGTGGTGTAAATCTTTACTCTTCCTAGGACGCAGAGTTTCAACTTTAACGCAATTATCATGCGGTATACGTCGTTAAACAATACTGGAATTTTTCTTAAGGTTAGCTTCTATGTTATTTTTCTCTGAACCAGCCGGCGCACGTGGGTGCCTGCGGCGCGAGTCATTGTCTGTTCCTTTGTTGGCGCGTCGCTATTGGGATTAGGAGACCTAGCTTCTACAAATTCACCGTGACGAGAGGGCCCTGCCCTGTTTAAATCCCGCCAGTTCTGATGCAATTCAGGTTTGTCGTTACGATCACATCGTCTGTCGTCATGTCGGTAGTTCCTGTAGTTTCTTTCTTGTCGGTTAAGTGGTGGAGAATTTCTCCCTGAATCGTAACTGCGCGCTGGACCGTTGCGTCTAAAGTTATTCTGTCTCCCTTGATAATAATTATTTTGGTTCCCAAATTGTCTGTTTCTCTGATTGTCTCTGTGATAGTCACTACTGCGGAGAGGTGATCTTTCCCTGTAATTATTACTACTCTGCCAACGGTTGTAATACGGGTGGTGTCTGTTTCGGTCACGATTTGTGTTGTGAGAATAGCCTTGTCGCGTCCAGTTATTATTTCTTTCATCGCGGAATTGCGAGTGATGTGATCTGTAATTGTTGTGCTCCTGCGTTCCGCGATTGTCAGTGTCACTTTCCAGTTCTTGTAACAGTCCCTGAAAAGCTTCAATGTCGTCTTTGCAACGTCCTGCCAAAATAATATGTCGTAAATGTTCAGGTAATTTGATTAAGCAAATGCGGATGAGTTTTGAGGGGCTGTATGGGTTTGAAAGATACTGATTCTTATGCAACATGTCTTCAAAATATTTCACAAGACTGGAAAATTCAGATTGTTCGAAATGTTTCATCATTACGATGCCATATTTTACTCGGTCTTGTGTGGCTTGAGACCAATATGCTGAGAGGAAGGCATGGTAAAACTCTCCTTCACTGTGGCAATCGTGAATGACCGATCGCATTCTTACAGCTGGTTCATTCTCTAAGTAGCCACACATAAATTCTAATCTGTGCTCTAACGACCAGTTGGGAGGAAAACAATGAGAGAATTGATGGAGCCATGCTTGTGGATGAATGTCGTTGCCAGAATTCTTAAATGTTTTGAATTTATGTGTAGTAATGAACAGCTTATAGTCAAAATCATCGTGTCGGCGAGTCGTATGTCGGTCATTGTTAGGTCGTTTCGGCGGTTCCATCTCAAAATCCAATGCGCCTTGCCAATTTCTTTCATAATTTCCGAAGTGTCCTGTGTTATTATTTTGTGGTTGTTCCGTATTTCTATGTCCCTCTTCCCGTATTGGAGCGCGAGTGTCCTCTGAAATACGTAATTCTTGTATTACCTGCGTCAACTGATCTTGTACTTCCCGGATTTCTCTTTTGTACTGTGTATTGATTTGATTTTGATTTTGTTTGAATTTTCTTATTTGTTCATACTCTTCTGTGTCAGTGAAGGTTATGGGTCTTGTGTCATTCAGATCATCATCTACCTTTGTAGATAAGTTAGTGACATGATCCGAAAGTTCGGCTACTTTCTCCGATAGTGTACTTATTTCCTCCATGTGTCTTTCTGAACCAATTTTCAGGGTATCTACTGTGTCCTTTAAGTTTTCCTGAGTTCTTGCAAGTTGCGTAACCGAATCGGTGGATGCAACTGGGTCAATTTTAGCTTGCAAGGTCTCATGATTTTCATGAACAATAGTTTGCAGTTCTTTTATGGCTGCTTCGTGATTCTGTAATACATTTTCATGACGCGAAAAAATAGGTTGGAAATGCTCACAAATTTGTGTTTTTACGTCATTACAGACCTTTTGACATGTCGATTCGATGTTATGTAACTCAGTGGTTAAATCTTCACGTGTTTGTTCAAGTGTAGTGTCTAACTTTTGAAGATTTTGTTCCATTGTGTCTAACTTTTTGAGATTTTGTTCCACTGTGTCCAACTTTTTGAGATTTTGTTCCACTGTGTCTAACTGTTGCTGTGTTTGTCTCTGGTGTTGTTCCATTGTGTCTAACTTTTCAAGCTTTTGTCCCATTTGTTGCATTAATTGTAATAACAATGCACTGGTGTCTGAAACATGTTCCTCAGTGCTTTTCGGCAGTGAAGTTGCACCGGCAACATCCACATTTTGACAAGCAGAAAATGTTTCTTGACTCATTTGAGAAAACGATGAGAACCCAAAACCTGAGTCTACAGTATTTGCAATATTGTGTTCTGTCATTTCGGATTCCTGAGGCGAGCTGTTGTCGACCGATCGATCGATAATGCTTCCCTCTTCACTAATTGTATCACTGTCCACGCCATTGGTTGCCGCCCACTCCATTTCCCTATGCACAATTACCAAATTACTACTTTGAACATCAGTTAATTCATTACTCGGTGGCGCTAACACATTGCTTTCATTTTCACTGTCATTTCTCAGTTTACTTTGGAGCCTAGTATTACGTTTTTCACACGCCATTATTGTCACAGTATTTCACACGACAACACAGAAAAACACAATTTGAAGATCAAAAATAAGAGAACACGTTAACATAGCACTGAAAATAATATCTAGTTAATTCCAGCTGCGAAATACTTGGTGCAAATCTACATGCATGCCACAACTGTTTTACTGTACAACAATGAAAGTCTGCAACTACAAAGGAGATTTTCTCTACAATTACGCGCTAGCAATAAACAAAATCTACACTAATTACACAAACTACAACAAAAAATCAGAAGATTCCAGTGAGGTATCCTCGGCTAAGGGTCGACATATGAAACGTCCCCTTAGAACAATTATACACGACTGTCCTTAAACTGACACACAATATTTTGTTAGCGCAACGCAATCTGACTTTCAATAATCCCTACAAAAGAATGGGCCCTGACTAACAGTAAACTATACCTTTCACAAATCACTTACCTCACAAAAATCTTCGCTACTCAAGCTACTGCAATACAGCGAGCGCCACTACTGCCAGCTAAATAAAAGATTCAAACTACTGAAAGCACTAACTACTGATAGGGATAGTTAGCAAATGAAAGATATTAATAGAGAACAAACAATGTATTTACCTTGATATCATCATATATAAATATAGCAGTTCATGACAAATTTCAAAACTCCGCCATCTCTCTCCCCACATCCACCACTGCTGGCGGCTCACCTCCAACTGCGCAACGCTACGCGCTGTTCACAGCCAGCTGCCTAACACTACAATGGCGAGTATTACAACAATGCAAAGCAGCCACAGACTGCACACAGCACAGCCAGTGATTTTCATACAGAGGTGGCGTTACAAAAAACCCTAAACAGCCTACTTACAAACGTAACGTTGTTCAGAAAGGATAGGGTAAACAAAGTTGGCGATGGCATGTTTGTTGCTGGTAGAAGTAGTTTATTTTGTAGAAAAATTGAAGTAAATGGATCCTGTGAGTTAGTATGGGCAGAGCTCATTCTTGGAAACCAGACTAAAATAATAATTAGATCCTTTTACCGACTGCACAACTTAGATGACACAATTACTGTAAGGTCCAAACAAAACTTGAGCTTAGTTTGAAACAAGGACCCGACTCATACAATTGTAATTGCTGGTGACTTTAACTTACCCTAGATATGTTATATTACAGGACTTTGTTTCTCACGCACCGACGTTGTTACGATACACACCGCCGTATTACACGCTACAATTCTAAGCCCACTAGCGTAAGGAGGGCTGCAGATATGTAGACATGGAGAATACGGATGTAGAATACCAATAAAGTTTGTTTTATTTAAAAAGCTTTAAGAGTTTTCACATAAAACATTCGGAGGCATTACTTTTCAGCACGTTCTCGTATATTAAGACACATGTTGGTGATAATATATGTTTAAATCCAGACGTACGCACAAAACATCATCCGAAATTGTGCTAAATACATTCTCTGACATTATTTTGACGAGTTAGTCTTTCGACCAATTAGTTCATGAGCCCAGACGAATAATAAACAGTCGTGAAACCGCCCTTGACCACTTAGCAACAAATAATCCTGATCTAATAACGAGAATCAAAACGGATACAGGGATCAGTGAACACAGGATTGTTGTAGCGAGATTGAATACTGTAACCCCCATATCCTCCAAAAATCAACGAAAAATATACCTATTAAAAAAAGCAGATAAAAACTCACTTAGCGCCTTCGTGAGAGACAGTCTCCACTTCGTCCAAATTAACAATGTAAGTGTAGATCAGATGTGACTTGAATTCAAAGAAGTAGCATCGACAGCGATTAAGAGATTTATACTAAATAATTTAAGAAACGACCGAACTCATCCTCCTTGGTAAACAAAACGGGTCAGAACACTGTTGCATAAACAACGAAAAAAGCATGTCAAATTTAAAAGAACGCAAAATCTCCAGGACCGGCGATCTTTTAGTGAAGCTCGACATTTAGAGTGGACTTCAAAGCGAGATGCTTATAACAGTTTCCACTGCGAAACTTTGTTTCGAAACCTGGCAGAAAATGAAATGAGATTCTGGTCTTACGTAAAGTATGCTAGCGGCAAGGCAATCAATGCCTTCTTTGGGCGGCAGCAAAGAAAGTGCTATCGACGACAGTAATGCCAACGCAGAGTTACTAAACACAGCCTTCCGATATTCCTTCACCAAGTAAGAGGAAGTAAATATTCCAGAATTCGAATCAAGGACAGCTGCCAACATGAGTAACTTAGACGAAGGTATGCTCGGAGTTGTGAAGCAACTTAAATCACTTAATCAAAGCAAGTCTTCTGGTCCAGACTGTATACCAATTAGGTTCCTTTCAGAGTAAGCTAATGCAATATCTCCATACTAATCAATCATATACAACCGCTCGCTCAACAAAAGATCAGTACCAAAGGAGTGGAAAGTTGCATAGGTCAAACCCAAAATTCGAGAAAGTTAGTAGGAGTAATCCACTAATTTACGGGCCCATATTATTAACTTCAATAGGCAGCAGGATTTTGGAACATGTGTTCGAACATTATGAATTACCTCAAGAGAACGGTATATTCACACACAGTCAACACGGACTGAGAAAACGTCGTTCATGTGCAACACAGCTTGCGCTTTCCTCACACGAAGTGTTGAGTGCTATTGACAAGGGATTTCAAATTGATTCCGTATTTCTAGATTCCCAGAAGGCTTTTGACACTGTACCACATAAACAGCTTGTAGTGAAATTGCGTGCTTGTGGAGTATCGTCTCAGTTATGTGACTGGATTCGTGATTTTCTGTCAGAAAGGTCGTAGTTCGTAGTAATTGGCGGAAAGTCATCGAGTGAAATAGAAGTGATGTGTGGCTTTCTCCAAGCTAGTGTTATAGACCCTCCGCTGTTCCTTATCTACATAAATGATTTATGAGACAATCTGAGCAGCCTTCTTAGGTTGTTTGCAGATGATGCTGTCGTTTATGGTCTAGTAAAGTCATCAGAAGATCAAAACAAGTTGCAAAACTATTTGGAAAAGATATCTGTATGGTGTGAAAATCGGCAATTGACCCTAAATAATGGAAAGTGTGAGGTCATCCATATGAGTGCTAAAAGAAATCCGTTAAATTTCTGTTACACGATAAATCAGTGAAATTTAAATACCGTAAATTCGAATAAATACCTACAAATACAATAACAAACAACTTAAAGAGGAAAGAGAACATTGAAAACGTTAACCAAAGACTGCGTTTTATTGGCAGAACAGAAAATGTAACAAACCTATTAAAGAGACTCCTTACACTACACTTGTCCCTCCTCTTTTGTAGTACTGCTGCGCGGCAGATAGTATTAACGGATTACATCGAGAAAGTTCAAAGAAGAGCAGCACGTTTTGCACTACCGCGACATTGGGGAGAGAGTGTCACTGACATGCTACAGGATTTTGGGTGGACGTCATTAAAACAAAGGCGTTTCTCATTTCTGTGGAATCTTCTCACGAAATTAAAAAAAAAAAGTTTAAATGTGTGTGGAATCTTATGGGACTTAACTGCTAAGGTCATCAGTCCCTAAGCTTACACACTACTTAACCTAAATTATCCTAATGACAAACACACACACCCATGCCCGACGGAGGCCTCGAACATCCGCCGGGACCATCCGCACAGTCCATAACTGCAGCACCCGGGACCGCTCGGCTAATCCCGCGCGGCCTCGAAATTTCAATCACCTTCTTTTTCCCCCGAATGGGAAAACATTCTGTTGACACCGATCTATGCCGGGAGAAACGATCATCGTAATAAAATAAGGGAAATCAGAGCTCGCATGGAAAGATACAGGTCTTTGTTTTTTCTGCGCGCTTTGCGGGAGTGAAATAATACAGAATTATTGTGAACGTGGTTCGATGAACCCTCTGCCAGGTACTTAAGTGTGATTTGCAGAGTATCCATGTGGATGTAGACATGTAGCCTGTAAACTGAAAAAGTTTCGAGATGGTCTCTCCATTGGCAAAAGATTCCGGACTAGTCACCCACTCGGATATCCAGGAGGGGACTGGCAGGAGAAATGACCATGAGAAAAATATCGAATAACCAACGAAAGGATGACGTTCTACGAGTCGAGCTCTGAAGTGCCAGACGTCTGAACGTGGTAGGGTAGCTAGAAAATTTGAAAAGGGAAATTAAGATATAAAGTGGTCAGTGAAGTGAAATGAACTGCAAGGATATCTGATCAGATGAGTATACTGTAACATCAACACCACCAGAAAATGGTATAGTGGAAATAGAATTCGTTATGAATAGGAAGGCAGGGCAGAGAATGACTTACTGTCAATAGTTCAGTGATAGGGTTGTTCTCATCATAATTGACAGCAAATCAACACCGACAATAATGGTTCTGGTGATCATGCCGACGTCGCAAGTAGAAGACGAAGAGATTGAGAAACTATATGAAGATAGTGAGTGGGTAATTCAGTGTATAAAGCGAGATGTGGGAGGGGGAAGAAACAGTTATGGGAGAATATGAGATTGGTAGTAGGAATGAGAGAGAAGAAAGTCTAATGGGTTTTGTAATAAATTTCGGCTAGTAATAGAGAATACCCTGTTCAAGAATTAGAAGAGGAGGAGGTGTGCATGGAAAAGGCCAGGAGATACAGGAGATTCCAGTTAGATTACATCATGGTGAGACTGAGCGTTCGTAAACAAATATTGGGTTTTAAGGCGCACCCCCGAACAGATATTGAACCAGATCACGATTCAGGTGTGATGAAGATAAGGAAGAATCAATGACCAAAGAAGAGGGATACGGAAATACTAAGGAATGAAGATATACGATTGAAGTTCTCTGAGGCTATAGAAATTGTGATAATGAATAGCTGGGTAAGCAGTTCAATTGAAGATGAATGGACAGCTCGAAAGACAGCAATCGCAGAAGTTTGAAAGTTACTGCGAGGAAACAATGGGTAACAGAAAAATTACTTCAGCGCTCGACGAAAGAAGAAGTACAAAAAAGTTCACGGAAATTCAGGAATATAAAGATAAAAGTCACTTAGGTGTGGAATAAATAGGAAGTGCAGTGGAGATAAGCAACTGCATGAGAAATGCGATGAAAACAAAACAACCTACGGTGAAATCAAAAGCAAACGTGGCAATATAATGCAGAGGAGGGAGCGGATAGGTAGAAAGTGAAACTGAAGGCTTCTGTGAGGGGAAGACTTGTCTGATGACATGACAGAAGAAGAAACAGGAGTTGATAGGGAAAAGATGGGGATCCAGCACTAGAGTCAGAATTTAAAACATATGAGGGAGACTTAAGACCAAATAAGGCAGAACGGATAGAAAGCACTACATCAGAATTTTTCAAATCATTTGGGGGAGTGGCAACAAAACGACTACTCACGTTGGTATGAAGAATATATGAGACTGGCGCTATACCATCAGAGTTTCGCGGAAACATCGTCCACACAATTTAGAAGATTGAGAGAGACGATAAATGCGAAAGTTATCGCTCAGTCAGCTTAACAGCTCAAGCATGCAAGTTGATGACGAGAACAATGTACAGAAGAATGGAAAAGAAAACTGACGACCTGTCAGATGACGATCGGTTTGGCTTTAGGAAAGTTAAAGGCACCGGAGAGGCAAATATGACGTTTCTTTTGATAATGGAAGCAAGACTGAAGAAAAATCAAGAAACGTTCATAGGATTTGTCGACCTGGAAAAAGCGTTCGACAGTTGAAAATGGTCCAAGGTGTTCGAAATTCTCAGAGAAGTTGGGGTAAGCTATAGGGAAAGACGGGCAATGTGCAATATATACGACAACCAATAAAGAGCAATAAGAGTGAGAGACCAAAAACGAAGTGCTCAGGTTAACAAGGGTGTAAGACAGGGATGTAGTCTTTCGTCCCTACTGTTCAAACTACGCAAGGAAGAAGCAATGGGGAAGATAAAGGAAGGCTAAAGAAAGGGATTGAAATTGAAAGATTATCAATGACAAGGTTCGCTGATGTCGTTGCTATCCTCAGTGAACCGGAAGAAGAATTACAGGATGTATTGAATGGAATGAAGAGTCTAATGAGCGCAGAAAATGGATCAAGAGCAATGAGAACATCGAGAAAGTTAACATCAAAATTGAGGATCAAGGAGTAGACGAAGCTAAGGAGTTCTACTTTCGTAAGCGGCAAAATAACGCATGAGGGACGGAGCAAGGAGGACATAAGAAGCAGACTAGCATAGGTAAAGAGTGCATTCCCAGCCAAGATAAGTCTACTGGTACCAAACATAGGTCTTAAGCTAAGGAAGAAATTTATGAGAATGTACGTCTGGAGACTGATGACTCAAAAAGAAATGGTATAACAGTTATCCTCGATTTTACAGTATTTTATATCGTAATCTCTTCTCGCATTTATCTTGATAATGATTACTGTTACTCTCTAATTTCGAACATCTTTAGATCTATTAGTTTTATGTGGTGCGTGCAGCCTTCAAAAATCACTAATGTGCATGCATTATTACAATGTCAGGTATTATAAAGGAGTGTGGGCAAGCTTGTTATACGATGTCGACCGCTATATGTGGTACATCAAGATTGTAAAGTCTTTATGTGAAAATAAAATATTTACAAATGTAAAATAGTGATCAATGTATAAAACTAAAGCTAAATGGAAGAATATCTCGCTGTTCACATACTGAAGATATTTTCTTCAGTATTGCGCATTAGTATGCTTCTCTTGCGAGCGTTCCACCAGAAGGCGGTGTTTTCCGTGGCTTGGGAACAAAGATGCAGTTCATCTCCGCTGCTGAGCTGGCGTTTTCGTCGCCGGTCGCATCCCATCTGCTGGTGTGAACATCATAGCGGCGAAATTGTTTCAGTGTTGATACGGCGGTATGTAATAATTACTTGTCAAGGATGTACCTTCACTTGAATGGTCAATTTCTTTAATAACAAATATAGGTGGAACAGTTTGGTTGAAAACAAAATAAACATTCAGTTGCAAAAGACAGATTTATTCGTCACTATATAATAGGCAAAAATGGAACCCGACACTTCAGAATACGTTGGGTCGGTAGACACCCAAACTGACCTCACTGAAATCGGTATTTTTTTTTTTTTTTTTTTTTTTGGCATCTATAGGACTATATACAAGCAGAAAACCAACCCGACAATCCAAAGTACGTTGGCTGGTAGACACCCAGCTTGAGCTCACATAAATCGACACTGACCTACTGGCAACTACACGAGTAATGTTCTCATATGATTTCTGATGTAAATAATTCACCTTTACTGCGCTGGGACAAAGATGAATGAGCGCACTGTACTCCTTAGTTTCAAACCAGGACCCGACTCATACAATTGTAGTTGCTGGTAACTTTAATTTACCTTCGATATGTTATATTACAGCACTTTGTTTCTCACGCACCGACGTTGTTACGATATGTTACGACACACACCGCCATGTTACACGTTCAGTTCTAAGCCCTCTAGCGTAGGAGGGCTGCAGATATGTAGACATGGAGAGTACGGATGTAGAATACCAATAAAGTTTGTTTTATTAAAAAAACCTATGAACAAGATCGTTGATTCTATGTTTGGTTTTTATTTGGTTGACTTGCTAGTCAGTCAGTTGTCCAGGGCTGGAATGTTCTTACTCGTATTAGAGACATAGTAGCGAGCAGTCGAGTTTTCCGGAGAATGAGATCTGTTACTGTGAATCTGGGAGAAGCTGCCTAGAATACTTTATTATGGAGATTAAATTTCGCTTAATACTTTCCTTTTATTTATATTGATGGAGCAGATTTTGTAGGAATTGTGAAGGTATGTTCATAATTTTTGTAACGAGATAATTTTGTAATTGTTGGAGTCTTCTTATGCTGTGCAGTCATTTTGTCAATAATCAGAGTTGATTCGAAAAGAACTATTTTCTTTAATGTGAAACCCACCGCCACGATTCATAGTAAAGTTTGAATGTTTGTTGCGTGTGCATTGCATCTAACGCCATACGCAGCAACCGATTGTTTCTGATAAAACATATTTTGAGTAGATTATTTATCTTTAGCTGCTGCATCTGCTGATTTGTATTTGCTTTCGAGTACATCAATACTCCACACACGAAAACAACATGCTGGGTGGGAGGTAAGTCACTTTTATTTAAGGCCAGATCTCACCTTGCATTCTTGTGCAAACAGTATGTAGTCAGGATCGTCAGGTGTCTTGCTAGCAAGTAAATTAATTTTCAGTGAATAGTGTTGGTAATTTCAATCATTATCTGCTTCAGAATTATCTTCTTCAGCATTAGAGTACGATACTTAAAGTGCATGTACATGAGGAGAAACTTTTCTCAATCATGGTACTCACGTTTCTCATACATAGAGAGAGCTATCACATGGACTACATGCAGGCAGAAAATCAATGCTCATAACTTCCTACCTAAGAACCCAAGATGAAGAAATTTGAAACTTAATAACACATGGAGCAAGAAAGAGAACAGGCCAAAATGAAAGGATGGGGAGGTTGTGGGAAGATAAGAACAATAGAGCCAGTGCTCATATAAATGGTTACACGTGCTCCATTGAGGGCGAAAGTAGGAAAAACCACGTGTGTACGACGCAAATTATTAACTGATTCAAGAAAATATGTATGTAAGCACTATTCATCTCACGGCGCAAGACGCCAATAAAATTAGTGTGCTAACAGGAGAGCACAAAGTAAAGTTGATGAGCTACAGTTGTGAAAAGATACAGATAAATAGAGTTCAGCTACTTTAAAAGAAAATTGTCCAGTTAAGGGGAGATAACACCGATGAGACGTAGCTAAAAATATCAACCATGTCCATCAGGCATAAACATAGATGATATAATCTATTGAGGAAAGATACTTTAGTTATACGTAACTGAATCTGATTTGTCATTCACATCTAAAATCCCCATCAGACACAGCAGAATGGCACATATAACTGTGGGACATAAGGAAGTCATTATAAGCTTCCTCGTAACCCGAATAATCTGAAAGTCCTGTAGTCGTCTAGATATGAGCACGCATGATTCGACGGAAATCATTCTCAAAAATTAGAAACAGTGGTTAGTAGAGTGCATTCACGTACATGGGGGGACAGTTATTGAAACGACAAAAAAAAAAAAAAAAAAAAAAAAAAAAAAAAAAAAAAAAAAAAAAAAAGGAGAGAGAGAAAAGAAAAGAAAAACGTAAACTGGTTACAAACTACGGCGTGCACACACATTATTCAACATGTAAACGTCACTACAGATATTCGGCTTTGGGTTATGACATGTTCAATATACCTGGCATCACTGGCGATGATGTGGCGCAGACGAATAGCGAAATTCTGCATGACCCGCTGAAGTGTTGGAACATCAATGCTGTCGATGACCTCCTGAATAGCTGTTTTCGGCTTAGCAATGGTTTTGGGGTTATTGCTTCACACCTTGTCTTCAGTATAGCCCCACGAAAAGGAGTTGCAAGTGTTCAGATTGGCAGAATATGATTCCAATCGAGGCCCATGCCATGGATCTCTGGGCACCACAGAGCCAGAATGCGATGCCCAAAGTACTCCTCCAGGACATCAAAGACTGTCCTGCTTCGATGGGGTCGAGCTCCGTCTTGCAAGAACCGCATATTGTCGAAATCAGGATCATTTTAGATAATGCAGATGAAATCATCTCCCAAAACCTTCACGTACCGTTCTGTAGTCACCGTGCCATCAAGGAATATCACACCGAATATTCCGGACAGTACACACCACACAGTCACCCGTTGATGGTGCAAACGGTCTAATACCAATGTCGGTTTAGAAGTATTTATTTCCCTGTTTCCTTTCAAGGTGTCACTAAGAGTTACATTGCCGGCCGGTGTGACCGAGCGGTTCTGGGGGCTTCAGTATGGAACCGCGCGACCGCTACGGTCGCAGGTTCGAATCCTGCGTCGGGCATGGCTGTGTGTGATGTCCTTAGGTTAGTTAGGTTTAAGTAGTTCTAAGTTCTAGGGGACTGATGACTTCAGATGTTAAGTCCCATAGTGCTCAGAGCAGTTTGAACCATTTGAACTAAGAGTTACAAATAACTGCCCCTTCTTAATTCTTATGTTCGTTGAACTGACCGTTTCCCTTTAGTTTCTCTTTATAAAATGTTTATGACCTGTGTCTAGTAAATCAGTGAGCACTCTTTCCTTGCCCTTCCCTTAACCAGCGTAATTTTCGTTCGAAATTGCAGTATTCTTTATCGCATCTCGCACCTTCTGTATCGAAATGTCCGTCGCCTTGTGACGACTCTGTTGTGGTTATTCTGGACAACAAAATCCTAAAACGGATGGCCAGCGTTTTCTGACTTTTGTGTTTGCTGAAAATGGACAAAGAGATGCTCTCTGTCATCCTATATCTGTTTTAAAAAAATGAATGTATTGTACTAATGATCTGAACTGGGCCTTCTTAAATGCCGTTGACTGTGCTGGCTTGCATTTAGTTTTGTGATACAAAAGTTAATATCCGTTAATGCACAAATTTGGTGTCACTCTGTACTAGGTGTTTGACCGTCTGTTAGCCAGCATCGTCTTTCCCTGTTTTTGCGCACGCTTAATGTTATACCGCCGGTATACGCCACCAGCTGTACTGCAAAAAGCGTTTTCTTCGAGATTGCTTTGCAAGTATACGTGTACTGTGTTGAGTGCTGAAAGTGCCGCCCTCCTCACCCTCTCGACCTTCCTCCTCTCTTGGGTCTACCTCTCTGCTCCTTCCCCTCCCGCAAGAAGTGCGTTACTCCACAGATAATATCCCCCTCCGTCACCCTGGAGAGAACCGCCATTAATGTTTGTCGACGTTGCGCATGCATGTATCTTCTCCCCAGCCTGATAAGCCAAGTGATCTTCTCCCGTCAGTCGGAAGTTTGTTTATAAACGGTACGTGCGTCTCATTCGCGCAGAACCGCATTCTAGCTGTGAATCTTTTCGTATTTTATGAACTGTTTATAAACTCACTGCATTCTTTCCCTTCCTTTATGTGCAGTTTTATGAACAGGACGAGGATATTCTTAACTGTTTTGTCCCTGTAGACATATTTTATTATCTTTTCTAGAGTTCTGACTTTTGTTTCTCCATGCCTGTAACTTTGTTTTACAAGTCTGTGTTACGTCAATGAAGGTCCCTTGATAATCTGAAAACTGTAAACTCTTAGAACAGTTGATAGGGCAGATATTATTCTTGAACTTTGCCGTTTTATAGGAAAATATAAGGTTGTAGCCGATCCTCATTTACAATTGACAATCAAACAAGTACTGTTCAGGTTTCTTAGTTATAGTATTAGTTACAGAGGAAAGCTTGTTAATAATTACGACAACAGGTTTGCAAAACATTGTGCTGAGTGACACTACTGGGAAAAATATTAATTCTGTGTGATGACCGGGAAGTTCTTAACCATTAAGATCTCAACTTGGTCACAATTCAACCTTGTTGATTTTCATTTCCCTCAGTTTTAACTAATTAATTTATACATAAAGCTGAGTGATGTGCATAAGGACCATCACCCAGTGAAGTAATTTAAAATGATTTTTAAGTAAATAAGTATATCTTTTCTTTCGATTTTCTGAGATTTTTCACTATCATCTGGTTGAATTGGCCATTTCCAGTAATGTACTCAAGTTTAGGCAGTGACAGCTCATCAGATGCTCTCGCTAGCCAGCCCTTTTTCCAGTTGAAACTATTGAGTAACTTTTATGTACCTGTAATATTTCATTGTCTCTCACTCTTACTGTGTACTCCTAAGTATCCCATAGTGCGCAATGTTTTGAAGGACTATTACTGTACGAGATCATATGAGATATTTTAAATTGAGTACATAGAATGTTAATATTAGAGATTCATGGGTTTTGATGTGTAGTCTTTGCTATCCCTAGATTTCATTCATAATTTCAGTATTTTGCAGGAAAGGAAAGGTTTTGTAATTTGTATTTCAACATGAGTTAATGTGTTAAAGGTTTTCATGTGATTTATGGTACATCATCTCTTCAAATTGCAAACTGTATTCTATATTTTACTGAAATTATCGTAATATGTTGTAGCCTGTGAAACTTTATAGAACCGTTACCCGTAACTAATACATGGAGGATGTACTAAGATTTTACATTTGTTATCACTCTTTTTAAGTGTACTTAATTCAGTTCTTACCCAAGTCAGGTGTTAACGATTTCAACGAGGTGATTTATTACGTTTTTAGCCAAAAATTTTGATTATCATAGAATTAAGTATTCTGTCATGTTGATGCATTTTATATTTTGGTATTAGTTCCACTATGTAGCAACAATACAAACAAGTACTCTAAACCATAAAGAGATCAGTGCTCATTCAGTTCGGCCAGCATCTACTTTTTATGTCAATTAGTTTTGTATTGCAACAGCAGATTAATAGCTGATTTTTTTCCTTCAACTTCAAGAGGAGCCATAATAGTTCATTCCTCTTTTCTGAAGCTCTCTGGCACGATTTTAACTTCATTTATTTTAAGAAATGATTATCTGGCGGATGATGATTTCAGTTATTACAGGAGCTATTGTATTTCTGCACAAAATTTGAACATTTAATATTTTACTATTTTCTTAACTCATAAAATTTGATGAATCTGACTGCATATTAGGTCCCTCCCGCTTACATTAAATGAAATATTGTAACAGATCCCTCCCACACCATTAGGGGCCCTACTGGAGCAAACAGTCTTACCGGGGGGTGACTAACACGCTTTTGTAAACAATGTGAGTTACCAATCCCCTGGAAGGGGGAAGGAATGTACAGGGTGCCAGTCAAGGAATATTTTAAGGAATTAGTTCAAAAAATTTATTTCAAAGGCCCCGTAAAATCTTTACAAGTTTTTTCCCAGAGGTACTTTCGCTGCGCCTTCGTGACACAAGATGCCTGTCTTTCAAAACCGAGGCAGTTCTGTCCAGCTGAAGCTGCTGACAAGAGACGCCTTCAGCCCTCTTGTGAAACTGCTAGCGAATTCACGCCACTGCCTTTTGCCAATAACGAGAGTGGAATACAGGCCACGTCTGTGGACTCTGGAGGATTCTGCAGTGCAGAATGCAGTTGCTTCGTTCTCTTTTGATCCACGCCTCGAGCAGAACAGACGTCTTTCGTGGGAGGCATAGCCTCTGGCTCTGCGTTCCATGACCAGTCACCGGCACCAATTGACATGAACCACCTCTTCTTCCGTTGTCCCCTTAAATTACTTCTTCGACCTCCTAGACAGGTATATACCTGGTAACTTCCGACCCTAGGCGTGCCCCTCGTATACCGTTCATTGAAATATATTCTCTTTATTTAACCTAATTTCCTGTTAACGGAAGCCCTGGATGCCCACTCACAAGTCCTGACCGGTCGGCCTCCTGTACATTTACGTAGTAAGCAGAATCCAACAACCTCCTCCACCATTCCCTGCCCATGTACACCTCACAAAAAGGTATCGCATGTATTCAGATCCGGAGAATATGGCGGCAATTCGATGTCCATGCCAGTGGCCTCTTGGTACCCCAGACTCAGGATTCCAGTGGCCCCAGAGCCAGAATGCGTTCCCCAGAATGTTTCTCCAGGACATCAAACACTCTCCTGCTTCGATGGGATCTGGCTCCGTCTTGCATGAACCACATCTTGTCGAAATCAGGGTCACTTTGGATAACTGGGATGAAATCATCTTGCACAACCTTCACGTACCGTTCGGTAGTCATCGTGCCATGTAGACAAGTGTAATGTGCTGCGAATACATAGAAAGGAAGATCCTTTATCATTTAGCTACAATATTGCAGGTCAGCAACTGGAAGTAGTTAACTGCATAAATTATCTGGGAGTAGGCATTAGGAGTGATTTAAAATGGAATGACCATATAAAATTAATCGCTGGTAAAGCAGATGCCAGACTGAGATTCATTGGAAGAGTCCTAAGGAAATGCAGTCCGAAAACAAAGGAAGTAGGTTACAGTACACTTGTTCGCCCACTGCTTGAATACTGCTCAGCAGTGTGGGACATTGCACACCATACTGTCACCCATTGAGAGTGAAGAGAATTCTCGATCGCAAAACGCGGATTCTCATTCTCCCAAATGCGCCAATTTCCTTATGAAATTACAATGAAATCCAGACCATTAGCTGCTAACAGGGGTTGATAAACAACAACGAGGACAGTTGTAAATGTGTGACCAGACCGGGACTCGAACCCAGGATCTCCTGCTTACATGGCAGACGCTCTATCCGACTAAGCCATCGAGGACACAGAGGTCAGAGCGACTGCACGGACTTGTCTATGGCACGCTCCCAGTGAGACCCACACTTTCAACTTACTGTCCACACACTACATTCGTAATGCCTCTGCCCACTATACTCATTACTCGCAGCAGTCAATCTACCGATTCCCGTAAGAGTTTGAGCAACCTGAGTGCATCCGCACTGAAGAAGATCATTGGCAGGTAAGCCTTATCTATATGAAGATGGTATCTGTTCTTTCGAACTTGTCCTGCCATGTAAGCAGGAGATCCCGCATTCGGGTCCCAGTCGGGGCACACATTTTCAACTGTCCCGGTTGATGTTTATCAACGCCTGTAGGCAGCTAATGGTCTGGATTTCATTGTAGTTACATTGTTCGAGAGCTGCAAGATCACCAATGATATCTGTTCTTCCGGACATGTCCAAAAGAGCAGATACCATCTTCATATGATTTTGCTTATTGACGAACCCATCCAAATGAAAGTGGGCTTCGTCGTTAAACGAAACCATACTAATTCCCATCATCCCCCACTGCAAATCGTGCAGTTTGAACGTGCTAACGCAAACCGTTCTGAAGTTACGACGATTTTATTTAATATAGTTCAATAATTGTCCCCCAGTAGGAGGGTAGCAGTTCAGGTACCCCTCCAGCCATGCAGATTTACGCTACCTGTGCTTTCAGTAAATCGCTTTGGGCAAATAACAGCATGTTCCCTTCCAAAAGGACACAATCGAAGCATGTATGTACTCTTTTTCTAAAGACCTCTGATCGACGAGACGTTAATCGCCAGTCTTCCTTCATTTTCTGAAAAGTGGCTACCAAGGTCTATGTGATCCGTAAAACTACTGTTTTTATTTGAAATATGTGAAAAATTCTAAAAGAAATCAACAAAAGATTTCATTTAACGACAAATTTGAACTTCTTTTAGTGTTATATCTTAAAGTAAAAAAATTGATGTGCATGTTTCACATCGTTTGATATATGAAAAGGATAACTGAGAAAAAAGTGTTATAGAATGTGTGAGGGCGTGCTGAAAAGTAATGACTCCGATTCTTTTATGTCAAAACTCTTAAAACTTTTTAAATAAAACAAACATTATCAACATTACACATCTTTATTCTTCATGTCTACCTACTTATTTCCCGCCATAATCACACTGGCGACAAAGACATTTCTCCAACGAGAGATCACTTTGTTGATGCCGTCACTGTAGAATGTTTGACTTTGTTGACAGGACCACAACCTCACCTCTGCTTCCACAGCTTCGTCACTCCTCGCTAGTGTTCAAGATTTGTAAACAGAAGGAAACCGGATAGAGGAAGTCGGGACTGTATGGACTATGATCGATGACAGTGAACCCAAGACGTTGGATTGTTGCAAATGTTAGGTATGTAGACTGAAACGGCAAGTGAAAATTTGTACCAAGGCCAGGAATCAAACATGGGTCTCCTGCTTTCTGGGCAGGTGCGTTAGCCACTGAGCTACCTTGACACAGCGGTTGCACAACTGCACGGATTATCCTGGCACACATCCCAACTCGATCCAAATTCTCACAGTCGCCCCAGTATTCTTTAAATTGCCCCTTACACCCCAACAGTAGTAGAGTGGGGTGGCAGTGAGAATTTGGATCGAGGAGTGGTGCGTTCCAGGGTAATCTGTGCAGTTATGTGTACCGCGATCCCAAGGTGGCTTAGTGGCTAATACACTTGCCTAGTGAGCTAGAGGACCCGGGTTCCACTCCCGGCCTTGGTACAAATTGTCGTTCGCCGCTTCAGTCTATAGACATAAATTCTTATCTGTATGAGACCAGTCTTTCTTTCTTTCTTTCGCTTACACCATAGTCCCACTGCGATCGCAGGGTCGGCGTGGTTACAACGGATTTGGCAGTGTTAGTGTTAGGGATGGCTGGATGCCCTTCCTGCCGCCACCCCGCACCCCCCAGGACGGAATCAATGTACCCCAACTGTCTGCGTCGAGTGTAAATCGCGAATTAGTGCGGACGTGTTTCAAACGTCTGCGACGCGTGTAACTGAGGCGGAACGTGGGGACCAGCCCGGTATTCATCTAGCGGGATGTGGAAAACAGCCTAAAAGCCACATCTAGGGCGGCCGTCACACTAGCCCTCGTCGTTAATTTGCCGGGCGGATTCGATCCGGGGCCGGCGCGCCTACCCCAGTCCAGGAAGCAGCGCGTTAGCGCGCTCGGCTACCCTGGCGGGTAATCTGTATGAGACCAGTAAAGTCTCTGAAATTGTGCCGTTTCATTTGCTGCAAATGTCGCAGCGCTCATGTGTGGTCTGGCATTGTCAGGCTGAAAGAGACGGTACTACATGTACGGACGAACTCTTCGAATTCGTAACTCGATTATAGAACCTTCTTTCTCAAGCACCGACATACTTATGATACACACCGCCATGTTAGGCGGTACAATTCTAAGTCCTCTAGCGTAGGTGGGCTGCTGATATGTAGACATGGTTGATTGGGTGAGGGACAAAACAGTGAGGTCATCGGTCCCGTCGGATTAGGGAAGGGTGGGGAAGGAAGTCGGCCGTGCCCTTTCAAAGGAACCATCCCGGCATTTGCCTGAAGCGATTTAGGGAAATAACGGAAAATCTAAATCAGGATGGATGGACGCGGATTTGAACCATCGTCCTTCCGAATGCGAGTCCAGCGTGTTAACCACTGCGCCACCTATTTAGGTATGTAGACATGGAGAATACGGGTACAGAATACCAATAACGTCTTTTTATTTAAAAAGCTTTAAGAGTTTTCACATAAAAAGTAGGTGGCATTACGTTTCAGCACGTTCTCGTGTATTAAGACGCATGTGAGAAAAATTTAAGGATTGAAGATTTTATTATTTATGGAATAGTAATTCTAAAGCAATAAACAGTTGTCCCTAGTTATAAGTTTTCACTTTAGCCAGTCATTCAGTCGAGATCAATAAACATTAATTCGCTAAATCTTGCTGTTACTAGAGGAAAATGACTTTCTGCTAAGAAGAAATACGTTTCAAAAGCTGGCTTTCAGTATCCGTGGAATATCGCGATCGAAGTATCATACACGTCACCGAACTTTGAGGTCAGCAGATTGATGTCCTGGGTAAGATTTAGCGGAGGTGGTTCGCTGTTGCTCTTCTCTAAGATGTTACGAAGTAAACAGTGCGTGTTCTGTTTTACAGACTGCTTATGCATTATAGTGCGTAGTTCGTGTTTTTACGGACTAACTTGATTTCGAAGAGATATTTCTCTTGAAAGAACCAATCGGGTTGCCGAACGCGACGTCTAATATGTGACAGATAGATCTCAAATTTCCGGTGTCTCTCAGTAGAGGTGCACAATCACTAAGTTTACGCCGACACCTGTTCTCCACTTTCTGATGAAATACTAACAACAAGTTTTTGGACAGAAAACATTACTTTTTCCACGACATGGAATGTATTTAATAATATACAGCATTCTGCTGATGGCACGTTTTCCTTCATCCAGATCGTTAGACAATTGATGGTAACAAAATGAAAATTATGAAAGTTAATATAACTGAATATTTGGAGCAGTTTTTCATGTAATTCCTGAAAATTTTTGTAGCCCATCTGATGCAACTGAATCTTTATTGGCACATTATATTTCTTGAATTTGAGATACAACCGTGTTAAAATGCATTACACTTAAAATTCTTATGAGGCAGGATACACACAAAAATGATATTATGATAAGAAAATATTTTAAATTATTCTCCTATAAAATAATGCGAAATTTAATAGATATTAAATACAAGTAGAGAGATTAAACACGTGAAACCACATTGTTGTATCTATAAACGCGACAATAAATAATGGAATGGTGGCCTACTATACTAAAAGTAAGTACACTTGTATCAGTGCATCAATTCCTAAGCTCCATGTATGATACTACTATTTACGTCAATCATTATACCATTTTCCAGTAACTCATAAAATACACTCCTGGAAATGGAAAAAAGAACACATTGACACCGGTGTGTCAGACCCACCATACTTGCTCCGGATACTGCGAGAGGGCTGTACAAGCAATGATCACACGCACGGCACAGCGGACACACCAGGAACCGCGGTGTTGGCCGTCGAATGGCGCTAGCTGCGCAACATTTGTGCACCGCCGCCGTCAGTGTCAGCCAGTTTGCCGTGGCATACGGAGCTCCATCGCAGTCTTTAACACTGGTAGCATGCCGCGACAGCGTGGACGTGAACCGTATGTGCAGTTGACGGACTATGAGCGAGGGCGTATAGTGGGCATGCGGGAGGCCGGGTGGACGTACCGCCGAATTGCTCAACACGTGGGGCGTGAGGTCTCCACAGTACATCGATGTTATCGCCAGTGGTCGGCGGAAGGTGCACGTGCCCATCGACCTGGGACCGGACCGCAGCGACGCACGGATGCACGCCAAGACCGTAGGATCCTACGCAGTGCCGTAGGGGACTGCACCGCCACTTCCCAGCGAATTAGGGACACTGTTGCTCCTGGGGTATCGGCGAGGACCATTCGCAACCGTCTCCATGAAGCTGGGCTACGGTCCCGCACACCGTTAGGCCGTCTTCCGCTCACGCCCCAACATCGTGCAGCCCGCCTCCAGTGGTGTCGCGACAGGCGTGAATGGAGGGACGAATGGAGACGTGTCGTCTTCAGCGATGAGAGTCGCTTCTGCCTTGGTGCCAATGATGGTCGTATGCGTGTTTGGCGCCGTGCAGGTGAGCGCCACAATCAGGACTGCATACGACCGAGGCACACAGGGCCAACACCCGGCATCATGGTGTGGGGAGCGATCTCCTACACTGGCCGTACACCACTGGTGATCGTCGAGGGGACACTGAATAGTGCACGGTACATCCAAACCGTCATCGAACCCATCGTTCTACCATTCCTAGACCGGCAAGGGAACTTGCTGTTCCAACAGGACAATGCACGTCCGCATGTATCCCGTGCCACCCAACGTGCTCTAGAAGGTGTAAGTCAACTACCCTGGCCAGCAAGATCTCCGGATCTGTCCCCCATTGAGCATGTTTGAGACTGGATGGAGCGTCGTCTCACGCGGTCTGCACGTCCAGCACGAACGCTGGTCCAACTGAGGCGCCAGGTGGAAATGGCATGGCAAGCCGTTCCACAGGACTACATCCAGCATCTCTACGATCGTCTCCATGGGAGAATAGCAGCCTGCATTGCTGCGAAAGGTGGATATACACTGTACTAGTGCCGACATTGTGCATGCTCTGTTGCCTGTGTCTATGTGCCTGTGGTTCTGTCAGTGTGATCATGTGATGTATCTGACCCCAGGAATGTGTCAATAAAGTTTCCCCTTCCTGGGACAATGAATTCATGGTGTTCTTATTTCAATTTCCAGGAGTGTACTACTACTTGGCTCAAAGTAAAGATAAATACACTTATGGGCTAAATTAAGGATAATGCTGATAGATGGTGAAACAACGTTCTGGTCGGCGGTTTGCGGGTTTAAATCACCTCGGGGTATGACCATGCGGTGCATTTGCCTGCGGTCGTCGCACGGTGGTGCTGGCAGCAGTCCACATACGCAGAGGTGGTTGGTGCATGTCAGAGTACGGTGCAGCGAGTAAGTGTGCAGACGTTTTCAGACGTGTGTAATGGTGACTGTGTATTGAAAATGGCTCAAAAAACACATATTGATGACGTTATGAGGGGTAAAATACTAGGGTGACTGGAGGCTGGTCAAACACATCAGGTTGTAGTACGGGCCCTCCGCGTGCCACAAAGTGTGATCTCAAGATTATGGCAACGATTCCAGCAGACAGGAAACGTGTCCAGGTGCTACAGTACGGGACGTCCACAATGTAAAACACCACAAGGAGACCAATATCTCACCATCAGTGCCCGCAGACGGTCACGGAGTCCTGCAGGTAGCCTTGATCGGGATCTTACCACAGCCATTGGAACAGTTGTCTCCAGACACACAGTCTACAGACGACTGTACAGACACGGTTTATTCGCACGGAGACCTGCAAGGTGCATTCCACTGACAACTGGTCACAGGAGAGCCCATAAAGCCTGGCGTCAAGAACACAGTTCATGGTCATTGGAACAGTGGTCCTAGGGTTATGATCACGGAGGAGTCCAGGTATAGACTGAACAGTGATTCTGGCCGGGTTTTCATCTGGCGTGAAACAGGAACCAGATACCAACCCCTTAATGTCCTTGAAAGGGACCTTTATGGAGGTCGTGGTTTGATAGTGTGGGGTGGGATTATGATTGGTGCGCGTACGCCCCTGCATGTCTTTGACAGAGGAACTGTAACAGGTCAGATGAATCTGGACGTCATTTTGCACCAGTACGTCCGGCTTTTCAGCGGTGCAGTGGTTCCAACCTTCTTCCTGATGGATGATAACGCACAGCCCCACCGAGATGCCATCGTGGAGGAGTACCTTTAAACAGAAGATATCAGGCGAATTGAGTGGCCTGCCTGTTCTCCAGACCTAAACTCCATCGAGCACGTCTGGGATGCTCTCGGTCGACGTATCGCTGCACGTCTTCAAACCCATACGACACTTCAGGAGCTCCGACAGGCACTGGTGCAAGAATGGGAGGCTATTCCCCAGCAGCTGCTAGACCACCTGATCCAGAGTATGCCAACCCGTTGTGCGGCCTGTGAACGTGTGCATGGTAATGATATCCCATTTTGATTTCGGGGTACATGTGCAGGAAACAGTGGCGTTTTGTAGCACATGTTTTTCGGGACGGTTTTCTCAACTTATCACCAATACCTTGGACTTACAGGTCTGTGTCGTGTGTGTTCCCTATGTGCCTATGCTATTAACGCCAGTTTCCGGTTGTGCCACGTTGTGTGACACCACATTCTGCAATTATCCTTAATTTATGAGCATTAGTGTAATATATGAAATAGACCACTGATCCATATCAATTAATATATTTTTTTCGGAAAACAAATGAAACAGACTTTCACTTGAGACACGTTATTCCTTCACACAGAATAACACACATTATATCTGTGTCGTGGGCATACCATTTGTAACCTCCCCACAAAAATTTTAAAAACAATATTTAATAGAAATGGGACCAAAGCGTAACCTCCCTAGCAATTAAATTTAATGACAATAAAAAATGAGAATCGCAATCTGACCCATGGTGTAAGCTGTCACGAAAATAATGAAAAACAATTCGATGCTAATGAGACTTCAGTGACAATGTAAACTCAATTAAACCGAAATATCGGTCTTTGGCCCTGTGCAGAAAACTCAGAATTAAAGTCTTACCTCAGTATAACTGCATGTCAAATTTCTGCTCTTATTGTTGCCCACGGCTTGGAGGAACTGCATTGCAAATAATATATTTTTTTTTTTTGAAATTTAACTGAAACTTTTCTTTAAGGGAAGTGGAACGAAATTGTTAGTACAATTAAATAAATTTTTTTTGTAAAAATTGCTTTGAAATCAAAATTATTATTGGGGCACTTGTTGGAAATTAATTACAATAAATAAACTTTACATTATCTGATGATTACCTACATTAACAATATACCTCATTCAGCATCTTGACCAGAATGCCATGTCGACGCTCGCCGACTGCGTTCCGCTCGCGACCGTGACAGGACTAGACCACTACTGCCGACAGACTACATCACACAACTGCACTGGGCTGCTACTACTGACCGACTACTCTGCATGACGACTACTAGCGTATTACTCGCAACACTCGCGCGGTCAAGCGCAGACTAACCACGATAATAGGCTCTCTGGTCAAAGATTTTAACGTGCCTCACCATCGCTGCTACGTTACATACGTGTTTCATAACCCTCCACTGGGGGGGCAAAAATTTGGCAGCGATGGTGAGTCATTTGGACTTGCCATCGCAAGAAATTTTTACAATTTACAGAATATTCAAATTTAGTACATAAATTAAATGTGGTGCACATGCACTGAGTACAAAATATATCAACAAAGACAAAATGTGAGTATAAAACGTAGTAGCAAATCAGAAAAATGTATATAAAAATTATTTGACAGATAACAAAGTGCACAGGCACTGAAAAAATTCTTTAGCATAAACAGAATGGCAGAAAATCGTGTTGATAAGTGACATGAGTGTACTCGCACTGGAGTTGAGAACATATTAGCAAATGACGAAATGTATATACAATGAGTAACAAATGACATAAGTGTATACGCACTGAAGTATTGAATATACAGAATGAGTACAAATCATATTGAAAAATGAGAAAAGTGCACAGGCACTGAAGTTCAGAAGAAAACATATTAACACATAACATTAGTGCACATGCACTGTAGTTCAGAACATATCATCAAAATAAAAGACAAGAGTGCACATATACTGTACTTCAGAACAAATAAAAAAAAACGTCTTTAGCATTTTTGCAATAAATAAACATAATGGCAAAAAAAATCATATCGACAAGTGACATAAGTGTACTCGCACTGGAGTTCAGCAAATCTAAAAAATGTATAGCCCATGAACATAAATGATGTTAACCAAAAAATGGTCTTCACTATGTGACAAGAATTAGGATAGGAAAGGGAAGGATTGCATCATGGTTGTAGCACTTTAGATTGCACACAGCTGTTCTGAAAGTCCATATCTTTCCACAGAAGTACAACACCAAGTGACACAATTAGAAGTTCTTTTCCCATCAGAATTTATCAGCGTAGCCAAGACACTGAACTGTCGTAGTAATATTCCATGTTTTCATTTTGGCAGTACATTAGGTACACCAAACAGTGGGACCATAATAACGTCTTCATCGCTCACGGTGGTGGACAGCATGTCGTGTCAACACCACGCTCTTACAAGGCACACCAACGTAGAATTAGTGCAAAACCAAAGATAGTGCTCCATGATCACTAGGATAGACAGGACAAATGGACATTGCAGTAATTCAGGGTAGTTAGCTCATAAGGTGAAGGACATTAAGTCACATACCATTCTTCATTAGTAGTTTGCGGCATTCATAGCCCAGTTATTGAACATTTCTGTACCATGTATGTAGTATTACAGAAAAATGTTAATTAATTGTTTTACATAGAATCAGTAGCCTTCTTTTCCTAGTTACAAAGCATTATTAAATAATCGCATTCTTTTCCATTTACAAAGTATAGCATAGTTAATTAATCATTTGTCATTCCATTATAGTATTAATCATTAGCCTTCTCCTATTTACAAGCATTATTAAACAATCACATTCCTTTCCAGTTACAAAGTATGGCATAGTTAATTAATCATTTGTCATTTCAATATAGTAAGAATCATTAGCCTTCTCCTAATTACAAAGCATAGCATCATTTGTCATTTCAATATAGTAAGAATCATTAGCCTTCTTCTAATTACAAAGCATTATTAAACAATCGCATTCATTTCCAATTACAAAGCATAGCATAATTAATTAATCATTTGTCATTCCAATAGTAATAATCATTAGCTTTTTCCTAGTTACAAAGCATTATTAAACAATCACATTCTTTTCCAGTTACAAAGCATAATTAATCATTTGTCATTTGAATATAGTAAGAATTATTAGCCTTCTCCTAATTACAAAGCATTATGAAACAATCACATTCTTTTCCAGTTACAAAGTATAGCATAATTAATTAATCATTTTCCAAGTGACATATTATTCATTGCTGTTCAGCATTACTCAGAACTTTCTCAAACTGGTATCACTATTTGGGACTGGTAATACATTTTTTTGTTAGCAATGCATTGCGTTGGGATCGATAATTAATTGCTGAGGCATAACACTATTTGCTTTTGACCTATTGCTGCAAATGAGGATAGGTAACGTCATTCGTCATGAGTCAGCTGTAGCAAGGTTATGTAACAAGGCAGTATATGTGATCACATTTATAAATGATAAACACAAATGGGTAAAAAATAAAAATGCAAGTACTAGAACAGGTATAATAAGTAACAGGTTTAGTAAGTATCATGAAAAGCTTCTCTTGGAAAAAATACAAAATGGATTATTGACCTGAAAGAAGAAACGCATACTATGCTGAAAAGTAGTGAACTTCGAATTAACAGGTAGTGAAATGTGTATAAAAATGTGTTCCATAGCTGTCCTTTCCAAAACTTTCCGTCATCCTACTATGCAATATAACACCTGCTGTCAAAACAAACTGCAACAAATACTTAAACAACTACATAGCCTAAATACATAACTTCAACATTATCCTCGTCTGTAAAGAAAAAACTTCATTATCAATCACTTCATTATCCATATTATCATAACTTCATTATTATCATCACCTGTAAAGAAAAACTTCATTATTCATAATAGCATATTCTTCATCATTATTCATCAGCATTCATTATCATCTGCAAAAAAATCACTCATTACATAACTATTCCTTATCTCTAGCATATTTCATCACTAAAACTAAGATGTGTAGTTCTGTCTGACAGCCTGCATCAATCACCTTGTATTCTGAAAGAAAATTAGTTAAGACTGCTATTCTACGATGAGTATAGTATATTCTTGTTAATGTTTGTTAATCCTGATCCATTTACTCTTCCTCATAAAGTTATTGCATCTTCTTTCGATTATTCCGTAGATGAAATTCCCATTTCTGTTGAATTTATTTCTTACACGCATCATTTCTTTCTGAAATTGATGAACAAAGATTAATGTCCTGCATTTAAATCATATACCCACTAAACAATGACTAGTTTATGGTGACATAATTAACCATACAGCATAACATGACAGAAAACGTAATATGTCAAAGCCATTGACAGTGTTCAGATGCAAAAATGTACTTAGAATATCACAATGCAGCAGCAAAAAATGTAAAACAGTCATGATCTTGAGATGGCATAAGGCAAAAAATGTCAAAGTCGACTGGTGTGTGTTATATCTTAACTATTTCACAGTGCATACAAACAAAACTTGAAAACAATCATACATAAAAAGACAAAATGTGACGTTCGTTGTGTTCAGCTTGTATGTAGTGTAGTTAATCGAGGCGAGACTTAAAGACTTTAATGGAGAGAGAATTTGATAAAATTACTACGTCATCACATAGAATTGCATAATTATTCATAAAATACGTAAGTTCATCTGGAAAAGTATGCACGGTCTGGTGTGTAACGACAAGAAGAGCGACCTGCTAACCTTACCTTGCCGGGCACTTGCCAATAAAAAATACGATAATCATCAGTAATTAGTCATGTGAATATAATTGCATTAGTAAATGGCATCATAGTGTGTTGAATCATAAAGTGGTTTCATTCAATAAACGGTTTAATATTTGACCAATGGTGGTTGCCTTTCGATTTTCTGGTTCTCAAAGTTTCGACGTGTACAACTTTGGGATGAGGAATGCTGCGAATCCGATATGGACCTGCGTTTAGAAGTTCAAATTTACTGCACTTACCTTTTAATTTGCTGGATAAATAGTGTGTACGCACTAATATCTTCTGTCCAACGTGAAAGTCGCGGCGTGTACAAACCTGTTTTTGCTGTCTTCTCCGGCGCTCTGCGGCACGTTTGATGTTGTTCAGCGCAATGTCAATTATTTCGTGGTGTCTTAG